>NW_027507784.1:125933131-126448131 GCF_037356315.1 Lithobates pipiens
TCTCTCTATGATCTCTCTATCTCTCTCTCTATGATCTCTCTCTCTATGATCTCTCTATGATCTCTCTCTCTCTGATCTCTCTCTCTGATCTCTCTCTCTCTCTCTGATCTCTCTCTCTCTCTCTCTGATCTCTCTCTCTCTCTCTCTCTCTGATCTCTCTCTGATCTCTCTGATCTCTCTGATCTCTCTCTGATCTCTCTGATCTCTCTGATCTCTCTCTGATCTCTCTGATCTCTCTCTGATCTCTCTGATCTCTCTCTCTATGATCTCTCTCTCTCTCTCTGATCTCTCTCTCTATGATCTCTCTCTGTCTGATCTCTCTCTCTCTCTCTGATCTCTCTCTCTATGATCTCTCTCTGTCTGATCTCTCTCTCTCTCTCTCTCTGATCTCTCTCTCTCTCTGATCTCTCTCTCTCTCTCTCTCTCTCTCTCTCTCTGATCTCTCTCTCTCTCTCTCTCTCTCTCTCTCTCTCTCTCTCTCTGATCTCTCTCTCTCTCATCTCTCTGATTTCTCGCTCATGTCTCTCTCTCTTGCTCATGCCCCCCCCCCCCCCCCCCATGTCTTCTTCTGTATGCTGCGCTGGCTGAGTGAGCTTTGTACCTGGCTCCATCCTCAGTCTCCGCTCTCAGCGAGATGCAGAGCAGCAGCAGACACGCCCCCTTCACACGGGCTCAGGCATGTGTCTCATTACACAGGTTGTCAATCAAAGAAGAAGGGGTGTGGCGCCACCATTTTTTTCATGGTGTCATGTTTTTTTTTTAGGAGAGCTGAGAGAGCCATATTATGCACAAATGATTTTTGCCCTTGTTCTTTATTAGATTTAGTGTTCTGTTTAGATTTGACTTTCCAGGCTTACAACCACTTTAACAACCAATACTCGCGTCTGTGGACAAATTAAAGTGATTTTATAGCTTTAAACTGCCTAAGGATTTCCACTTTGTTCTGCTTGTCCTTAGCATTTCACACAACTCTGCCAGACAACACAGAAAGTTTGGTAACCTTGATTGTTTTGTAAACTAGCCATACATGACTTGAATTTCGACTGATTCCTGTGAATCGTCTGAAATCTGAGCCACGGGTGGCTCTTCCAACACCACCCAGCTCAACAAACTTCTCTTCAGAAATCAAAGAACCCAGGCCAAAAAACAGTTAGCCAAACATTGACTGTAACCAACTGGCTGCAGTAACTGTTTGGGTATTCTGACAGCCGCGGTTACTGGCTGACTACAATAGCTGGCAATAGGAGATTAGTTAAATCATCAAAACGTGGATGGGGTAATCTATAGATTTCTCTTTTCCAGCAAAATCTTTATACCTATAACCAGCTTAATTATGGTTAAACATTAGCGATAAATCGCTCTCTATCCCACATTCTATGATAGGACGGTAAAGGAGCAGCCAGAGACCAATTTTGCAGAAATATCTTTTTCCCCCCACACTGCTATTAGTTTTATTACCACCTGTGCATTACTATGCATTACATCTTCAGCACCCATTACATGGCTGAAGAGGAATGTGGTGGAACCCAGAGGAAGAGGCAGGGGACATGGCAGTGACAGACCAGTGACTACAGCTTGGACCTGTCACTGCTGCAGATGCATATGCTGACAGGTACATGCGTCTTAATGTGAAAGTGTGCTGTGCAAACATTATGGGGACCGCTTACCTCCACGCATTTAATTCAGACCTTCTAAGATTTGCCTGCATGCTGGAAGATTTATTTTCACCAGTTTCATCACATTTTTCTCACTTATTATCCATAGGGAATTATCCATAAGGAAACAAATAGTTGCTGTCCTGATATTGTTGCTTTTGCTTGCGTTCAGTTTAAGCACTTCAGCCCTGGAAGGTTTTACCCCCTACCTGACCAGAGCAATTTTTACAATTTGGTGCTGAGACGATTTAACTGGTAATTGTGCGGTCATGCAATACTTTTTGCAAACGAGATTTGCGTCTTTTTTTACCACAAATAGAGATTTCTTTTGGTGCAATTTGATCACCTCTGCGGTTTTTATTTTTTGCGCTATACACAAAAAACGACAATTTTGGGGGGGGGGGGGGGGGAAACATTTTTTTTAACTATTTGCTATAATAAATATCCCTAAAAATGTTTTAAAAAAACACATTTCTTCTTAAGTTTAGGCCAATGTATATTCTTCTACATGTTGGTAAAAAAAATTGCAATAAGCATATATTGATTGGTTTGAGCAAACGTTATAGCGTCTACAAACTATGGGAAAGGTTTATGGCATTTGTATTTATTTATTTCTTTTTCTTTTTACTAGTAATGCCAGTGATCTCTGATTTTTAGCGGTATCGCGATGGACAGATCGGACACTTTTGAAACCTTCTTTGGGCCATTGACATTTATTCAGTGATCAGTGTTATAAAGATGCACTGATTACTGTGTAAATGACACTGGTAGGGAAGGGGTTAACACTAGGGGCGATCAAGGGGTTAAATGTGTGTTCCCTCAGTATGTTCTAACTGTATGGGGATAGGACTGAGTAGGATAGGAGACATATCGCTGTTCCTACTTGCTAGGAATAAACTACATGTCTCTTCTCTGACGGCGCAGGAATTTGTGTGTTTACGCACACAAATCCCTGTGCTGTCACTCGTGCACGTGATCGCGACCACCGGCCATGCCTACCGTGTCCCCCGCCGTGCAGCAGGTGCGGGTGCCCTCTGGCGACTCTGAAAGGAACCCCATACCCGTCCGGAATTTCTTGCATGGGAGCCATTCTGCCCCCGTAAATACACGTGAGCTGGTCGGGAACCGGTTAAAGTATAACTAAAGGCAAAACTTTTTTAACGTTTTGGATAGAGTAGAGCAGGACACTTGTCAGTTTTTATTCCTTCTGTGTCCCTGTTAGGGAAATTCACCCTCCCTATTTGTCCTGTTTACCATTATCACTAAACGTGAAAGTAAAAGAAAATCCCAAATTTTGGGTTGTCCCCAGAAAAATATAGGGGGCATTCTCTAATGGATACACCAGTTCTAGTGACCTGGGGGTTCCCAATGAATTCCCTTCATTTTAAGGGATTTCCTTTCACTTCCTGTTTTGGCTATGGGACAGGAAGTGAAGGAAACTCTCCCCAATGGAGACAATTGATGCAAATGAAAAAAAAAGACAGGGATTATAACCCTCCCTTACTGTATCCAAATTGAAAAAAAAAAAAAGTTTTGCCTATAGTTCTACTATAAGTTCACTGTGATTTGAATTAAGCAGACCATATACTATATAATTGTATATAAATATATATAAAAATTTATTTTTACCATCTAAAAATGGGCCTGCCGATGAGCTCCATGGGAGGGGATTTGGAGGAGTACGAAGTCTGGTTATGTTTGACAGAATGTGGCATTATTGTGTGTTTTATCATAAAGGAGAAAGGGAAAACTTATTTTGGAAAGCAAGATATTCATAGAAGGCAAACACAGGAAACCAATAATTACGGAGTGTACATGGAGGACTTCCTTTCCCTGCAGGAATTACTGCTTGAAATTGTCCCTTTGTGGGTACATCTCGCCGAGAAATCGCAATGGCCTGGGGAACTGCAAATCCTTAACCTCTTCACTGCTGAATGTTCAAATCTACATCACAATGAATACTAACACTTTTCAATGTAAGGATTTTTCTGCGTATGTAAAGATTTTTATTCCACAAGATGCACTAATCTGTTATCTGGGTGAATGCAGGGACCTCTGGGAATGTGAGTATCTATTAGCGTGTTACAAAATGTTTTCTTTTCTTTTAACCTGTCAAGATATAGTCATTTCTTTGCCAACCTCTAGTTTTACTCACTGGGGCTTTTCATTCAACAAAGGAGGATAGCAAGGTCTGTCATGGATTAATGACACTGAGAAGTCAGCCTGTTAGATCTGTGGGTGCTGGTGACATTGGTCCTCCATGTTTGCACTCGGTAAACAATGTGATTCTTCTAATCAATTTCAAACCTGCCCTGACAAATACCGATCGCTGTAACCTGGCCATTCACAGAATGAAGATGAGCCTTGGGTGGCCCCGTCTGCTTTTTCCGGGGTGATGGCCATCGATCTGAGAATCAAAAAGCAAGGTGGAAAAATGCCAGCCAAACAGCTGCATCCAATCAGATGCAGACACTGTTCAGGTAATCGGACAGCTGCAGGTGCTGGCTATCAGAATACAATAGCCAACAGTGGAGATTCCTTCATCTGCAATGTTTAGCAATTGATAGATTTCTCCTGTTTAGCCTTCGGGTTAAAGGGGTTGTAAAGGTAAAAAAAATTTCACCTTAATGCATTCTATGCATCTGACAGTGCCGGTCCCCCCGTTTTACTTACCTGACCCCTCGAAAGTCCCGTGCTCGCCTCCAACATCCTCTTCGCCGATCAGCTTGGCCGCTGATTATGGATGGATTGAAAGCAGCGCAGCCATTGGGTCGCGCTGCTATCAATCACATCCAATGACGCGGCGCGCTGGGGGTGGGGCCGAGTGATACAGTGAACGGCTATAGCCGCCAGCTGTATCATGGGAGCGCCCCCACAAGTACTTCTCACCATGCGAGGGAGCTCGCATGAACTTGAGAAGTACTTGCGGGGGGAAGCCAAGACAGCTGACGATGGACCCCAGAAGACCAGGTTCGGGGCCACTCTGTGCAAAACGAGCTGCACAGGGGAGGTAAGTATAGCATGTTTGTTATTTTTTATTTATTTTTAATCCCTTTACAACCACTTTAAGCAAGAGAAAGAACAACATACCCAAAGAGGTGCTGGGAATTTTTAGACTTGCAAGTGAAGTCTGATGAAGAAAAACTTCAGACAAGCTCAATAGGTCTGCAAGGCTTCCCTCAAAGGGCATCCAACAGTAGCTCAAAACCTAGACATACAGAAAGAAGTGCCAGACAAAAACCTGATAAAAGTCCAAGATAATTTTAATTGTTAGCAAAAAAAGTCATATAAAACAGTCAACGCGTTTCGTCTGGGCTCCACACAGGATAAAACTTGGAAGGACGTAGAGGAAAGAGTGACTTCAAATATCTATATTAGAACCAGTATTGGACACTCCACTTGGAGTAACAACTTTCAGCAGTTGCTGAGCGGCAGTGAAGCTTTTTTTTTTTTTTTTTTACCAGCAATTAAAATGATCTTGGACGCTTATTTGGTTTATGGCCAGCTTTCCTTACTGTGGCAGGAGACACACATAAGAACTATGCTATTTTATAAAAGAATATGGCTGTAGATGATTTTGGGTTCTGTCCAAGGTAATCTAGAAAAGTTACTTTGATAATTGTAGTAAAGCACAATGTAATAGCTTTGTAGATTCAGAGAATGCTGACATACACAACACATCTGGAGTGCAGATAAATGGAAAGAAATGTAACCTTCTGGTTAGATGTGAGCGTCTGCTGTAGTCAGTATCTGCAGTGAAAGGCACAGAGCTCTTCTGTAATGGAGACATTGGAAAAGAAACATTCCCACACCCGTTCTGTGTTCGCCAGACATGTATCCAGTCTATAAATCAGATAATTACATTAGTTTAAATGAGTCTGCATATCCGTTTGCTGACAATATCGGAGAAAAGCTATGGCAAATGCAGACACCTAAGTGAACCCATAACTTTGAGAGCTGGTGCGAGTAATTGGTAAATGGAAAAATATCTTCCTTAATTGCGTTTCTGGTCTATAAATCGCTCCCTGAGAGACGTTGGCTGTTGTGTGTCTGCCACCATTTGTCATGTGCTTTTGTGCCAGGGAAGGGAATCCGTGTCTTGTTTGGCAGCTCAGGAACATTTATTGATGTGGCTACTTTGGTCTCCTGAGATGTTCTCATTCATGAAGAAAGGTGACTTTATCGCCTCGTACCTTTTCTTTGAAAACCAAGTGCTTAGTGACCACACCTTCGTTTACATTGGACGCCGAAATGTGCTCAGTTTTGTGACCACTTGACTTTTCGGTTTGTATCATTATCCAGTGTCTGTGAGGATCCAATGGGCTTTGAAGTTTGCAGACACCACCTTTCTTAAAGTTAAAGTTTAACTTAAAGTGGTTGTAAACCCTTGCATATACCCAGTGAAGGGACTATTCTTATGCCGTGTACACACGGTCAGATTTTCGAACGGGAAATGTTAGATGTGAGCTTGTTGGCATAAGTCCAAACGTGTGTATGCTCCATCGGACATTTGTTGTCGGACTTTCTGCCGACAAATGTTGGCTTGCAGGTTCTCAAATTTTCCGCCAACAAATGTTTGTTGTCGGACTTTCCGATTGCGTGTACACAAGTCTGTTGCACAAAAGTCCATGCATGCTCGGAAGTACGAGCAGGTAGCGCTTGATCTTTTAAAACTAGCATTCGTAATGGAGATATCACGTACAGCTTGTAGGTCACTACGTTCGTAATTGTTGGCCAACATTTGTGCGAGCCTGTGTATGCAAGACAAGGTGGAGCCAACACCCTTCGAACAAAAATCCACGGTTTTGTTGTTGGAAAGTCTGATCGTGTGTACGGGGCATCAAAAACCAATCCACCTATGTAAGTTCCAGTTCACACTGGTGTGATGTGGGAAACCCTGCGATTCCTGCGTGGGTTCCCCCATCGCACCTGAATTGCATACTGACATCTGCAAACCGCTGTCGATGTATAGTTAATGACACCCTCCAAATCGCCTACCTTCCAACATTTTGAGATGGGAATAAGGGACACCTACTAGCAAATGTATGTAGGCATAGGACACGCCCCCTGTCACACCCCTTAAAGGAGAATTAACCAAAAAAAAGGTTAATTAAATCCACAAGGGCTTTTTCTTTTACCACTACTATTCCTTTATATTGGCTTTTAAAATTTACAAATGCAGCCATTTAGAATTTGGATGAAAGATTTAGCACTGGGAAACACTTTGAAAGATAAAAAGTGCATTTTATATACAACTATATAGATCAGACCAAAATGAGGGACACATGAGAGGGAAGGAGGGACATAGAAGGACATTGCTCCAAATCAGGGACAGTCCCTCAAACTCAGGGACAGTTGGGAGCTATGAAATCGGTTTGCAGATCGCAGTGTTAAATGGTACAGGAGTCGGACCGCATGGGAGTTCACACATTCCAAAAAAGGATCCTGCACCATTTAGGTGCAAATGCGATGCCTTTTCAGCCATACAGTTCAGAAAAAAGTGGGCAGGGAGGTAAAATGACACTCTGCAGAGCTCAGTAAGAGCTCTGATATCTTATTGGAGGGAACAGATACATTCCCCTTCACACAGGACCAGAGCTGAGGCTATCAATCTGCTGGAGGTCCCACTCCTGTCACCATTTATTTTATTTATTACAGGTACTTATACAGCTTCATAATTTTACACAGAGCTTTATATATATTTTTTTTTTTTTACACTCACATCATCCCCTTCCCTCAAAGAGCTTACAATCTAGGGTCTTTAACTCACGTGCATGTCTTTGGAGTGTGGGAGGAAACCAGAGTACCTGGAGGAAACCCACGCAGGCACAGGGAGAACATGCAAACTCCAGGCAGGTGGTGCTGTGGTTGGGATTCAAACCAATGACCCTAGGGCTGCTAAGCAGAAGTGCTAACCACTTAGCCATTGTGATGCCTCAATAACCAGAAACAATATGAATCAATTTTGTGTGCAAAAAAAAGTCTTTGCAAACCCAAATATTACCATATAAAAATAGCAACGACATCATCACTGTTCTATACATAGTCTGTGCAGAGAGCGGCTAGAGGGACCTAGCAGGCTCCACCCACTACAGCCTGCCTGCAGAAAACTACAAAAGATTGGCGGAGATCAGACCAGTCATCCTGCAAAAGGTAGGAGAGCAGTGGTGACCGGTCTTTATGACATGAAACTCCTACACAGAGACACTTTAATACTAAATTACCAAACAGATCTGGAAGAAATACACAAAGCACACCAAGATTCAACAAAAGCTGCCAATACACCATACAATCTCTTTAGACTTTCCAAACTATGCAATGTGAGAACAAACCTAAACAATGTATTGTATTTGTATCCAGTCAGGCAGGTCCTTGCATTACATCATTGATGACCGATTGTATATTTTTCTCTTGGTGTTAGGAAAGCTTGTCAGAAGTGACTCATCCCGATAGCAGAGGAATGTAGCAGCAGACAGAAATGACACTTGGTGCTTTTAGGGCTAGTTCACACCAGATACCGTTCAGTGTGTTTTTTTTTCTGCATCAAAAATGCATACACAGTGTTTTCCATGTATTCCAATGGCCCTAGTTCACACCAGTGCAGTCCGTTCCAGACAGTTTCCTGTGCAGAACACAACAGCTCAGCCAGAGTGATTGCTGGACTAACCTCACATGGTTAGTACAGAGGCTCCCGACCAGAGCTGTCAGATTATTTATTCATTAGAGTGTCTTTTTTTTTTTCCCCCAAAAAAATTGCATTGCACTGCTGCGTAAATACAGTGTGACATAAAATATTACAACAACCACCATTTTATTCTCTAGGGTCTCTACTAAAAATATATATATATATATATATATATATATATATATATAATGTTTGGGGGTTCCAAGTAATTTTCAAGCCCAAAAAAATTATTTTAACTTGAAACTAACAAAGTCAGAGAAAGGTTTAGTGTTTAAAGGGATTGTAAAGTGAATTTTTATTTTTTTTTAAATAACAAACATGTTATACTTACCTCCACTGTGCAGCTCGTTTTGCACAGAGTGGCCCCGAACCTGCTCTTCTGGGCTTCCTCCTGCAGTTGCTTCTCACGTTCATGCGAGCTCCCTCGCATGGTGAGAAGCATCTGCGGGCGCGCTCCCGTGATACAGCCGGCAGCTATAGCCGCTCGCTGTATCACACGGCCCCACCCCCCGCTGCTCCGCGTCATTGGATGAGATTGACAGCAGCGCGAGCCAATGGCTGCGCTGCTTTCCATCCATCCACTCCAGCCAATCAGCGGCCAGGCTGAACGGTGGAAAGGAAGTCGGGGGACGAGCGCGGGACTTTCAAGGGGTGAGGTAAGTAAAACGGGGGGCTGGGGGCGCCGGGACTGTCAGATGTTTTTTCACCTTAATGCATAGAATGCATTAAGGTGAAAAAACATTTACCTTTACAACCCCTTTAAGTTGTTAAACTTCCCTCATTTACACACCAAAGTGTATTCCTTTGATCTAAAGGACAAATTTCTTACAATGTTTATACTTAAGTTCCATTGCTAAAGAATTTTGTGATTCTTGGCAGACTGCCCATTTTTTTTTTCTTTTGACGGCTGTCGGCTTCAGCAGAGCAGAGAGAATTCTCTGCATAGAAAGAATCGGGAAATACTTTGTCAAGATCGCAAGGGGGAAAAAAAAATCACGGTAACGATTCTTAAAGATTAATCGTGCAGCTCTACTTACTATCTTATCATAATTATACAATGAGAAAAGTTCTTTAATTGGTTATACTGCTTGTAACACATACTTTGATAGGGAGCGGGAATCTTGTTACTGATCGGACTCTCCTCCATTCACAGATTGTGTTACAAGCAGTGTAATGGATTAAATTTTTCTCAATGGAGAAGGAAGGAGGAGGGGGCGTGTCCCTGTCAGGCCATCTATACTGCTGCTTGGCCTGAAGAGCTGAAGCTGCTGACCAGTGCAGGGCTGAAGGTTCAGAGACAGGAAGAGGACAGGCATCCCTGCAGGAAGATTGTTCCATGATCCAGCTGCCTGCACAAAATTAGTGATTAGGTTAGTGATGTGACTAAAGCCATAGGGATTTTTTTTTTCTTTTTTAACCAAGGATGTCTGTCATATTCTGCATAGTAAAGAAGGAAAATTCAGAATTTGATTTTTCCTTGGTGTGTTGTACATGTGTTTTAAAATGAATACTCCCTCTTTTTCTTCACTCAGGTTCCTATAGGTGACAGAACTCATGACTTAGATCCCCCGGTTAGGCTTAAAGGTGGGTGGTCAAAAAGTCTCTTACCATTGCCAGTTGTACACATAGGTGATCTCTTTTATGGTACAATGGTTGGTTAGGGTGGCACCAATTGCTTGAGATCCTTATTTGTCATGTCTACTTAGAACTACAGTATATATAAAGCACTTGACGGTGCTATAGTTGCATACAGTAACATATACAACAAATGCACATAAAAGGCCTCTTTTATGAGGGTGTCTGTGGGAAGGATATGATAGCAGCCAATCCAACTCTTTTCCTTTACTCTCATACCACAAAAGAAGGATTGCTTCCTGGAGCATACAGACTGTCTCATACATTCATTTTCCTAATTAAACACGATGTGCATTCTCCTCCATTGGGTCTATTTCTGGACTCCTGCGATGGGTCTATTTCAGGACTGCAGCTATACATCTAATAATGACTGCCACCCTGTTTTCAGGGATGTTGCGTGTTTTGTTTGGACAATTGGCACGTGCAGAGTTTGGGAAGGCTTCGCAGAGAAATCCCGATTGATTCCTCCGTGTTCAATAATGTGTTCATTACAATGGCATTTCCTGGACAGCTGGGTCTACTTAACCCAGGAGCAAAAATGACACTGAGAATACAAGCAGAATCTCCCGTTGTGCCATTTTGCTTCTTTTCAGGGCAGGCAGTGCAGCCCGGTCCTCTCGGTTTATGTGTTGCATCCTTTTTTTTTGTGTCCTCCTCCTGTTCTGGGATGCCACAGTATCCTTTTAACATGAAGAAACTGATGCAGAATGAGGCATACAGCTCTGTCTTGCACATAACATGCCACTCGCCACTCATCATCTTAAGATGAATCCCTTTTAGATTTTTCCCTGAAAAAAACGACCTTAGAAAATTATATCACGCCTTGCCCTTCTTATTTGCCTTGCTCATGATGATAAGACACAAATGGCAGAGATTAGGCAAATGCAGAGAAACCTATTGAGGCAAGGTCATGTAAGGACATAGTGGGCTTCCCAGAGGAGGCTGAGTATAATACATTCATGAAAAGTGAAGATTTCCTATCTTTTTGGGACTATATAGATTGGCTCAGCTGCAGGGTGCCACCAGATAGTACTGGTCCCTAGGCCTTTGCTCTTTGCTTGCCTTGTTTGGGCACAGCTTCCATAGTAATTCTTAGACAGGCCATAGACGAGTCGAAAACTGAACGTTCTCTCGATCAAAAAACAAAAATGGCATATACAATTGTTCCATCATTTGTTTAGTTTTTCTAAACAAAATCCAGCATGTTGGATCAGGCACTTTTAATTGTGACACGAAAATCGCAGCTTGGTCACTAGTGACGTGAAAAACAAATGACCAAGAATTTTTATTTGGTTTTAGGCTCGTCTATGGCCTGCCTACAACATTTTAGGAAAGATTCCCACTTTTTGTTAACCAAAGTCTACCTGTGTTAATCTGTTATGTTTAGGCCTAATACATTGAGCCACAAGAACCAGTCCAAACAAAAAAGGGTACCGAGTCCAACAGTACTAAACAATAAATCTACCAACACCAAAACCTGTATTGTGGACTCGAGGTACCACAAATTTATATTGGACGTAAACAAAAAATCATCCAAAATTCTAATATTTTGGAGTGAGAGTGGATTTGGGGAGCGTTTTGGTATATATACAATGGCTTTTAGATAAGACTCTCCCATTTTTGTTATGGGTATTTTGTACTAGATATAACAAATCATTGTGTGGGGGAGTAAGAAGTGGGCTTTTGAGATTTCATCTCCTCTCATTTCATTTCATTTTTAATTATTGTATTAGGTCATTATTTTTTCCTTAAAAATGTTGTTCTTTACTTTGAATACCAATTTGTGATACTTCGGGTGCACAATACAGGTTTTGTGTAGATGGATTCAAGATTTCACATACAAATTGCTGGACGGATAAGGGGGACTTATTTAAAGTGATACCTTTTTCAGGTTTGGCCACAATTTAAGACATTTCTGAACATAAAATCAATTCTGAACAAAACTTTACATTAAAACTTTGGCCAAAATCTTTTCTTTTGGTTTTTATTAGAGGTAAGATTTGTTAAATTGCTGTCTTTCCCTCACTTTTTTCCCCCTTTCACATGGATATAAAATAAAAGAATAAATCGCTGATAGACTGACCGATTTCTTTATTTTGAAGTAGTGAGGAATGATTAAAAATTGTCATATTTTATTCCTGTTTCGCCCCTAATTTACCATCACTTCTTGTTGTGGTGACACCTTGGGTGACAGGTTCTCATAAGGAAAGGAAGTAAGTGAAAATCCCAATGAGGCCCACAAGACCAGAAATGATATAGTTGCAGAGGTTCTAATCTAGCCTTTCTGAACGTATTTACCATGGAGGAACCTTTGTGATAGATTTTAGGTCTCAAGAAACCCTCATAAAAATTGTTATACCTACAGCTTATGGTACACCAGTGTGATCAGAAGGTTATGGAGATTTTTAAATAAAAGAATAAAATGTATCGTACTTAACATTCCTGCTCTATATGACAAAATTACCTTCATCAACAATCATGAAATAAAATTAATTATGTAGACAAAGCTGTTTCTGCAGCGACTAAAGTAGAACATGCATGGGTTGCAGGAAAGAAAATAGCTTGATTCCCCCATCAACAAATTCAGAGTTGATGGGGGATCCCTGCTACGAAGGTATTGTATTCTGACAGCAGGAGCTTTCCTAGCTGTCAGAATTCAATGATCTCTGTCAGGTGCTATAGCTGCCGGAAGTGATTGCACAAAGAAAAACCCCAGACAGGCTGGTTGTACTGAAGAGGATTGATGATTGATGGCTCGGTTTCAGTACGACCAGACTGCCCATACATCAATCGAAATTCGGCCGGTCCCTGCTGAACCAGCTGAATTTTGATCCATCAATGGCCGGCTGTAGCCTTTAAAGGGTGAAATGTGTTAAAGAGGAAGTAAACTCTCCCACTGTGATGCTTCTTTTCATTTAGTCCATTATAATAAGTAATTATCAAACTATAGCCACTGTAATCCAGTCCAAATCGAAAATTACTTACTGTTTAAAGAAACTTTAAAAAACTTGTTTCCAGGGGTTAGGCAGTGCCATCTTAACTATTGTTTTCTGAGTCCACAGTGGAGTGTATTTTTGCCCTTACATTGAGCACTTCCTGTACTGTTAACCAAGCCTCCTTCTCAATCCAATGTTTCTATGGCAACCCTGCTTCCCTGTTCAAAGCTGACTTGTTTTATTTCATAGTATTTACCTGTGCTGATTACCTAGTGTTTGCCTGTGTGAGTCCTATTGGCTTCAGCTGATAAGACTGCAGTACTGCTGTCCCATTCCCTGGTTTACACTGTATGTCAGGTCACATGGTCACATGGTGTGTAGAAGGAAGTTCTGAGTGATTAGCAGCCTCCTGGGAGTTCAGTGCTGTGTGCAGTAGGAATTCCTGATAACAGATAGATAAGACATAGAGAGTGTGCCGTAAATCAGGGGAGATCTGGGCATGCTCAGTGATGTTTTTCTAAAGAACAAAAAGGGATTACAACAATACTAAGCAAGTAAGGAGATCTCTATAAGCAGTGTTCATTATGGTTTTTTATGCTGATTTACATCGGACAAAGTTGTGGGGGAGAGTTTACAACCACTTTAAAGGAGATAGTTTTCAGGCAGGAATGGCAATTTATGCCTAGTTGTAGCAATTGTTTTAGAAGGAAGTGACATCCTCAGTGTGCAGCTGTTTGGCACTTTGAGCAATATTGAATAGGCAGCATGGGCAGGAGATGAATCTCCCACTGCTTTCTCCTCAAGGAACCCTTAGGAACATCTGGAGGTTCCACAGAACCCTGGTTGAGAAAGGCTGTTCTAACCCTTTCCATGCAACACAGTATTTTTTTTATTCTTATACAAGTTCTATTATAATCTTGGGCCTGTAGAGAAATGACTGGTGCATCGGGCTCCATAGTTAAATACTTATAATTGTATGTATGTTTTGGGAACTTTACATTGAACCTGGTAGGACAGTTTTGAGACCTCTCTATATGTGCCAGGCACAGAAGTCAAAAGTGAGGTCTATTCTTGGCTTCTCTTTGCATCAGATGCAAGAATCTTGTCCATCTGGTTTCAGCAGGAACCTGTTGGTGCTTACGTCTCCCCTGAGACTGGGCAAACCTGAAAATAACATCATCTTGGATAAACATCTACCCGGGCCTAGTAATACAGTTTTTGTTTTATTTTCCTGATTCACACAGCTTGCGGTACCTCTACTCTTTGATGCCACATCTAGAGTACTTAGTGGTGCAATACAATCTCTCAAGCCGTTCTAATTTTTAGCATTGCATACATACATTGACATACAGTATACATACTATATAGACACAGAGGCTAAAAACACAATATTATTGATGTTCCTCAGCAGTTTCATGTCTGCAAGCAGTCACTACTTTACTGCTGTGCTTCTGTGCTGCTATTCCAGTGAAATGGAAATTATTTGTATTCCATTCTGGTAGAGTGATTGTGCTCCGGGATTAAATGGAAGTAATTCCTGCAGGAATTAATGGACAGAAATGCTTTCCCTTTAATATTTAGGAAGCATGCTTATATATGAATACTGACATATGTTAAAGAAAATGCTGTATAACCATCTGTTGCCCTGCTGTTTCAACCAGGTGCCAACCATTAAAGACTATATAAGATTATATAAAAATTGAATAACCCTAAAAACGCACTTTGATGTTTTAAAAAGCTGGTTTTGATGCCTTGCAATTTTAATGCAAGATTTACCTCACAGGGACTGTATAACTGAAAATAAGACTATGCCTAATCTCTGATGACGTAAAAACCCACGATTCTCCCGCTAGACAGAAATGATCATGGCTGCTTAGAGAGCTTGTTTTTTAGAACCTGGTAAAAAGATGTCCTCCTTTAATAAGCTGGTAATGCCGATGTGTGCCTTGTTCGTTCGTTCGTTCGTTCGTTCATTCATTCAGAGTGTGAATAGACATGGTAGGTTACCTTAGCATCTCATAGGAAGGTTGGTAACACAATGGGGGTTATTTACGAAAGGTAAATCCACTTTGCACTGCAAGTGAACTTGGAAGTGCAGTCGCTCTAAATCTAAGCCCTTGTACACACAGTCGGACATTCTGACAACCAAATCCGTTGGATTTTGTCCGAAACTGTTGCATACACACGGTGGGACAAAGTTGTCGGAAAATCCGATTGTACATAACGTGATGCCGTTATTTCATTATGACGGGACTACGTTCAGGCTAGTAGCCAATAGCTTTGGTCTAGGAATTTGATCTGAGCATGCGTGGCACTTTGTCCGTCAGAGTAGGCTACACATGATCGAAGTATGTCTGATAGGAGCATTTTGTCGGAAAATTTTACCGGCAAGTTGGAAAAGTTGGTCCGTCGGATATTCCGACGGAAACAGTCCGATGGAGACCACACACAGTCGGAAAATCCGACAAAACGGTCCGATAGGACACATTCCGTCAGAATCTCCGACAATGTGTACAAGGGCTAAGGGGTAGATCTGAAATGAGGGGAAGCTCTGCTGATTCTATCATCCAATCATGTGCAAGATAAAATGCTGTTTTTTTTATTTTCCTTGCATGTCCCCCTCTAATCTACAGCGACTTTACTTCCAAGTGCACTTTCATTGCAAAGTGGATTTGCTTTTAGTAAATAACCCCCTATGTCTCGTACGGCTGGTTCACACTACATCTTCTGCATGCACATTTTAATGCATCTTATGCATTCCAGTGGGGTTTTTTTTTTCTTCATTTCATTTGTAGGTAGTTGGGGACACGTGTGTTCTGGTGAGTTTTTTATGTGTTTTGCCACCATCCAAATGTGTTTCATACAGAAAAAATGCAACACATTCTACTTTTGTTGACTGCGCTTTTATAAACTGCACTATTGTGAACTAGAGCCATTGGAATCAATGTTGAACACTGTCCATAAGTTTTTGATGCAGAATAAAAACACATTGGACTGCATCTTTTGTGAACTAGCTCTAATGCCTAGTACACACGAAAAATAGCGCTTTCAGAGCGACTGTTTGATAATCTGATAGTACACAGCTTTCAAGAGCCAATCATGACAGTTCATACAAAATTATCTGAAGGGACAAACGCAAGTTTTTTTTTCATACAATATCAGAACGTACGATTTTTGTATAATCAGTACAGGATTCATCCGTAAAAAAATCAGACCAAGACCACGCTTGTTAGGAAATAAAAGAATACATTATAATATAACACATTACATCACTTCCCAAGTTGTATTCCGTCATGCAAGACGTTTTGTAACTTTAGTAACGTCTTAATTTTTAATAAGAAACTAGCATGCACAAAAAAAAACAAAACAAAAAAGATGATCATTTTGTCTGATATGCTTATGTGTATGAGGCTTTACACTAACAGTTCCCTTGTCGTCTTATCTGGAATTGCCAAGGAAGTAAATTAAGGAGGACTTTAGCATCCTTCAGAAGGCTGGATATACAGTATGTTCTGTTACTAACATGAAAGGGTGAATTTGGGGTCTTGCCCAAATCATTCTGTTATTTCTGGTTTCTCTTTAGGTTTGTTTTGGGAAAAAAAAGAACACCGTTACCAGTTTTAGATTGTGTTTCAGAAGTCAGATGGACACAATGCAGAGTCTGCTCTTTATGGCCCGTTTGCTGCATTTTGTCCTAATAATCCAGGAATTGTAGGTAATAGGTATTTTCCCTGACATTCCAGAATGTTTTCTTCACCCTCCTGCCTGTCCTACTTTCTTTGTTGTCTCCCTTTAATCTGATTAATGATAGGGGTGTAATTCTCTGGCATCTGTCTTATTTGCCCTCTGATCTATGTCATGTTACTGAGGGACAACCATATCCCCTTGGTGTGTACAGAGAATAGTTGAGTTCAACAGATAGGGGAAGTGTGTCATCATATATAATAAACCTTTATGCAAAGGCTGCTTAAAATTAGATTTGTGTTTTGAATTATTTTGTAAAGCTTCTTTTAATTTTGGATAGTAGTCAGTTAAAACAACCAGGTTTGTAGAATAGGATTTGTTTTATTTATTTAATTACAGGTCATTTTACTTACTGTTACTTGAAGTCTACTTACAGTAAACCTACAGTTTAAGCAGAGCTTTGCATATACATTGTACATTTACATCAGTCCCTACCCTCAAGGAGTTTACAATCTAAGGTCCCTAACTCACATTCTTGCATATTGGGGCCAATTACCTACCCTGTTTCCCCAAAAATAAGACCTAGTGTGATTGTCGATGATGGCTGCAATATAAGCCCTACCCCCCCCAAGTAAGCCCTACCCTGTTTCCCTGAAAATAAGCCCTACCCTGAAAATAAGACCTAAAAGGACTTTTAACTAGGGCTTATTTGGGTGGTAGGGCTTATATTGCAGCCATCACCGACAATCAAGCTAGGTCTTATTTTCAGGGAAACAGGGTACCAACATGTCTTGTGGGAGGAAACCGGAGTACTGTGAGGAAACCCACGCAGAAACAGGGAAAATGGAAAAACTCCAGGCAGGTAGTGTCATGGTTGGAATTAAAACTGATGACCCTAGTGCTTCTAGGTGGAGGTGCTAACCACTTAGCCACTGTCTTTCTTAGAGCTCATAAAATCCCTGCCATTAACCTATGTGTATAGATTAAGCGTGTATCCAATACAAAAAAAATCTAAATCTGAAAAAAAAGGAAAAACACAATGTGCAAAAAGGTAGATGGACACAGTAAGGTCACCCGGTGCTCCTGTTCTTACAAAGATAAACCCGCGCCGCTTACCAGAACTGTTGGATCTCAAATTATAGAGCTCATACACGCTCACACCAGAAACCAGCCGACAGGAAACGCCTCTCCTCAGGCTGATCCAGGAGAAGGATCCTCTTTCATACAACAGGCAAAACCACCTTCTCCAGGTAATCTCTCTAGCATCATGGTATATCATAGGATAGAAGGAAGAGGCTTCATGGTGCAGTATTTCCAAAGATTTTATAAAAAATACAGGACTTGCATGCAAAATCATGGTAGAAAGTGAAAAAAGGCTGATACGTGGTGACGTCAAGAATTGCTGCTCCACCCAGCGTGTTTCCCCATACAAGGCATTGACTGGGATCGGAGGCTCTACCTGAACGTCACCCACCACGCACTATATACACGTAGAGCAAAAGAGACACTGGAAGGGCCATTGCTGGCTCTTCCTGTCTAGTGTTATCCATTTCTGTTTCAATATTTTTTATTGAAAAGTTGAATAAACAGGAATAAACAAGAGACTACAATCTGCTCCTTGTGCGCCCTCGCAGGGGCTACAAAGTATGAATATGAAACCAAAGGGCCAGCCATCACATTATACTTATAATAAACAGAAGAAAAGGAGGGAATATGAGTAGGGGATGGTATCGAGACTGGTTCCAGAACCAGGCAACTCGTTCCCTCGTCGTTTCCGGAGGGCAGGCCCTTCTTCCACCACCCCCTCCTACGGGGGGCAGCAGAATTCGTTAGCAATGGGAGAGATTACAAAGAAGAGTGAAGAAAGATGGGGAACAAAAGAAGAAAAGATAGAGAGACAAGAGGGGGAAGGAAGGAGGGGGAACGTTCGGGTGTGGGTGCCTCGCCAAGAGGAGTTAGACCAAGCCCAGGCATGCAGCTTGGAGCGCGGGGAACTCATAGGAGATCCACGGCTCCCAGATTTTTAGAAATTTAGCATGAGAATCATGAACAATACTGGACATACGTTCCTGAAGTAATATTGCAGTCATGCGGGTTTTAACACCTTGAAAATCTACCCGTTGGGACTTCCAGGCTTGGGCAATGGTCCGCTTGGCCGCTATAAATAGATAAGTAGCCAACTTCTGTTGAGGGCCCCACAAACCAGGTACCAGGCAATGTAGGAGAGCTAGCTTAGCGTCCCTTCGGATGGTTAGGTGGAAAAGTGTCTGCAGCAAACCAAAAATCCTAGACCAGAACCCCACCAGCCTTGGGCAAGCCCACCATGTATGCATAACATCACCTCGCTGTCCACGGTTGCGGAAGCATCTGTCCGTACTCTCAGGGAAAGCCCGAGCTGTGCGGGCAGGTACCCAATACCATCGGAGCATTACTTTATATGCAGCCCCCAGGGTATTTGTGTTGAACGAGCATTTGGTGATTGTTTTCCAGGCCCTGCTCCAGTCCTCTGGGTCTACTGGGGTCTGAAGGTCCTTTTCCCATGGAGTCATATAAGAGAGGGGTGCTGATGGCGAACGGCTATTCAGGGAGGCATGAATGGCCGAAATAAGGCCTGGGGACCCTGGGGCGTGTTGGCATGAATGTTCAAAAAAAGTTTTTTGGAAGGGGTAGGTGGACCTGCGGCACAACGCTGCAATCCAGTGCTTTAATTGGATAAAGTGATAATGCTCGTTAGCCGGCGCCCCTTTTGTTTACCGGATACTCTCCCAGGAGGGGAATAAGCGTGAGGAAAGAAAATTTTGGACTCGCGGGTAGCCATGTGAGGACCACCAGGAAAATGCCTGGGGCTCCTCCAGACCCGGGGGGAAAAGAGGGTTATGGGTGATGGGAAGTAGGGGTAGAAAGGGGGACATCAGATTGCTGGAAAAGCGAACTGAGTCCCACACCTGCAGACTATGTAGGAGCATGGGGCTGAGGGAGGGAGGGCGCAGATTTCTGGGGAGCCAGAGGAGTGCCTGAAGTGCACAAGGGTCACAGCCAGGCACCTCCAGGAGCACCCACAGAGGAACATCCGTGGTTGCATGGAGCATAGTCAACGGAGCGATCTGGGCCGCTGTGTAGTATTTAGAGATATTGGGGACCCCCAAGCCTCCCCGGAGCCTATGGGTGTAAAGGTTCGCTCTAGGTACCCTGGGGCGTTTGCGCGCCCATATAAATTGGAGGATCCTATTCTGCAGGAGTCAAAGAAAAAAAGGGGGTACCCGGACAGGCAAAGTATGAAAATAATAAAGGACTTTAGGGAGGATGGTCATCTTCGCCGCCGAGATCCTGCCTACCCATGAGAGTGTGGGGAATTGCCAGGCTTGCATAAGGGTGGACACCGTTCACAACAGGTAGTGTTATCCATTTCAATGGAGTATAATATTATTATTCATTTGCTTATACTATAATAAGCATCTAAAAAAAAAAAGTCCTTCTATATACACAAATACATGAATTATGAACACTATTATATATATAAAATATACGTGTGTGTGTATAAAGAGATCACCCATTGGTTAACACAATCATAATCTGACATAAAATTTGTTTCACAAAATAAAAATATTTTTATATTGATGTACTAAGAATTAATAAATGCCATGAAATAAAATACAGTATGAAAAAAATAAATATAAATATATATATAATATAATGAAAATGTAAAGGGATGGGGTCCAGAGGACAAAACAATTGTCCCCGGACTCCCACCTCAACGATATATTAGCCTATAAAAAAAACACTTCCGAAGTGATGCACATACCAGCCATCAATCGACTGATACCATGCATGACTCCAGCCTAAATATTGCGTAAAATGCATCTTACACGGTAGAAAATTCATAATGTCAGAAACTATTTAAGAAGGACAGAACATAGCTCACATAAGCAGCCATAGCTATCTATTATCTATGTAACAATTTATATCCCATTCCACGTTGAGACCCATGGGATTATATGACTGTAAGTCAAAAATCCACCAGGTTTCCCAATGTGAAATGTGTCTCTTGAGATTATTTCCCCCTCCAGTGTGGGGTGATTTTCTCAATGGCTATAACCTGAAAGAGAGAAGGGTTCCTACCATGATGATAATGAAAATGCTTGGACACACTGTGTCCTTTGAAACCTTTATGAATGTTGGTTAAGTGTTCCCCTATCCAGATGTTTAGTGCCTGCCTAAGAGTGAAATATCTTGCAATTCCTTTCCTAAAGGTTCTGGGTCATACCCCTTTTCCATAAAGCACTCTTTTAATATATTGGCTTGGGATTCAAAATCCTCTAAGTGAGAGCAGTTTCTTCTAATACATTGGAACTGTTCCTTAGGTATGGCCTTAAGCCAATTGGGGTGGAGACAGCTGTCTATCGGAATAAATCTATTCCTGTCTGTTAGTTTAAAGTATGTTTTAGTTAATAAATCACCCTGATCTTTAAAAATGACCAAATCCCAAAAATGTACAAAAAAATCCACTGTGTTTTATACATAAATCGAATCCTCCACTGGTTGCTGTTAAGACTTCTCATAAATGAATTCAAAGATTCCTGGGAGAAGATGTAATCATTCTCCGAAAGTGCCATAAAAAGTTTGGCGAGACTGGGTGCAAATTTCGCCCCCATCGCCACCCCTGTTCATTGCAAATAATATTCTCCTAAATTATGCTCCATAGCAAATTGTAACAATGTCAAAATAAACTCCAATTTGAGAGCGTCCAAAGATTGATCTTTAATTAAGAAAGATCTGGCTGCTTGATATCCTATCTCATGTGGAATAATGGTATATAGAGAAGAGACGTCTGCTGTTAGCAGCAGCACATCCTCCGCTGCTTCCCATTGAGAAATTTCATTAATAATTTGCATAGAATCTTTCGGAAAGGCTGGGGTTTTCATTACCAGTGGTTGAAGCAGAAAATCTACAAATTTTCCTATACGTGAGATAAGTGAATCTATGCCTATGACTATGGAACGACCCGGTGGATGGAGTGGATTTTTATGCACTTTTGTTATGTAATAAATAATTAGGAACCAAGGTGCTAAAGGAATTTGCAATTCTTGCTCTTTTTTACTTATGATTCCCTTTCTGTATCCATCCTGAATAAAACGATTTAGTTGTCTTTTATATAAGTTGGTATGATCCTTTTTAAGAGTATCCATCTCATTGAAATAGTCTTGCTTTTTCAGGAGCACAATCCCTCCTCCCACGATTAGATTTTTTATTTCACATAAGGACTCTATACCTTCGTGTATATCTTTCCGATGTTCTTCATTAAAATGCACTCGCTGTAGGTCCTGTAAAACCAATTCTTCTAAGACTGAAATACTAGGGGTGGGGTTACCAGGAGGATTGCATAGGAACGCATTTCCCAAATCTGTTATTTTCTTATTACCCCGTACATTATGGTTAATATCCCTATTACCGTATATACTCGAGTATAGGCCGACCCGAATATAAGCCGAGGCCCCCAATTTACCACAAAAAAACTGGGAAACTTATTGACTCGTGTATAAGCCGAGGGTGAGACATGCCGGTCCATCCCTGTGTGTCCGTCCGTCCCTGTGTGTCCGTCCATCCCTGTGTGTCCGTCCATCCCTGTGTGTGCAGCCTTGTGTGTCCAGCCTACCTGTGTCCCGAGCCTGCGTCCCGAGCCTGCGTCCCGCCTGCGTCCCGAGCCTGTGTGCTTCTGCCATGCCAGGATCGCCGCTCTTCTTGTCTGACAGACGGCGTCGGCGCCTCGGTGGCCATTCCACTGTTCAAAAGCCGCGCCTCCGTCTGTGATAGGCGGAACACTCAATTTCCCAGCAGTCTGTGTTCCGCCTATCACGGACATCCTCTCATCCTCGTCCGTAGTATGAGGATGAGCGGATGTCCGTGATAGGCGGACCACTGACTGCTGGCAAATTGAGTGTTCCGCCTATCACAGACAGGGAGGCGCGGCTTTTGAATAGTAGAATGGCCGCCGTCTGTCTGCTCGACACGCTGATCGGGCAGGCAGACGGCGATGACTGGAGTATAAGCCGAGGGGGGCACTTTCAGCCTCAAAAAAGAGGCTGAAAATCTCGGCTTATACTCGAGTATATACGGTACCTGGATTATATAGAAAGTGTAATTCGATACTCAACATTCTAACATATTTTTGGACATCTATGAACATCTGAAACTTGCTCATAGGTTTTTTGGGGGCATAAAACCTGATTTAATGTAATTTTTTCTTATTCAGTCAACTCCACCCCACTCAAGTTGAATATACCTTCACACGTCATCTCTTCCTTTTTTGGGGGGATTGCTCTGCTTCCCTCCCCTGCATCCTCTTTCTTTTCTGGTCTGTCTTTTTCCTAAAAAAAATAAATCAGTTTTGGTCCTTAAAGGGACTGCTCCAGATGGTCCCTCATTAGGACAAAAATAGTTCTATAGCTCTATATTCAGGCCAACTTAAGCAGCAGCACCTGTTTCACGGCCACTTGTTTTAATTGGGTAAGCGCTGATATTTAACAATATACAGTTCATTAACCTGACAGCTCCTTTATAAAGTCAGAAATCTCTCCAACTTCTAGAGATAACTTTACAGGAACATCTTTATTTTTAAGGATAATTATTTAAAGTGGGAATAAACTCCCTTTTATGATTTTAACTTATAGGTAAGCCTTATTATAGGCTTACCTATAGGTACAGTAAACACATCCTAAACGTGCACCATTTAGGACATATTTACTATGGATGCAGTCGGTGAGGTCACCAGCACATGCGCTCTGAAGGAACGGCATACCCGTGCCGTGCCTTCAGATCCATGGCGTTAACAGCGACTCCTGCACGCATGCATGGGAGTGACGTCATCGCTGGCTCGGCCATTCATATTGCTTAAGCCCCTAAAGCCGGAAGGAACACCAGGTGAAGATGGGAGTGCCTTAGCCAACTTTCATCGTAGTTATTTAAACATATTGGAACCGTAATATGAGGACTTGGCAATTCCTGCAATTTACCAAAAACCAGGGCATTGTAGATCTGGCCATATAAATACATGATGACCACATCTGATAAATGATAACAACAGCAAAATGTGGAAAAAATAACCCAAGGTCGGACTTTAGAAGCACAGTGGACAGTAGTAGATAAAGTTTTTTATTTTATTTATGACAGTACATACACTCTAAACATAATGCATAACATGGAAAAACATGCATAATATACATAACAGCTCTGTGTGTCAACGCGTTTCACTGTTTAGCTTCATCAGGACACATTCAGGGCTTGTTGGAAAAAAACAGGTCTCACTAGCTAAAATAAAACATATAGATCAGACTTTGTATAACACACATTTAAAATGGATCCTTATCGTATCTAAGTGGCATACGCAGCACATACAAAAGTACCTTGCAAAGAAGAAGATGGCCTCCCCACTAAACATCGGGTATCACCAAATTTCCTATACGGATGTGGCCATAGGAGTGCTTTCCTTTGTATTTCACATCTGATAAATATCTAGCCACACCATGCTTTGGTAGCATTGTAGATTGGTAATTTTTTTAAGCATGTGGTTAGAAGTTCACTTTAGGCACTGGCAAACATTTTTCAATCAACAGACTGGCTTTATTTTTAATCGTTTCATTCCTGAACCTCCCAGACACTACACTGTTGGCCTGTGGTGGCTTTAAGCATATTTTCCATATTTAAAAGAACACGTTCGATTTCTCCAGTGTTACTCTAGCCAGGCGGCATCTCTTGGCTGCATTAATTAAAAGCAGCTTTGTTTTTCTTCCTGCATGTGTTTATTTTGTAAGCCAGCACAACGCAGTATGAAATATGAGGTTTAGCTCCAACTACGACCTGAGCTGGGATTACTGCATAATGTAATGCAGCGAGTTGGGCTTTAGCGGTGCTGCAGGCTGCTAGATGTGTGGATCTTGTTCTACCTTTCTCTGTTTACTGGCTGACACTGTAATAAATAACTGCAGTGTTTGTAGCATAGTTCTCGATGTAGTGCAGGAACGAGCAGATGTTGTGGAGAGAGAGCAGGGATTTTCTGTATGCAGGTTTAGGAAAGGAAAAAGGCAAATTCGGAGTCTTTTCTTCTATGTGATGAGTGGTCAGTGTATAGGGTCCACACGATGGACAAATAGAGTCTTGGGGCTCAATTTTGATATGAGCTAATACTATACCCATTTTTGCATCTGCAGCTTGATTTTTTTCCTTTTTGGATTGCACCATTATCGTATCACTGCAGATTATAAATAAAATATTTTGTTAAAGGCCGGCTAAAGTAAATCGGCAAATTTAGGAAACACGAGAACTGCCATTGCCAATCTTCTGAGTGGGTTCTTGCTTGGCTGTCTTGCCGATTCAATACAGGAGGAATAAGAGGGCCCTGCTCGTTAGAGCTTACAATCTAAAAAGTAGGGTCAAGTGATACAAAAGGTACTAACTGTGGGGGGGTTAGCTGATGAAGAAAATGGAAGTACAGTTGTTAGGTGGAGGCAGGATAGGCTTTTCTGGAGAGAAGTCTGACAGCCATTTTGGGTCAATGAAGGTTTAAGCCGGCCATACGCGTCTTCAGTTTTGATGAATCACCTGTCAGCACCACTCAGCTCAACAAACTTTGATTGAAAAATTGACCAAGCTGGGTGAGAAAATGTCTGTCAAGCAGTGATTACATTCATTTAGATGCAGTCACTGTTTAGGTATTTAAAGGGTAATATATATATATATATATATATATATATATATATATATATATATAGCGTGTACAATTGCGACAAAAGTCATATTGTAATTGAATGTTATTAAAAATTACCTTTGCTTTTCAATCTGCAGCTCTGTACTTTTCTGTAAAATGCAATCCAATATATTTGTTAAAATCCCTGCAATGTACATTGATCATCCAGAGGGGAACAAAAGTGGAGTTACACTTTAAGCAGCCACAGTGCTTGTGGCTATTTGAATACAGTAGCCAGCAGAGGCGATCCCGCCATCCACACTAAACAAGAATCTCTTGTATTTCTATCTGTGTATGGCTAGCCTTAGCAGAGGCAGTGTACAATTTTTTTTATGTATTTAATGGGCAGGCAGCGTACTTCGTATCACTTTTACTTTATCATTAAATCTGATGAGCTCTTGAAAGATCTATGCAAATATTATTAGTCATTCTTTTAAATAACCGGTTTGGTAATTCAGGTTTTCATTAGGTGGAATCTATTTTGATTGGTGTCATTTGGACATTGACTTGGTAAAGCATACTGTCCCAGTTTGTTTAGATTATACAGAGCAAATTTCTAAGTTTCTGGAGTTTATATGCACATAATCCCACGAGAAGCTATATTTATTACAATTCAGCAAAGGGGTAAATCTCTCTGTAATCCCTTTTTAAAACAGAATTGAAGAATTACTAACACACAGCATAGATTCAGTGTTCACTGGGAAATTTGTGTTTTTATTGAATAAATTCTCGGCTACTGTAGGCAATGATAAACCTTCTGTGTGTTTGAAGGAAGTCACCTTGAATCGAGCACATTTGAGCTTTTTTCAGGTGTATTTCAGGCATTCTCTAGCCTTTAAGAGGCCCTAGCCTACCCCCCCAGTGCTTTCCATTGACGAGAACAACAATGCCTAAAGCTTGAATACACATGTAAAATTCATAAAATCCAATTTTAAAACATTTGTATACGTGCACAAAAACACTAAAATAAAAAGGCCTTAAAATGCTTGAAAACCACTCTGCTCAGGTGTGAGCACAGCCTAAAGCAGGGGTAAGCAACCTGCTCTCCAGCTGTTGCAGAACTACAAGTCCCATCATGCCTCTGGGAGTAATTGTAACTGCCAGCCTTGCAATGCCTCATGGGAAATGTAGTTCCACAGCAGGTTGCCTAGCCTAAAGCCTAGTACACACAGCCAAATGCCGACTGGCATCAGCCAGTTCAATAGAAACCGGCTAACATTCGGCCCATATGTATGGCAGGGGGTCCGACAGAAGCCAGCCACCTGTCTGCTAAAGGTCTGCCGACCTACTCCTAATCAGCGCTCTCAGCCGACCGGAGTGTTCTGGCAGGGGGGGACAGGGGGCGCTATTCCCCTGTCAGAACACAATAGAACAGCAGGGGAGAATGCTGTACTAACATATTTTTAGTACAGCGGCTCCGACCTGAGCTGTCAGTTTTTTTTCCGTTCAACCCAGTGACAAAAAACTAATGGTGTGTACCAGGCTTAAGGGTTGGTCTCATGCCTTGGTATTGAGGGTGATGACAAGATTATATATATATATATATATATATATATATATATATATATATATATATATATATATATATATATATATATATATATATATAATAATTATTGTGTGTGCGTGTGTATATGTATGTATATATTGTATGTATATGTGTGTGTGTGTGTGTGTATATATATATATATAATATGATATGATTATCAAATATTTTTCACACATATATTACACATTTTTAATTATGACTCAATATCTGAACACACCTGAGCTCATCCGTAATCTCTACCAAATGTAGGGGGTCCATTCACAAACGGATATTGCATGACATATTTGGGT
The DNA here is from genome assembly GCF_037356315.1 of Lithobates pipiens. NCBI lineage: Eukaryota > Metazoa > Chordata > Amphibia > Anura > Ranidae > Lithobates > Lithobates pipiens. The sequence continues at coordinate 125,960,306 of NW_027507784.1, forward strand.
CATATGGCACATTTAACCCAAATATAGCATGCAGTATGAAAAATGTAAATTCACTACAGCTTTGCGCAGTATTTACCGCAAATATAAGAAATGATTGGTAAATCCTGCATAAACCTGTCTAAGAGTCAATTACGAAGAAAAGGAAACAAAAATGTTTGTTAAATACATTGTGGTGTATTCATATGATATTTAAAGGGTGCCTCTATTGGTGAATTGATCCCCCTAGTGTGAGGTGGAAGAGCTAATGCTGATCGCTATTGGAAAGCTAGTTAGGGAGTGATAGATCTGATCATTAGAAAGCAAGATCTTGTGCAAAAAGTGGTCCGTACTGCAATTTATAGTGTTACTAAACCCACAGTAAAAATCAGTCAGTATATGCAGTAAAGCATGCTTGTTATACTCACTGTGGAACCTAAGGGGTTTACCCTCCACATTTTGTTCTGTTTGATCCTGTCTTTTCTGATCCTCCCCTCCTTTTACTGAAACAGAGCCTTGGAGGCACTCTGCACATGCTCAGTTTGGTGTGTATTGCTAGAGTTTTTAGTTTTTTTGGGAGGTTGCATATGATTTACACAGGGCCAAACAGCACTGTCCAGACAGAGGGTCAGAAGTCATGCAGCTTCATAGGTCATAGGACTGTCAGAGGAGAATAAAACTCCTCTTACAAGCTTTAACCAGTGCTCGGCAGGACACTGGTAGAAATCACAAGACTGCTATACACTGCTGATGAAAAAAGGTATTTAGTAGTTTATATTTACTAAAATAATTCCATGTTCTGTGTACTGTGGGAGGCCAGATTTAGAAAATGCAGGGTCCGGGGGTTCAGTAACACTTAAAGTCCTACACTCACCTATGTCTGTATAACTTGGGATAAATACTATGTAAAGTCATTCTGTACCATCCACTGCCTTCACATCTTGAGAAAGACGGACTGAGCTCTGTCGAAACGTTGACAATAAAAAGCTATTGCTTTGATTTATCTCCTCTGTAAGACCTGTGATTGCCTCTATACTGGTTTTGGATTTGCATGGATGTTTCTTTGTGGGTGAGCACCTGGGCATTGACCTCACACATTGAGTGCAGTGGCTACCCATGGGACTTCCTACCCATTATTGATATTTTCTATGCATCTTGCCCTGAAATGATTCATTCACACAATGGCCAAGGTCATCTTCTTTTGTCACATGAATGACCCATTCAGCTTTAAACATCAACAATGTATAGACTGAGGCTGCTGTGCAGATGCAGAATCACCTTGTCCTTCACTCATTCAGAATCTTTACTTCTCAGCCCTGAATTCACTAGGCTGTGGAGCATATAGGCCATTTATGCTGTATGCATGTAAACATTTGCACAGGCAAACAGAGTAAAATACAGCCAAAATCGGATACCAAATTCTATTTTTTTTTTTTATACGCAGATAAACACTATGGAACAAAATGGAGCTGTGTGAATGGGCCCATAGCATACAATACCTCTGCATTCAGATCTGAACTCCGCACATTGTACATCCCATGTGCCAGAGCCCCCACTATCTTCTCATAATGAAGTACCTATTGTAGGGGATGCCTGTAGTCTGTGTTGGTTTTCTTTGTAGACTTCTCCTAAAAGCCACGAGCCAATAGGAGTTCTGGGAAATGCTTTCAGATTGTCATCTTGCAAAAAACTGACATTTTGAATTTTTTCAGTTTTAGAAAAATCACGATAAATAACGATTGAAATGGAAAGGCAATTTTTAAAGGGTATGTTTGCGCAAAGTAAAATATCTGCAGTATATCTCTGAAATACTTACACATTTTATTTAGAAAAAAAACATCCTGCAAGTAGATGAATAATGCCCTGTACACACGGTTGGACTTTCCAACTGAAAATGTGCGATCGGACTGTGTTGTTGGAAATTCCGATCGTGTTTGGGCTCCATCTGACTTTTTCCATCAGAATTTCCGACACAAAGTTCGAGATCTGGATCAAAAATTTTCCGACAACAAAATCTGATTGTTCAAATCCCGTGCATATACAATTCTGACGCACAAAGTGCCACTTGCGCTCAGAATAAATTACGAGACGAAAGCTATTGGCTACTGGCCTCTTTATAGTCCCATAGTACGTGGTTTACGTCACCTTGTTCTGAACGATTGGATTTTCCGACAACTTTGTGCAACCGTGTGTATGCAAGACAAATTTGGGCCAAAATCCATCCGAACAAATCGGATGGATTTTGCCGTCGGAATGTCCGACCGTGTGTACAGGACATAAATGTTAATCCTGCCAGTGATCATGTGACCTCTTAACCTCCTTTAGTGAGCTAAGGCTGCCTTTTTTGCACTGAATTTCCAAGCAGCTTTGTCCACTGCAGGCGTTTTCTCCTGCTGGACTACAGATCAACCCCCCCACCTCCACCAATCTATGTAACATAATGTGGAGGTGCAGAAGACAGTTCAGGCAAGACTGACAACACTGCTTGGGATTTCAGTGCTGCGGCGGCAATGTTGTCGGCTCACTACAGAAAGTTAGGAGCTCACTAGATTTTTTTAGCAGGATCAAGTGTTGTAGTGTTTAAAAATATGGGAAATGTGCTTATATTGGGGAGGTTTTTTTGATTTCCCACCCCCAGGCATACACCTGAATTGTGGCTTGACAACGGCTTAACGTAGAGACAGAGGAGTTTTCTTTTAAGTTGGCTGTACAGGTAGATGCTGGGAATCTACATGGCTAAACCATAAGTAAAGTCAGATTTATTGATTTACAGTGAATGGGGCATCCCTTCTTTCCCAAGGCAGGCCATACACAGGTCGAATTTTGAAAATTTTCTTTTAAAAATCGTATCCAAGAATTTTCGATCATATTTCGCACCATTAGTGAACTGCAGCAACAGCCGATTTTGGTGCGGCCGTCAAATTTGAGAAATTGGACATGTTGGAATTTTTTTTTAAAAATGAATGATTTTCCAATTTAATGATGGGAGAATTGTGTGAGAAATGTAATCGAAAAAGAAATGCACATGTGCAAGAAAAGAAAATTCCCAGAAAGAAAAGAAGATTCCCAGCCACGAAAATTCTTTTCTGTAGAAACATGAAGTGAAATTGAAGGCTTGGTTGGCCGAATTTCAAAATCAATGGTGGCACCATTGGATCACAAAACGCACTCAATTTCTGATTTTCAAAAGAAAATTCTTTCAAAATTCGATCATGTATGGCCGGCCTTTGGCAAGGAGAACCCGCTGAAACTTTTAAGCAACTGGTGCTGAAGACTAAACTTTTGTTAAAGGCAGCCTTTCTGAACCTGGATTCCTCCAGAGGTTGCTTGGGGTTCCTGGAGCAAGCAGCAATTTCTGCCACTCAGATAAGTTGCCACTGAAATCAATGATCTTTGTAACTGTAAGCCCTTGTACACACGGTCGGAGAATCTGTCGGATGAGTCTTATCGGACCGAGTCGTCAGATAATCCGACTGTGTGTGGTATGCATCGGACTGATTCCGCTCGAATCTCCGTCCAACCCAATTTTCCAACATGTTGGAAATATTTCCCGACCAACTGGGCCGGTCGGACCTAATCCGATCATGTGTAGAGCATTTTCATCAGACCAAGTGCCACGCATGCTCAGATCAAATTCCTACATCAAAGCTATTGGCTACTAGCCTGAATGTAGTCCCATCGTAACAAAATTACGTCATCACGTTCTGAAAGATCGGATTTTTCCCCAACTTGGCCCGACCGTGTGTATGCAACAGTTTCGGACACAATCCGTCGGACTAAATCCGACGGGCAAAATCCTACGGATTTGGTTGGCAAAATCTCCGACCGTGTGTACGTGGGCTCAGAAGGGTATCAATTTCAAGAACTACAAATGTAAGGAGCATTCATAACCACAATGAACAGATATAACCCAGAGAAGTGAGCTTTGTGGTGGGGAACTTTGGTAGAAGTCCGGCACGCCTTAATGCACAATAACGCATTGGGTAGGTGCAGCTCACATCCATATGTTTTGTGAAATGGTTCCATAAAATGTGCTATGTGTAGATGTTGTTATTATTATTATTTAAGGTACTTCTATAGTACTGTCAATTTATGCAGCGCTTTACATGTACATTGTACATTTACATCAGTAATGCTGGTCTTCATGCCCTCTTGGTGCACCCATGGCCATAGACAGCTCAGAATTTCTGCAAATGGAATTGAGTCATGAGTGGGCCTGTGAGCACAATCTGGCTTGAAAAAAATAGATTTAAAAACCTGCTGTACTAGGTGTGAAAAATTATTGGTCAAGCAATAATTGCATTTTATCCGACACAGTCACTGTCTGGCGGCAGGTGCTGCGGCTGCCGGAATACAGTGGTGATCCTTCCATCTTCCATCTATGCTGTTATGGGAAATCTATGCATTTCCCAGGTATAATGGCTGAAATTCAAACTGTCCATGGCCAACCTTAGGCTAGCTAAATACGCATAAATGTCTTTCATTCAGCCTACAGGCTCAACAAGAGAAATCAAATAGATTATTCATGCTAAACAGTGTGAATGGAGGGATCTCTGCTACTGGATATGAAATTCAAGCAGTCACAACACCCACACCTGCCTGAATACGTGATTGGATGCAATCGCTGTTTGGGTGACAGCCCTTTTGATTTTTGGTGGGGCTGTAGGGGCCACCCATGGCTTGAATTTGGCCATTTCAGCAGCAATCTGAGCTGTGTATGGTGAGCTTAAATTTGTAAACATCAAATTAAACTAATTAGACTTTGTTCTTGCAAATGCGGAGCACAGGATCTGCACTGGAATATACAGTAATATGTATTGTACATTCTGTAGTGGAAGGAGAATGCTGCTAAAGAGGAGAAGCTGGCTGTTGGGTGGATGATGGAGATGTCTGTTCTCTAATCAGAGAGGGAAAGGCTGATCTGCCATATTGAAGGGGAGGGTTATGTGTAATGTGGGGAGAGGGTGATGTAAGGTAGGGGGCTCAGGTGCACTTGGTGTGTTAAATCCTTGCAGATGCAGTAATGGGTACTGTGGCAGCTAATTTACAATGTGCAAAGGCCAGGCTATCTCCCTTATGTCAGAGTCACTATCACAGAGATACATGGGTAACTTAACCCTGTCCATTCTGGAGCACATTGGAAGTCATTGTAGTATATGCGATTTGATGTGTTTTATATATACTTGGTACACACGCTTTTTATTCCATCTGTATGCTGTGTACTGAGGGTTGTTAGCTTTGTGCATTATTTTTCTTTTTCATTGCCTCCTGTGCAGCTGAATGTATGATGCTAAGAAGCCTATGTAGGTTGCAGTGTCTTAACCTGGATTTCCAGAACATGAGGGGTGAGGGGAAAAGTAAAAGCAACATGAACAATGAAAGGGAGAAAATATTAGGTAATGCAGCCGTGCCATGGTTAATATGACAGCTGTGCAAATGTGTGAGCGATTTACCAAGATGTCATATCTCAGCGCATAGAGACGTATCACAATACATAGAAATATGGAGATTATTCGGTATTAAATGTTTCAGAATTTTCAGATTTTCTTAGTAATGGTGATTATAAAAATGTGTGCATTGTTTAAACGTTGGAAACTATAATATAGACTCTCTATCTTTGTGTATGGATATACTGTGTGTTGTTTGTGTGTGTGTGTATATACTTTATGTATGAATTGGCACATTATAATGTTAAGTCATAATTGGCCAGTTTGACTTATTAAATAAACCCAATGGCAATGCATGTCAGTGGCGGAGAGCAGCAGTAGTGGAGTCGGTTGAGGATGGAGAAGAGGCTTCTGCCAGGACTGGGCTTCCTGTCTACCATATGGAAAACCTGGCATAGATTTTAGGAAGTGGCATTTATTAAACACCTGTGAAGGAAATGAAGGGACTTGGATGTTGAAATGTCTGCATTTCCTTGAAATGTAAGGTTCTTGTTGTGGCCCCTCTTTCTGTATGTGTGTGTGTGTGTGTGTGTGTGTGTGTGTGTGTGTGTGTGTGTGTGTGTATATGTATGTATGTATATATACACAAACACACATATAAAAAATACAGCTGGTAAAATAAGTATTGAACAGGTCACCTTTTTTCTAGGTAAAAATATTTCTAAAGGCGCTATTGACAAGAAATTTTCACCACATGTAATTCATGCAACCCATGCAATTCATACATACAAAGAAACCAAAACAAATAAGTTCAGACATTAAGTTATGTGTAATAAAATGGAATCACACAGGGAAAAAAGTATTGAACGCGCTAACTGAAATGTACCGTATTTATCGGCGTATAACAATCACATTAATTTTAAGAGGGAAGTTTCAGGAAAAAAAACAAACATTTTAAATAAGGGACTTTGAAGCAAAATAAGGGTCAGTGCCCATCTGCACCTTCACCATTGCCATCAGTGCAGCCTGATCAATGCCCATCTGCAGCCTCGCAAGTGCCATCAATGCAGCCTCTTCAGTCCACATCAATGCAGCAGCCTCACCATTGCCATCAGCACAGCCTGATCAATGCCCATCTGCAGCCTCACAAGTGCCATCAATGCAGCCTCATCAGTCTACATCAATGCAGCAGCCTCACTATTGCCATCAGTGCAGCCTCGCAAGTGCCATCAATGCAGCCTCATCAGTCCACATCAATGCAGCAGCCTCACCATTGCCATCAGTGCAGCCTGATTGATGGCCATCTGCAGCCTAGAGGGGACATGGAGGGAGCGGGATGAGCGCCGACAGATTACATACAGTGAGAATCTCCCCTCCCTGTCCCCTCCGAGGTAGCTAAAATTGAAGTAACACGCACACGCTATTTGCACCCGATTTTCATGGTGAAAAAAGTGAGTATTATACGCCATTAAATGCAGTATTTAATACTTTATACAAAATCCTTTTCTGATAATGACCACTTCAAGACGCTTCTTGTATGGAGAAACTAGTCGCATGCATTGTTCAGGTGCGATTTTGGCCCATTCTTCCACACAGTCTTCATTCTTGAAGGTTCTGTGGGCCTCTTCTATGAACTCTGATCTTTAAGTGGGGTACACACTATAAGAAAAGCGGGCAAACGTTAGCCCAATTTTTCTCGCTGTTTCACAGCAAATAGGAACCAATGAAAGAAAATTTGTACGAAAATTCTTACGAATATTCTCGTACGTCAAAGGCTTTTTTTGTTTGTTTCTGATCATGCGTAGTCTTTCTTTTCTGATTTTTCTTGTAAGAAAATGGTACACATTAAACGAAAATTGTTTGTTCTGTTCCGTTCGAGAAAAATTTAGAAGTTTGTCCCTTTGAGAATTTTCATATGAAAATTCTGCATCGGCTGTCGAAAGATGTGTAACACGCTATACGAAAAATCTTTGGACAAAAATGTTCGCTCAATTTTCTTATAGTGTGTACGAGCTTTTAGTTCACTTCCATGGATTTTCTATTGGATCCAAGTTATGTGATTGGCAGAGCCATTCTATCAATTTTTGAACCCAACTGAGAGTTTCCTTGGCTTTGTGTTTGGGATCATTGTCTTGCTGAAATGTCCACCCTCGTTTCATCTTCATCATTCTGCATAATGGCAGCAGATTTGTATCAAGAATGTCTTTCTACATTTTTCCATTCATCCTTCCTTCAATGATGAGGTTTGCCAGTACTGTATGCTGAAAAACAGCACCACGCCATGATGTTCCCACCACCAAACTTCACTGTTGGTATTGGGGTGATGTGCAGTGCCATTTCACCTCCAAACATGGTATGTATTATGGTATCCAAAGAGTTCAATTTTGGTCTATAATTCTCCCAGTCAGTATTTCACATGCTTGTCTAAATGTTGTGCAGAAAACTATAAACAAGCTTCAACATGCTTTTTCTTCAGCAATGGAGTGTTGCGTGGTGAGCGTGCACACAGGCCATGGTGGTGGAGTGCATTACTCATTGTTTTCTTTTAAAACATTGTACTTCTGGGTCTTTCTGAAGCTCTCCACAAGTGGTCCTTGGCTCTTGGAAAGCTCTTCTGATAATTCTTTTCACTCCTTTGTCAGAAATCTTGTGGGGAGTACCAGGTTGTGGCTGGTTTATGGTAAAATTATGTTCTTTCTACTTCCATATTATGGCCCCAACAGTGCTCACTGGAACATTCAGAAGTTTAGAAATCCTTCTGTAACTAATGCCATCAGTATGTTTTGCAACAATAAGGTTACAACGGTCTTGAGAGAACTCTTTGCTTCTACCCATCATGAGATGTTTCTTGTGTGACACCTTGGTAATGAAACACCTTTATTAGGCCATCAGTTGAGACTGAACCAGCTGATAATAATTTGCACTGACAAGGGGCAGGATTGTGTTCTAATTACTGATAGGTTTCAGCAGGTGTCTTGGCTTTCTGTGCCTTTTTTTGCACCGCCATTTCTTCATATGTTCAATACATTCCCCTGTGTCATTCCATTTATATTACACATAATTTAATTTCTGAATGTATATATTTTGGTGTCTTTGTATGTAAGGATTGCATGGGTTGTTACTGACAGACGTGAAAATTTTATGTCAATAACACCTTTAGAAATATATTTACCTAGAAAAAAAAGGTGACATGTTCAATACTTATTTTACCCGGTGTGTGTGTGTGTGTGTGTGTGTATGTATGTATGTGTGTGTGTGTGTGTGTGTGTGTGTATATATATATATATATATATATATATATATATATATATATATATATATATATATATATATATATATATATATACACACACACACACACACACATACTGTCTGTATATATTGCATTTTTTAAACAGATCTACATGGCTAATCACATAGAATGTTGGGGATTTCAGTCTTGGTTTTATGGGTGGTTTCAAGTAGTGCTATTAAAATTGCCTCAAAACAGCACCAAGGAGTAGCAATTGATCACCTACTAATGAAAAAAAATAGCTCTCTGTAGTATAATATACATAGTAGCATGTATTGTGATTAATCGCTCAGAGCTGGAGGATGGTGCTTTTTTTTTTTTTTTGATCCCTACTACTACATGCTGCTACTATGTTGCTCAGACAATAGGGAACCAGGGTTTGATAGTTCGTCTTCATGTACACTGGCATTTTTTTGCCAATGCTCCTAAACTCAACTCCATAACAGCCCAGGTGTCCATTTTCATGGTATGGTAGGCTAGTGTACATGTAGCCTAAAGCTGGCTATACACACACACACACACACATATATATATACACATATATACACAAAGCTACAGTCTGATCGAGAGGTAAGATTCGACTATTGTATTCAGACACCTGTGGTTGTCTGAATACCTGAACAGTGCTTGCATTTGATTGGATATTGCCACTGCTTGGGACTACAATTTTCCATCCAGCTCTTGGATGTTTGTTGAGGTAACTAGTATTCTCGATGGTTTAGCAGGAAGTGGATGAAATTTGTGTTGTGTATGGGCAGATTTAGTAATTAAAGGATAACTACTTGTAGTACAGTTATTCTTGGAATGTACCCCCTCCCTGCCAAGAATGCCCTGCAAATCTTCCACTTACCTGTCCACCATCTACGAATCTCTCCATGAAATAATGGAGCATCTACTGATGCCGCGTACACACGATCAAACAATCCTGTGGAAAAGTCCGCCAAACAATCCCCCCGTGTGTAGCCTCCGGCATACTTTTTTGACCCGACAGTACGGCGGACTTAGAATTTCGGTTTGCACAACAATCTGCCCGCCGTACTCGCATTTCGGCGGACAATCCGGCCGTGTGTATGCCAGTCCGCCGTACTTTTGAAATGAGCGGACTTTTCCTGCCCGGAGAAAAGTCCGCTCATTTCGAGCGGGTCTCCAGGTAGGCGGGGCCCGCGAAGGAGACGTCGCTGGCCCCGCCGCCTGGTATGGACTTAAAGGGGAACCCCCAACGCCAGGAAAAAATCGGCGTGGGGTTCCCCCCCAAGTCCACAACAGACCCTTGTCCAAGCACGCTACCCGGCCGGCCAGGAAAGGGGGGCGAGTGAGCGCCCCCCCCTCCTGAGCCGTACCAGGCCGCGTGCCCTCAACATGGGGGGTGCCTTGGGGAAGGGGGGGCGCGCGGCCCCCCCACCCCAAAGCACCTTGTCCCCATGTTGATGAGGACAAGGGCCTCTTCCCGACAACCCTGGCCGTTGGTTGTCGGGGTCTGCGGGCGGGGGGCTTATCGGAATCCGGGAGCCCCCTTTAATAAGGGGGCCCCCGGATACCGGCCCCCCACCCTATGTGAATGAGTATGGGGTACAATGTACCCCTACCCATTCACCTGTAAAATAAAAGTACAAAAAAAAACACAACACACGAGATAAAATACTTTATTGCACAGCTCCGGGGGTCTTCCGTCTTCGGGGGTCTTCTCGCCGGACTCCTCCGCTATCTTCTTGTAGCTCTTTTGCTAGCGGAGGAGTCCGGCTTTCTTCCTCGCCGCCGGCCTCTTCTCCCGACTTCGGGGGTCTTGTCCCCCTCTTCGGTTCTTCTGCCGGGCCACCGCGCCTTCTTATAGCTCTTTTACAGGCGGTGGCCCGGTCTTCTGTCGCCGCTGCTGCCTTCCGTTCTTCGTCTTCTTCTTCTTCTCCAGGAGATGTTGACTCGACGCTCTCTCCGGCCACAATGCCAGGGACGCGCTGCGCGGCCACTTATATAGGGACAAGGGGCGGTGTCACATGGCTTTATGTCACATGGGTTGGTCACATGGGTTGATGTCACATGGGGACTGTGACATCGTAAGGGGGCGGGGTCACCATGTGACACCAACCCATGTGACATAAAGCCATGTGACACCGCCCCTTGTCCCTATATAAGTGGCCGCGCAGCGCGTCCCTGGCATTGTGGCCGGAGAGAGCGTCGAGTCAACATCTCCAGGAGAAGGAGAAGAAGAAGAAGAAGAACGGAAGGCGGCAGCGGCGACAGAAGACTGGGCCACCGCCTGTAAAAGAGCTATAAGAAGGCGCAGTGGCCCGGCAGAAGAACCGAAGAGGGGGACAAGTTCCCCGAAGTCGGGAGAAGAGGCCGGCGGCGAGGAAGAAAGCCGGACTCCTCCGCTAGCAAAAGAGCTACAAGAAGATAGCGGAGGAGTCCGGCGAGAAGACCCCCGGAGCTGTGCAATAAAGTATTTTATCTCGTGTGTTGTGTTTTTTTTTTGTACTTTTATTTTACAGGTGAATGGGTAGGGGTACATTGTACCCCATACTCATTCACATAGGGTGGGGGGCCGGTATCCGAGGGCCCCCTTATTAAAGGGGGCTCTCGGATTCCGATAAGCCCCCCGCCCGCAGACCCCGACAACCAACGGCCAGGGTTGTCGGGAAGAGGCCCTTGTCCTCATCAACATGGGGACAAGGTGCTTTGGGGCCCCCCCCTACCCCAAGGCACCCCCCATGTTGAGGGCACGCGGCCTGGTACGGCTCAGGAGGGGGGGGGGGCGCTCGCTCGCCCCCCTTTCCTGGCCAGCCGGGTAGCGTGCTTCCTCCTCGTGTGTGGGCGAGTCCGTTCATTTCTAAAGTACGGCGGACTTAGTACGGCGGCCTTAGTACGCCGTATTAGTCCGCTGAAAAAGTGCCGTGTGTGGGCAAGTAGCCCGTTTGAAAATTCCGACGGACAGTTTGGCGGACGTCCGCCAGACTAAGTACGTCGGACAGACGGCTACGTGTGTACGCGGCTTGAGTGTTCTTAGCTCAGCTGGAAGACTTCAGGGTCAGAGGCAGTAGGTCCTCACAGCCAAGATCTCTGTGGATTGTGGATAGGTGAGAGGGAATTGGCTTGCTGAGAAGGGGGGGGGGGGGGTACATTTTAGGATAACTGTAATTTCACAGGAAGGTAGTAGTAGGGTTCATCAACTAAATATCACAAAAAATTCAAAGCCTAAATAAGCATTGCTATTATTAGTAATTTGGAATGTAGTTGTCCTATTAGTGCCTGTGCTGGGCATTTATTAGAAGGTGGTGACTGGTGGTACTTGCATTGTTGGTTTTGACTTTTTGTGTAGAAGAATTTCTTTAGCGCAAGTTCTTTAATCTGAAGATCCCCTTATGCTTGCCGATTACCTCTTTGTCTGGACACATTTACTGTCAAAAATCAAGCACTGATCCAAGTCTATCTACCTATATATAGCCTGTTGTTGTTGGTATCCATAGACTTAAGAATATTGCCATGTCTATTGGTAGGCTCCCTGATTAGTCTTATCAGGTACGTAAGTGGCTGAGATGGAAGTTTTGGGGTACTTAATATTATTACTTGAAGAATAGACCAGGAACTCTGGGATGTCTGGTAATCAACCCCTTAACTCTGTACACTTCAGAGGTAATAGAAGCTGGTATCATGTAATGTCCGTAAACAAGCGTGAGGAGCGGTGGAGGACATAGCCATGTGGCTCCTCTGAGGTCCTAGGCCCATGACACTGGAGGCCGCCCCTGTCTTTATTGGGCTCAGGACCTCAGTTGTCAGATGAGGGCATGAGAGCTTCTCCACAGACATAACCTAACCAGGCCGAGATGATCCAATGTACATATTTATAGATGGATAACCTAATGGCACTGGCCACTGACTGATCGGAATCCATCTAGTCAATCCTGGAAGCACTGGCAGAAACGATGGAGAACAGCGTGGATTTCAGATCCTCAGACCGCTGGGGTGGGGTGCTGACAGCTCAACAACTTTGGAGGTAAGTCAAGCAGGTATCAGGGGATGGAAAGCGTGTCCGTTTTTGGTTTATATATATATATATATATATATATATATATATATATATATATATATATATATATATATATATATATATATATATATATATATATATAATATTTTTTTTTTTTTCTTAAGGTGAGCTAACCCTTTCAAATCTGTGTTGTGACAAGATCCTGACCACATACCTGTCCATGGCCAGGGGGAGAATATATACATTTCCTTTGTTAGCCAAGGAGAGGTGCGTATGCTTATGTACAAAGATCTAGTTGGACAGTTTTTTGGTGGAATTCTCATTGTTACATCCCTTTGCAACATACATGGAAACACTCTGTGACTTGTCAATTAATCTATGGGCCGCATTGCCGAGCCCCTGGCTTCAGTCTCTCCTGCAGGCACATTCTCTTTGCAAATCTTGAGCCTATTGACCCTTTTTGCTTATTTTGAGTAAAACCTTTTGTATATGAGAATTGAGGCACCTACAGATTTGTGCAACCCGTTCTTTCTTTACACAGAAGATTGGGAAGGGTGGACCAAAAGGGAAGTAGTCATGGCCAAATACCAGTCTGGGACAAAGCCACACAAACCAATGACAGGCATTTGTATGTAATGGTACCAATACATCTATCTTTGATTTAATATCTCAGAATTATCAACTTGCCACCCAACTTTTTGCTCTTCACCCCTGAGGAAAGTTTTCAGCAACTAGAAACGCGTTGGGTGTGAGGTCATCAGCTTAGAGTACGATTAATATTTATTGGTTGGTTTTTTTAATGTAGTTATGTGTTTATTACATTTTGCTACACCATTGGGACACTGTTTGCTCAGTAGTCCCTCTGGTTTTAATGTATTTATGTGTATCTTTTGTTCTGTATTTGTTAATAAAATATTCATGTTTTTGATTTGTGTGTGGTGTTGGTGGTCACTTATAATCCCATTTATATAGGGGGATTTTTCGGCTTATCCTAATGTTTACTGCGCTGTGGAAGATGTTGGCGATATACACATTACCATGGGTACAGGAGAATGGGGATGAAGCAGATAATCCCCTGAGTATCTTCTCATCATTATATAGTATAGTAAAATGGGGACGGAAGAGATGGTCTCTGCATGATATTACATGATACTGCACCGTGGAAGGTGTTGGAGCTATACACCGATCACCCATAACATCATGACCCATCAAGGCATTGACTCCACTAGTCCATTAAAGGTATGTGGCACCAAGCCATCAGTAGAAGATCCTTTAACCACTTGCCGACCGCCGCACGACGATATACGTCGGCAGAATGGCACGGCAGGCATATGGGCGTATATATAAGTCCCTGCCTGCCCGCGGGTGGGGGGCCCGATCGGGCCCCCCCCCGGTGCCTGCGGCGGTCGGCATCCCTTCGAGAGCGATCCAGGGTGAGGGGGCGGCCATTCATTCATGGCCACCCCCTCGCGATCGCTCTCGACGAATGGAAATCCCCGGTGACATCACTTCCTCTCCTGTAATGTAAACACAGGAGAGGAAGTGATGTATTCTCTCCTCCGTGTCGGTATTTTTCGTTCCGACACGGAGGAGAGCGGATCGGTGAGTTGCACCAACACTCTACACACACAGTAGAACATGCCAGGCACACTCACACCCCCCCTTTACCCCCCGATCACCCCCCCAATTACCCCTGCCCCCCAGTCACAGTGACACCAATTGACAATGAAATTTTATTTTATTTTTTTTGCATTGGTGTCATTTGTGACTGTAATAACTGTTAGGGCAGTTAGAGTTAGCCCCCTTTAGTTCTAATGTGCCCCCCTAACCCCCCCCAATAAAGGTTTAACCCCGTGATCACCCCCCGTCGCCAGTGTCACTAAGGCTGGGTTCACATTGCAGCGGTTTATGAGAACGAATGTGATTCGCACCGCACTGCAGTGCAAATCACATCCGATCTCTGTGCGATTCGAGTTCAGCCATTCGCCGCACCCGCCGCAAATTCGCACGGGACCCTTTTTTTGGCCCGCAGCAGAATCGGATCGCATGGGTGTTCACACCATGCGATCCGAGTTTGCAGATCGCACTGCGATATGCGAACTGATCTGGGGGTGTCAGTAACATTTCACTGACACTCCCAGCAGTTCGCATAGGGCAGTGTGAACTGCCGCCGGGAGGCATGCGATGCGGGAACCCGCCGCGGATTTGCGGCGTTTCCGCATCGCTCCAGTGTGAACCCAGCCTAATAAGCGATCATTTTTCTGATCGCCGTATTAGTGTCACAGATGACGCTAGTTAGGCAGGTAGGTATTTAGGTTCGCCGCAGCTTTTTATAGCGCCAGGGACCCCCATATACTACCGCATAAAGCCCCCTGATTGCCCCCTAGTTAACCCTTTCACCTGTGATCACCATATAACTGTTACAGGTGACGCTGGTTGGTTAGTTATTTTTTTATAGTTTCAGGGCACCCGCCATTTATTACCTAATAAAGGTTTAACCCCCTGATCACCCGGCGGGTGTCATTTGTGACTAATAACTGTTAGGGCAGTTAGGGTTAGCCCCCTTTAGTTCTAAGGTACCCCCCTAACCCCCCCAATAAAGGTTTAACCCCGTGATCACCCCCCGTCGCCAGTGTCACTAAGGCTGGGTTCACATTGCAGCGGTTTGAGAACGGATGTGATTCGCACCGCACTGCAGTGCAAATCACATCCGATCTCTGTGCGATTCGAGTTCAGCCATTCGCCGCACCCGCCGCACCCGCCGCAAATTCGCACGGGACCCTTTTTTTGGCCCGCAGCAGAATCGGATCGCATGGGTGTTCACACCATGCGATCCGAGTTTGCAGATCGCACTGCGATATGCGAACTGATCTGGGGGTGTCAGTAACATTTCACTGACACTCCCAGCAGTTCGCATAGGGCAGTGTGAACTGCCGCCGGGAGGCATGCGATGCGGGAACCCGCCGCGCATTCGTGGCGTTCCCGCATCGCTCCAGTGTGAACCCAGCCTAATAAGCGATCGTTTTTCTGATCGCTGTATTAGTGTCACAGGTGACGCTAGTTAGGCAGGTAGGTATTTAGGTTCGCCGCAGCTTTTTATAGCGCCAGGGACCCCCATATACTACCGCATAGAGCCCCCTGATTGCCCCCTAGTTAACCCTTTCACCAGTGATCACCATATAACTGTTACAGGTGACGCTGGTTGGTTAGTTATTTTTTTATAGTTTCAGGGCACCCGCCATTTATTACCTAGTCTCACTAGTGTACCCCTAAATTTAGGGGTGTCTACTTTCCAAAATGGGGTCATTTGGGGGGGGTTTGTGCCATCTTGGCATTTTATGGCCTTCAAAACTGTAACGCCCTTAGAAAGCCTGAAGGCGGTGCTTGGTTTTCGGGGCCCCGTACGCGGCTAGGCTCCCAAAAAGTCCCACATATGTGGTATCCCCGTACTCAGGAGAAGCAGCAGAATTTATTTTGGGGTGTCATTTCACATATGCCCATGGCATGCGTGAGCAATATATCATTTAGTGACAACTTTGTGAAAAAAAAAAAAAAAAAAAAAAGTTTGTAATTTTCCCGCAACTTGTGGCAAAATATAAAATATTCCATGGACTCAACATGCCTCTCAGCAAATAGCTTGGGGTGTCTACTTTCTAAAATGGGGTCATTTGTGGGTGTTTTGTGCCATCTTGGCATTTTATGGCCTTCAAAACTGTAATAGGTAGTGAGAAGTGAACTCAAAAATTTACGCCCTTAGAAAGCCTGAAGGCGGTGCTTGGTTTTCGGGGCCCCGTACGCGGCTAGGCTCCCAAAAAGTCCCACATATGTGGTATCCCCGTACTCAGGAGAAGCAGCAGAATTGATTTTGGGGTGTCATTTCACATATGCCCATGGCATGTGTGAGCAATATATCATTTAGTGACAACTTTGTGTAAAAAAAAAAAAAAACATTTTTTTTTTGTCATTATTCAATCGCTTGAGGCAAAAAAATAAAATATTCAATGGGCTCAACATGCCTCTTATCAATTTCCTTAGGGGGTCTACTTTCCAAAATGGGGTCATTTGGGGGGGTTTTGTACTGCCCTGCCATTTTAGCACCTCAAGAAATGAGATAGGCAGTCGTAAACTAAAAGCTGCGTAAATTCCAGAAAACGTACCTTAGTTTGTAGATGTGACAACTTTTGCGCAAACCAATAAATATACAATTATTGACTTTTTTTTTACCAAAGACATGTGGCTGAATACATTTTGGCCTAAATGTATGACTAAAATTGAGTTTATTGGATTTTTCTAATAACAAAAAGTAGAAAATATCATTTTTTTTCAAAATTTGCGGTCTTTTTACGTTTATATCGCAAAAAATAAAAATCGCAGAGGCAATCAAATACCATCAAAAGAAAGCTCTATTTGTGGGAAGAAAAGGACGCAAATTTTGTTTGGGTACAACATTGCATGACCGCGCAATTACCAGTTAAAGCAGCGCAGTGCCAAAGTGTAAAAAGACCTCTGGTCATTTACCAGCAAAATGGTCCGGTCTGAAAGTGGTTAAGTCACGTAAATTGTGAGGTAGGGTCTCCATAGATTGGACTTGTTTTTCCAGCACATCCCATGGATGCTCCATTGGATTGAAATCTGGAGAATTTGGAGGCCAAGTCATTATCTCAAATTCATTGTTGTGCTCCTCAAACCATTCTAAACCATTCTAAAATTCATCAGACCAGGCCACCTTGCCTTTGTACTGCGCTGTGGAAGATGTTGGCGCTATATAAATGATGTGAGAAGTATGAGGAGATTGTCTTTGTACTGCGCTGCGGAAGATGTTGGCGTTATATAAATGGTGGAAGTAGTACTAGGAGATTGCCTTTGTACTGTGCTGTGGAATATGTTGGCGCTATATAAATGATGGAAGAGGTATGAGGAGATTGCTTTTGTACTGTGCTGTGGAATATGTTGGCGCTATATAAATGATGGGAGAAGTATGAGGAGATTGTCTTTGTACTGTGCTGTGGAATATGTTGGCGCTATATAAATGATGGAAGAGGTATGAGGAGATTGCTTTTGTACTGTGCTGTGGAATATGTTGGCGCTATATAAATGATGGGAGAAGTATGAGGAGATTGTCTTTGTACTGCGCTGCGGAAGATGTTGGCGCTACATAGACATTCCTATGGGGATGGAGCAGACGATCCATTGTATGTCCTTTGGGGATAGAGGGGATGGTCCTGCATGAAGTGACATTGTACTGCGCTGTGGAAGATGTTGGCGCTATACAGACATTCATATGGGTAGAATGGGGACGGCTTGTATTGTACATGGCTGCGGTCAGTGTTGGCACTATACTCGGTGCAGTAGAATGGGGTTGGACAGATAATGAGGCGCCGATCTTCGGGTGTGATCGCTGTGAATCGGAGGAGGGGGAGGAGCTGACAGACACGATGTGATTGTATTGTAGTATCGGCTGTGTCTCCTCTCCCCAGCTCCGGCCCGGGCTTTGCTCTCCTCCCAGTCTCCGCCTTCCCTCCTCCCAGTCCCCTCCCACTCTCCTCCAGGTCTCCGCCCTCCCTCCTCGGTGTCTCCTCCCCCTCCCAGTCTCCGGGTGTCTGCCCCTCTCCAGTGTCAGTCTCCTGCGGGCTTCGCTCGCTGCTCTCCCGGCTCCTCATGCCGTTCCCATCGGAGCCGTCCCCGGCTCGGTTCTCGGGGTCCAGCCGGCAGCTCGGGGTGCTGAGAGGCGCGGAGAGGGGGTGAAGCTCCCCGGCACCCCTCCTTCCTTCTGCACCAAGACCTGCGCCTTCCTTCCCCCATGTATCTGCTGGACCCGGCACCCCCCCCGATGGAGCGGGGGACCCCGCAGAGGAAGACGGTGTACCGGATCTCCCTGACCCTGGTGAAGAAGGAGCTGGTGTCGGGGGAGAGCCGGCTGGAGCGATGTCCGGAGGAGGAGGAGGGCGGCGGAGGAGGAGGAGAGGAGACCGACACCTTCCCCCCGCACCCCGGACTACGGAATTTCAGGACCCGCAGTACCGGACAGCTGGAGCTGGGCCGCCTCCGACTCAGCCGGTCCCGAGAGCCCCCAGAGGAGGAGAAGAGGAAGAAGGGGACCCCCCTGGGGGAAGGGGAGAGGAGAACCCCCCCAGAGAAGAAGACCCCCCCAGAAGAGGAGAGGACCCCCCCAGAGAATGAGAGGACTCCCCCAGAGATGGATGCAGAGAGTCAGAGGACTCCCCCAGATCCTCCCCCATCCCCCCACACTGAGCCCCCCTGGGACAAGAGACCCCCTAACCTCCTGCGGAGAAGCTTCAGCTTCAGACACTGGAATGGAGAACTGCTGAGGATCCGGAGCCTGACCCGGGACAAGCACCACAGCAGCTCCAGCTGTCTCAGCCCCTCTCCCAGGCCGGGGGAGACCCCCATGTCCATCCTGAGCCCCGCCGACACCACCGACAAGAGGAACACTCTGGACGTGGGCGAGGTGCTGAACAAGAGCGACCCCCTGAGCGACCTGGAGAGGTGGGAGCGCAGCAAGAGCAAGAACCGGACCCTGGACAACAGTGACCTCACCAAATTGTCCGAGCAGATGGAGATGGACAGGAGAGGCCAGGAGAGGAGGCTGCTCAGGTTCTTCAGTGGGATCTTCTCCAGGAAGGACGGGGCCCCTGTATCTTTCGTTGGGCCCGGGGGCCGCTCACCTAGAACGGGACACTCCAGGTCCAGGAGTTACTTCAGCAGCCTCAAAAGACCCGCTGCCGACAACATCCAGTCCAGCTCGGAGAGCGTCAATGGATCCCCCTACAAAGGTGCTTTATACCCCCCCTGTACATAGGAGCTGAGGGCCCAGCAATCATAAATAAGTGGACCTGTCTGGGAGCACACTGAAATCTCTTGTGTCAGGGTGACGGTTAGCAGTTGGGAGTCCAGGTGTCTTCCTACACAACCCGTGTGTGCCTGACAGGTGTTGTATTCCAGGTGATGAGGGGAAGGGAGGGGGGATTGGTGTATCTGCAGATATGTAGATAGCATACAGGAGAACACATGACCTGACCTACCAGAGGAGGGGAGTCTTGGCGGGATGAGTTCATGTCATAGTGGGAGAGGCACTACTTTGGATCTCTCACCCTTGCAGGCCTCATGCGTGATCCGCTTCTTAGAGTAGCTTTACCTCACCCAGGTCCAGAGGAATCCTGAGACCCTTCACAGCTTGTAGAGGTTCCTTGACTAGTGAACATTGGTCAACCGACCTCCTGTCAACATTGACAACCAACATCAGGGGCCAATTTTCCTCTGACCATTGACGGAAAGGGCAATTTTTCCTCTGACCATTGACGGAAAGGGCAATTTCTCTTCTGACCATTGACGGAAAGGGCAATTTTTCCTCTGACCATTGACGGAAAGGGCAATTTCTCCTCTGACCATTGACGGAAAGGGCAATTTCTCTTCTGACCATTGACGGAAAGGGCAATTTCTCTTCTGACCATTGACGGAAAGGGCAATTTCTCTTCTGACCATTGACGGAAAGGGCAATTTTTCCTCTGACCATTGACGGAAAGGGCAATTTTTCCTCTGACCATTGATGGTAGGGTCAAAGTTTCCCCTGACCATTGATGGTAGGGTCAAATATTTCCCCCTGACCATTGATGGTAGGGTCAAATATTTCCCCCTGACCATTGATGGTAGGGTCAAATATTTCCCCCTGACCATTGATGGTAGGGTCAAATATTTCCCCCTGACCATTGATGGTAGGGTCAAATATTTCCCCCTGACCATTGATGGTAGGGTCAAATATTTCCCCCTGACCATTGATGGTAGGGTCAAATATTTCCCCCTGACCAGTGATGGTAGGGTCAAATATTTCCCCCTGACCAGTGATGGTAGGGTCAAATATTTCCCCCTGACCAGTGATGGTAGGGTCAAATATTTCCCCCTGACCAGTGATGGTAGGGTCAAATATTTCCCCCTGACCATCAGTGTAGTGCAGCCTTTCTCAGCCGTTTCAACGCAGGGGAACCCTTGAAATGACTTTCCATTCTCAGGGAACCCCTGCTAAATATTACTCGATCTACAACTCATGATACATAAATGGGATGGTTGGTGGGAAGAATGTTCCTTACGCTTG
This sequence comes from Lithobates pipiens, assembly GCF_037356315.1. Taxonomy (NCBI): domain Eukaryota; kingdom Metazoa; phylum Chordata; class Amphibia; order Anura; family Ranidae; genus Lithobates; species Lithobates pipiens. The sequence continues at coordinate 125,981,053 of NW_027507784.1, forward strand.
TGATTAGTGGGAAGATATATATTACCCTCTTAACAGATCCCTAAAAAGATCAATGGTGTCAGTGGGAACTTATCCAAGGGACAGAAATTGCTCAAGGAACCCCTAGTAACCTCTGGAGGAACACTGGTTGAAAATCTCTGGTGTAGAGGAACAATTTTCCACTGACCATATGTGGCAGGGAGATTTCTTTCTACAACTTACCGTACTGATAATATTATTAGACCATGAGCTGTAGATAGAATAATTTTAGCAGGGGCTCTCCAGAGACGGTATAAGAAGATTGAGAGAGGCTGACTTAAGCTCATCATACATGTTACAATCTGACTTTACACTCTTTGTACAAGAACTTCCTTTATATTTACCAGAATGATGTAATATGAGGACCTGCCTAAACTATCCGTTCAATTTGTATCCCATCAGGCAGGCCCTTGCATTACAAAGTTGTTGGTAAATGTGTGTTGTAAAGCGCTAAACTGTTAGTGCTATATAAATCTTGTATAATAATAAATGTAGACTGTATGGGGACCTTGCCTGTAAGGGCACGTTCACACTGGTAGCACCCGGGCATCAGCGGTAAAGTGCCGATATTTTTAGCGGTGCTTTATCAACGTTTTTGTGGCCCTTTTCACCCACTAGCGGGGGGCTTTTAACCCCCGCTAACAGCCAAAAAAAGGGTTAAAAGTGCCCGCAAAGCACCACTGCTCATTGATTTCAATGGGTAGGGGTGCTTTAGGAGCGGTGTATGCACCGCATCTACAGCCCCTCATAGATGCTGCTTGCAGGACTTTTTTTAGCGTCCTGCCAGCGCACCACTCAAATGTGAAAGCACTTGGCACTATAGCGCCTGAAAAGCACCTCCGTGTTAAAGGGGTCTTACAATCTATTTTTGGTTTTTGGTCTATTACCAACAACTGTGTAGTACAAGAGTCTGCCTGGTTGTATACAAATGAATTGGGATTGAAATAGATTAGGTAGGCCCTTGTATTACATCTACAACTCAGTTTTGTTAGATCTATCCTTGTTTGCACAGAGATTGTATGGCATGATTGTAACGTGTATGGTGACCCTTGGAGCTATGTTCTTAGCACAGACACTAATAGCTATTAATCAGATTTATATTAACTGTATGATGAACTGTGATTGGTTGCTGTATACTGCTCTGCACCTTATTGGCTAAGCCCATTAGAATGTCATTGTACAGATGTTTGATGAGATGGCAGTGTCATGATTGTAGATCCGTTCCAGAGGTAGATGTGAAGATACACAATGTTCATTGTTGTATCTCCTGCAGCTTGCTCCATTGGTTGTATTCCCCAATCCTCCCCCAGCAGTGGCCTGTGACAGCTGTCAGTGACCTGTGGAGAAGGGGATGTGACATGTATTATGGAGGACTGGGTCCTGGTGTGTGGATGGCGATACGTTTGTGGCAGATTGTAAATGAATAAATCAGCTTGGCACAGTGTGGAGCTCGGGATGTTTGTAGAATTTGGCTGTGTGACCAGTTGTGCAATGCAGGTATTTGGCTCATGCTGGGGATCTGGAGAAGTGTGGTTGGAGGATGTCTTTTCTTATGTCTGTGACCCTCAGGATGGAAGGAGGCAGTTTTGTTCCAATGTGGGTTACTGGGTCACCCTGGCCAGCGTTTGTCGTGTGTGTTCTGCACTTTATACCCGCTCACACAATGTCATAGCCTGGTCATGGAATATCCTTCCATTGTTCCATGCAATCTGTATTGTCCTTCCAATAGAAGGATTCACTGGCTCTGTAGAATAATTTCATTAATCCTGTTTTGGGGGGGGGGGGGGGACCATTTTGGCCATTGTAATATCGTCTCATCACACAAATGACCAATATGTAGTAATAGCCTCATGCAGTAATGCCTAGACCCAGAATCGGAGAGCACTGTTCTCTTTGCTAAATGTTGATCTCGGGGTGCCCCGAGTTACATAGTTACCATCTTACGATATACATTCTCTTCTGGCACTTAAAGGCTTTTGAATAAAATAGACTGTGCCATCAGGGGGCCCCAGTGGGTGAGGGTATACTGTGCCATCAGGGGGCCCCAGTGGGTGAGGGTACACTGTGCCATCAGGGGGCCCCAGTGGGTGAGGGTACACTGTGCCATCAGGGGGCCCCAGTGGGTGAGGGTACACTGTGCCATCAGGGGGCCCCAGTGGGTGAGGGTACACTGTGCAGCCAGGGGGCCCCAGTGGGTGAGGGTACACTGTGCCATCAGGGGGCCCCAGTGGGTGAGGGTACACTGTGCCATCAGGGGGCCCCAGTGGGTGAGGGTACACTGTGCCATCAGGGGGCCCCAGTGGGTGAGGGTACACTGTGCCATCAGGGGGCCCCAGTGGGTGAGGGTACACTGTGCCATCCGGGGGCCCCAGTGGGTGAGGGTACACTGTGCCATCCGGGGGCCCCAGTGGGTGAGGGTACACTGTGCAGCCAGGGGGCCCCAGTGGGTGAGGGTACACTGTGCAGCCAGGGGGCTCTAGTGGGTGAAGGTACACTCTGCAGTTTTGAAAAATATTGCCTGATATAATTTCCAGAAAAACTTCCGTATTGTTATCCTTTTTGCCAGGACGCGGCATACCTTCATCGCTCATCGCCAGCATCATGGGTGCGATTGCTCTTCTTAGTTCAAAAGGTGCACATACCCAGTGCACGCTCCCCTCCTGATGCAGCACCACTGAGCTCAGTTGTGGCTACTAAGGCCTCATGCACACGGACGTTTTTACAGCCACTTTTTTGAGCTTTTTTTGCAGCTTAAAAACGGCTGTCCATGTTAGTCTATGGCTTCATGCCCACCTAGGCGTTTTTGAGCTGCAAATGGCATAGGTGTTTTTAAGCTGTAAAAAAAACCCAGGACCAGTGCGTTCCGTGGCGTGGAGCTAGAGCTGTAAAAACGCGAATCGCGGGAAAACGCGCATAAACGCGCAACATATTTTCTTTGTTTTCTGAGTGCTATAGCCAAGAGATGTGTTTCTTAAAAAACGCTACTTAACGCTAACGCTAAAAAACGCGCAAAAACGCCAATGCAAAACGCGGTAAAAATCACGTTTTTAACAACAATTTTTCCAGGCATCGGAGCTAGCTTTGCAGCCAGTTTTTTAAAACGTCCGTGTGCATGAGCACTAAAGGGGGAGAGCGCACGTATGATGCTGACTGAGCGATCAAGGTATGCTGCGTTCTGGCAACTTACCAGGGTGAGAATGACTACTCTGGGAGCTTTTCTGCCAGGCTTTGGGGTGCTGAAAATGGTCTGCAGGTATGGCAGTTGCATGAAATAATATGGCTGCGTGGTCTATTTTATTCACAAGGTGAATTTGGTTATTTTTCTTTGTTTCCCTAAGCTTTTCTTTTCTCTTTAGTTTTCTACGTTTTATAGAAAATCTTTGCGGTGTGGACTTGGCACGTTGACATCCACACACCAAAGTGCCCATACAATTTAGGATGAGGTTCATCTCAGTCTATATAGTAGTTTGTGGGCTAAGACTCGTCTTTGTACAATCATCAGAAAATTCTGTCCTTCCCACTCAACATTCCAACTAACGTTGGTTGGTTAATCACAACCTGATCATTGTCAGGTTAGGTCTTAGCCCTGGTTCACACCGGTGCGGCTTTGAAATCGTGCTACTTTGGCGCAATTTTAAAGCCACTGATCAGTGCGCTTGGCACCTCTAATTTCATTGCAGATTGCAACTTTATTTTAACAGAAGTCTATGCAAGATGCAATAAAATCGGCAAAAGTAGCGCAGGAAACGTTTTCAAAGTGTGTACGGGAGCTTAAAGTGATTTTAAAGGCAAATATTTTAAAATTTGAAATAACGTGTTATAGTTACATGCTGTGCGCAGTGGTTTTGCACACAACAGCCCTGATCCTCCTCCCCCTGCTGAGTGCCCCATAGCATGCTGCTTACTATGGGGACACTCGTGTGGTTCAGCCCCACCCCCTGCTCTCTCCTCACTGGTTGTGATTGACAGTGATGCTAGTGGCTCCTGCTGCTGTTTTATTACCATAATGTATAGAATGTTTTAAAGGGGTTATAAAGGCAGAAGTGTTTTTTTATTTTTTATTTTTTTATTTTTTTTATCTTAATGCATTCTTTGCATTAAGATAAAAAGCCTTCTGTGTGCATCAGCCCCCCTAATACCTTACCTGAGCCCATCTAGATCCAACAATGTCTCAGGCGCCTCTTGGTTGCCCGGGACCCCCTCCTCATTGACTGAGATAGCAGCGTGGTGCCGTTGGCTGACTGACAGCAAGGGGAGCCAATCAGGAAAAAAAGGGGGCGTGGGCGGGCCGTGGCTCCGTGTCTAAATGGACACAGGGAGCTGTGATTCGGCTCAGGTGCCCCCATAGCAAACTACTTATTGTGGGGGCCCTCAAAAGGAAGGAGGGGCCAGGAGAGCTGAAGAGGGACCCAAGAAGAGGAGGATTGGGGCTGTTCTGTGCAAAGCCACTACACAGAGCAGGTAAGTGTAACATTATTATTTTTAACTAAAAAAAAAAACAGGACTTTACAATCACTTTAAGATAAAACATCCTTGTACCACTTTAACCTGAAAAATACATAAAGGTTGTGTCATTGTCATTTTCCTGAAGAGCTGACTGTCGTGCTGACTGTGTTGGTTCAATATTTGAAGTCACTGACCCAGTACAGGTATGCAGAAAAGGGCCTCTGCTTTTCTCTAGCTTCTGTCATCTGTATAATTGATCAGCTCCATCATTTAGAAAGTATTGAAGGCAATGGTGGAAGCAAAACAGCCAGGCAGTCTACATTTTCAGGAGATCAGCAATGGCCGCTTCTGTAGCCACATTCATTTATGGAATTGTATTAGAGAAAAAATTTTGACCTTGCTCTTTAGAATTTTCTCATCACCAAGGAGCATGAAAGTCCATTTGATCCCACAGACAATTTGATAATTGAAGAAACATTCCTGAAAAAAAAAAGTGTATAGCCACCTTCATTTTCCATGCAGGCGCTCCCACTTTCAGTTGGATTTCTTGTAAACGGTTATGGGAAGTCATAAATGTAGCTAATGAGCAAGTATAATAACAATGTTTTTTAAATCTTCTTTTTTTTTTGTGCAATACAGTGGCTACTTTGTGTATGTTGTGTGTACCTAACCAAACCCCAATAGATGTCATTTGCCCATGTCGGAGTTGAGTGGACATGACTTTTACAGATGAATTCTGCAATGACTTTTATGCATTTAAATTGTCTTTATCTTTCCTAAGTACCCCGCTGCTTGGGTCCTCCAGTTCAGCCATTTACCATCTACTCCTGATTTAAGAAAAGACTGACACTTGTCTGAAATATTGCTGTATAATGGAGCGAATTTCATTTTTATTTACTGCAGACTATAGTGCAATTCATTTTTTTATGCCTTCTAAATGGAAGATGCATTGTGCAGGCTACTTGTGGGGATTGAAGACTTGTTCTACTTGTTTGTGTCAACAAGGGTGTAGCCAGTGCCTGTGGTAATATTGGGATGGGGTGTACGATCTCTTTCAGGGCCTATTTACACCTGTCTGTTTTGATGCATCAAAATGCATGTTTTTTGCTGCATAAGGCACCATGCACACTGGAGCTCAAAAAAGCTTTTGCTGGACGCCAGACTGGTGGCAGAAAATGCTGGTTGAAAAACACGCTTTAAACAGCGATTTGTACTTGCGTTTATGCGCTTTTATGGGTTTTCAGCTTTTTTGTGGTCAGAAAACGGCACTTTGATCGTGATTTTTATGGCGTTCAGAGAAAAGCCCATAAACTCCACTGCTGATAAAAGCTAAAAAACGTCCATGTGTGCATAGGACAACAGAGTGGAGTTTATGGGCTGTTAAAAAAAAAAAAAAAACGCCTAAGGCCCCTTTCACACTGGTGTGGTGGGTGCACGGCAATAAAACACTGCTATTTTTAGTGGTGCTTTACGGCCAATTTTGCGGCGCTAGCAGGGCGCTCTTACCCCCCCCCCCCCCCCCCCCCCCCGCCGCTAGCAGCCAAGAAAGGGTTAAAACCACTTCAAAGTGCTGCTGCCGGCAGTATAGCCACGATGCCCCATTGATTGTATACACCGATCCAAAGATGCTGCTAGCAGAACTTTTTTTTTTTAGCGTCCTGCCAGCTCCAGTGTGAAAGCTCTAGAGGCTTTCACATTGGAGACACAGCAGAGGCTCTGTCAGGGCGCTTTGCAGGCGCTATTTTTAGCGCTGTAGCGCCCTAGTGTGAAAGGGGTCAAACTACAAAAAAACTTCAGTTTTTGAGCTCCAATGTGCATGGGGCCTTAAGATGCATTCAAATGGAAATTCTACTTTTGCCTGTGGGGCTGGTTCATGTCTGTTGTTCAGTTTTGTGTGATAGGCAAAGGGGAACTATATGCAGCCATTTACTTGTGTGTTTCCATGTGTGCAGCATGCACACAAAGGAATGCAACTCCAGCCCAAATTATGGATACGTTTAGGCCCCATTCACACCCGAGCATAGTATTTTTTCTGGCATTTTGACACGCATATTTGCACATTTCCATGCAGCGTTTTCTGGCGTTTTTGAGCTTTGGTGTTTTTCTTTTTTATTAGCCAATAGGAAAAATGATCATCTGTTTCATCATTTGTTGCTATGTTTTTAGATTTTGTCATCTGCTTCCTGCTCCAAAAACGGCCAAATCTGCCCATTTCGAGTGACAAAAAAGGGTCCAGAACTTGTTTGAGCTTCAGGCGTAGGGCTTCAGGCGACTTGCAGTGGAGATGTGAACCATCTCCATAGATAATGATGGATTTTCTCCCCTCCAGCGTTTTGTAGCTTCAGGCTTCAAGCTACAAAACGCTCTGGTGTGAATGGGACCTAAAATTGGTCACATGACTCTGAATTAAGGAAAAAAAAAATACAAGGGCCCTTCTTGTGGGGAAAAACCTATTTGGTAGCATTGCTTTTCTGTATAACGTTTAGGTGCGTGTGTAAGGTTGTGTATTTGGAAAACCCATGTAGCCACTATTTCTCCCCAGCCTGACTAAGCTGAGAAGATGCCAGTCCATGAATTGTAGGATGGGGTATGGTGGGCACAGACACAATTTGGGTATCAAGTCCTAGACTGCAAATGAGCTTTTCTCCTATTGAAAGTTAACGTGGCCATTTGCCTAATACATTGATTTTAGTAGTCCCATTAGAGTTCTTCTTTAACATATTCTGCCATACCTGCATCTGGCAAGCTTTTTACTTGCTGCCATTGTTCAACTGAAATACTGGGAGGTTCCTGTTGGATGTATTAAGCGACGTACCTTTTTGTATTCCTGAACCCAAATATCTCGCTGTGGCCAAGGTTTTTCGAGCGGTGGAAAGATTAGGTGGTGACTTGACATGAAGGTACACGCAGAGCTCCGGTGAGATGTGACAGCCCTGGGAATGGTTGGGGATCGGCTTTCAGAGTTCAGGCCGCCTGGGATTAATTAGCTGAGCTCCAGGTGCTTGTGGAATTCCTTGAAACATCACCGCTGCTGTGCAGGGAACATGTTTATCATCTTCATGAAGTTCACAAGCAGGTCTGTGGATGATCTGAATCGAATTGTACCTCTTACCAGCCAGCGCCACGCACAGAATACACATTTATTGTTATCTCTCTGAAATGTGTTTCTGATATGAAGCTCTCAGGCCTTGGCTGACCAAGCGTCTGGCTGTTTATTTCTCCATTATTCAGATTTTTGTTTAAATCCCTGCATGTTACATACAAACGTATGATGTATGCATTTCCCAGGATTATACCACTTGAAGTCATATGTGTGGGCACTTAGTACCAGTGCAGAGGACATGCGGGTGGTTTTTAGTTGAACTCTTGGCAGACATAAATGCACAATAAATACATACGGTACACATTTAAGGTCCTTTGCAGCAGACGTGTTGGGCAGGGCTGCCCAGTGCAGACCCACATATCTGGTTTGAATGGGTCCCAACACAGACAAAACGAACCGCTCTGCTCATATCATGTTGCTCTGGGTTGGTGTGTGTTGGAACAAAAGTACAGCATGCAATACCTCTTTTCAGCACAGCGTACCACGCTGAGGTCAATGGAACCTAATGGAATGCTACTTTGTGACATTTCAATAAAGTTTGCACAAAACAAAGCAAACATTAGTGGCAGTGTGGTAGTGCATGCTGTTTGTGTGTGCTTATGTGTATCTTGAGATTTACATATGTGTACCACAGATTCATTGTTTGTAAACTATATGTATATATATTTATTTTAATAACATGTTATACTTACCTGCTCTATGTAATAGTTTTGCACAGAGCAGCCCTGATTCTCCTTCTAGGGTCCTCCAGCTGGTGCTCCCGGGTCCTCCCCTGCAGAGATCCCACCATAGCAAGCCACTTGCTGTGGTGGTGCTCATGTGGGTTCATTGCGGAGCTGGCTCTGTGTGTCCATAGACACACAGAGCACAGCTTGGCCCCACTCCCTCCTTAATGGCTTTCTGCTGTCTCTGTGCCAATGAGGAGGGACAGAGCTGCTGCTCTCGTGCACATTGCTGGATCGAGGTTGGGCTCAGGTATGTTTACTGGGGGTGGAGGGGAGAGTTTGGTGCAGAAGGTGTTTTACCTTAATGCAGAGAATGCATTAAGGTAACAAAAAACTCCAGACTTTAGAACCACTTTAATTCCATAATGTTCTAGTATGCATAATAGTACATTTATTACAGACTTGCCTTTAAACTGAAGCCCTCCAGCGTTGTGCAGTCATCTCTACCGGAGCTTCCAGGTTCTGGTTCACTCCGGGCATTTTAATGGCACAGTGTTTTGCATTCCACGCCAAACTCTGCCCTCAATGTAGAGCGTCACTGCGCATGCGCAGGTGCTGTCAACGGCTATTGCCAATGTGAATATCTCCTAAACAGTGCACGTTTAGGAGATATTCACTGTACCTACAGATAAGCCTTAATGTAAGCTTACTTGTAGGTACAAATTTAACGTTAGAGTTTACCAACGCTTTTAATACTGCATTATTTTGCACACCTGATTTTATTTTCCGATTAGGAAGCGGCATGTGCACGTGTATGGCTTGCTGAAATAATTACCTGCACCCTTCAGCTAACATACCAGTGATGAGCTTCACCCTCAGGACAGATTGACATCTCAGCAGTCATTTTCCTTTCACACATAAAGGATACAGGATATTTTTTAACACCTTGATTTAGCGTACTGGTCTGAATAATAATAATCTACGTAGCTTCTCTAGTACCTGTGAAATGATGGTGCTGGAAGTAAGGAATGATGCAGTGAGATCTTGGGACATAAAGCAGACTTCCGGATGTGGCTGAACGATGCGGACGGATACTGCGCCCAGCATCTTTTAGCTGCCTTTGCAGAAGTGCTGATGCCAGAGAACAGTAGCTGGTATAAAGCCATACTGCTGCAAGTAAACAGCTAATTATAATGCATCTACAGCTCTTAAAGGGAATCTGTTACAGAGCAAAACATGTCAGAAGCCTTTGATGGAAGCTGCCCCACCAGTAGTCTACTTCAAGGGCATTCATCCAGACTTCACAATTTAGAAGATTTGGTAAAGTTGTTTTCCTGTCCCAGTGCATCATTCATCATGTGTTTTGCTTTAGTCTTAAAAGGCAATGTTTTGCCCGCACTATAGGACATAAAGGGGCAGATTTACTAAAACTGAAGAGTGCAAAATCTGATGAAGCTCTGCATAGAAACCCATCAGCTTCCAGGCTTTACTGTTGAAGCTTAACTGAACAAGCTGAAGTTAGAAGCAGTTTGGCTACCATGGACAACTGCACCAGATTTTGCACTCTCTAGTTTTATGCCCCTTTTACACGGGACAGATCCATGATGATCCGGCCCATGAACATCCGTTTGCTCAGTGGGGGTCGCTCCGTTTATCCCCGCTGAGCCGGCGGATGACACCCTGTGCAGGGACCGCTCTGTTAGATCTCCGCTCTACTCTATGGAGGATCGGATGAACGTGGCCCGTATTTGTCCGATCCGCTCTGCAAACGGATAGAAAAATAGGATTTTCCTCCGTCTGCAGAATCGGACCATAGCGGAGACGGATGATATCAGGTGTTGGGGGATGTTCATGTCCATCCGCTGACGCCCGCTATCCCATAGGGATGCATGTATGTCCGTATTTCATCCGAAAATGGATAGATGAAATACGGACATACTGTCCGCACGTGTGAAAGGGGCCTAAGTAAATCTAATCCCAAGTATATCCTTTATTTCTTAAAGTGGTAACTTGATGCTTTCACCAAGTCTGTCTGGATTAATGGAATACCAAATTCATTATGGGTGCTGCCATGTTGAAAAAATGTCTCCAGTGTTTGGACTCAGGATAGTGTTGACAGTTCCCAATGCATCTTTCTGCCATAAATTGGAAATTTCAATTATGACCTGCCAAGTGATGATTTTCCACTGCAGACTGCTCCCCAGTGGCCACGGAATTCCAAATAAAGTCTGAGTTCAGTTCCCATGCATTTATTACCCTTCACATCCTTCCAATCATATGTATACCCCTCACATACCTGACTACCTGGGCTCCCCACAGCTGGGCAGGTCTACAGGCCTCTATGCGGGTTTTATTGTGCAGGTACACTACCGTTCAAAAGTTTGGGGTCACCCAAACAATTTTGTGTTTTCCATGAAAAGTCACACTTATTCACCACCATACGTTGTGAAATGAATAGAAAATAGAGTCAAGACATTGACAAGGTTAGAAATAATGATTTGTATTTGAAATAACATTGTTTTTACATCAAACTTTGCTTTCGTCAAATAATCCTCCTTTTGCAGCAATTACAGCATTGCACACCTTTGGCATTCTAGCTGTTAATTTATTGAGGTAAGCTGGAGAAATTGCACCCCACGCTTCTAGAAGCAGCTCCCACAAGTTGGATTGGTTGGATGGGCACTTCTGGCGTACCATACGGTCAAGCTGCTCCCACAACAGCTCAATGGGGTTCAGATCTGGTGACTGTGCTGGCCACTCCATTACCGATAGAATACCAGCTGCCTGCTTCTGCTGTAAATAGTTCTTGCACAATTTGGAGGTGTGTTTAGGGTCATTGTCCTGTTGTAGGATGAAATTGGCTCCAATCAAGCGCTGTCCACTGGGTATGGCATGGCGTTGCAAAATGGAGTGATAGCCTTCCTTATTCAGAATCCCTTTTACCCTGTACAAAGCTCCCACCTTACCAGCACCAAAGCAACCCCAGACCATCACATTACCTCCACCATGCTTAACAGATGGCGTCAGGCATTCTTCCAGCATCTTTTCATTTGTTCTGCGTCTCACAAACGTTCTTCTTTGTGATCCAAACACCTCAAACTTGGATTCATCCGTCCACAACACTTTTTTCCAGTCTTCCTCTGTCCAATGTCTGTGTTCTTTTGCCCATCTTAATCTTTTTCTTTTATTGGCCAGTCTCAGATATGGCTTTTTCTTTGCCACTCTGCCCTGAAGCCCAAAATCCCGCAGCCGCCTCTTCACTGTAGATGTTGACACTGGTGTTTTGCGGGTACTATTTAATGAAGATACCAGTTGGGGACCTGTGAGGCGTCTGTTTCTCAAACTAGAGACTCTAATGTGCTTATCTTCTTGCTTAGTTGTGCAACGCGGCCTCCCACTTCTTTTTCTACTCTGGTTAGAGCCTGTTTGTGCTGTCCTCTGAAGGGAGTAGTACACACCGTTGTAGGAAATCTTCAATTTCTTTGCAATTTCTCGCATGGAATAGCCTTCATTTCTAAGAACAAGAATAGACTGTCGAGTTTCAGATGAAAGTTCTCTTTTTCTGGCCATTTTGAGCGTTTAATTGACCCCACAAATGTGATGCTCCAGAAACTCAATCTGCTCACAGGAAGGTCAGTTTTGTAGCTTCTGGAAGGAGCTAGACTGTTTTTAGATGTGTGAACATGATTGCACAAGGGTTTGCTAATCATCAATTAGCCTTCTGAGCCAATGAGCAAACACATTGTACCATTAGAACACTGGAGTGATAGTTGCTGGAAATGGGCCTCTATACACCTATGTAGATATTGCACCAAAAACTAGACAATTGCAGTTAGAATAGTCATTTACCACATTAGCAATGTATAGAGTATATTTGTTTAAAGTTAGGACTAGTTTAAAGTTAGCTTCATTGAAAAGTACAGTGCTTTTCCTTCAAAAATAAGGACATTTCAATGTGACCCCAAACTTTTGAACGGTAGTGTATGTATACCAAGAGCTGTGATTGGCATGAACAGGTTTTACATGCCCCCATTATTAGAGAGAATGCTTCTGTTGAGGTCGGCTTCCCAGATGCAGTTATTTCCAAGTGTATGTGGCCAGAACTTTCTTTATTCCCTGTGGGGGACACGTGTATGGTAGGTAGCTACCTGCGTGGATATAGATGCCGGTTATTTTTCTGGCACTCGTTACAACTGAAGAAGCTGATTGGATAAGATATGACATGTCTTCAACATTACAGAGCTTTCCAGCTAAATATGACTGCAACTAGATATACCATCACCTGGATGTAGGAGAACCTTCACATGCTCAGAGTGATTGGAGCCAGGAGCTGTAAGTCTGTGTGCAGGCTGGCAGTGAGGATGCGCAAGAGGGATGTTTATATACCTGATGGTGACAGGCTAGTAAGAACCACCTGCATTAAATGTGAACTTGCACTTTAAGGCTCATTGCTACAATCCGTTTTTGATCCGACTTTCAGTGCGATTTTGCATGCTGTGTTGCATTAATGTGAATGGGCCCCATTTAAAACAATGTTGTTTCCATTGTCATGCGATTCTTTGTGACTCAAGTCGCATCTGAAAACAGTGTGAACAGAGCCTAGACCTAGTTTACACTTGGCAGTTGAACAACGTTTTTGACCGCCCCCTACCCAAGCTGTAAAGGCAGCCATAAACAGGCTTTGAATCGCAGCATGGCAAATATTCAGCTTACCATTCATTTTCTTTTCTTATGCTTTTGTCAGTCTGGGGGGAGAGGAGTGTTAGATGTACTAGCAAATTTAAATACACTAACCTATTGAAGCCAAACTCCCGCTAATACGTTATAAACACTCCGTCCCTCTGTACAGATTGTAAACAATGCAGGAGCCTTTACTTTGCAATTGTGAGGCACTGGGGGAGATTTACTAAAGCTGGAGAGTGCAAAATCTGGTGCAGCTCTGCCTGGTAGCCAATCGGCTTCTAACTAAAGCTTGTTCATTTAAAGCGGATGTCCACTGAAAAAAAAAATATTAAAAGCTAGGGATGCACCGAATGGGTTTTTTGGTGCCAAAACCGATACCGAAAATGAAAAATACACTAGGCCGAAAACCGATACCGAAAATGAAAAATACACTAGGCCGAAAACCGATACCTAAACAGCACCGATACCGAAAATGACTGTTTTTAAAAAATATTTTTATACAGGAGGTGGTCAGAGACTGGGGACATGGTACAGGAGATGGTCAGAGACTGGGGACATGGTACATGAGGTGGTCAGAGACTGGGGACATGGTACATGAGGTGGTCAGAGACTGGGGACATGGTACACAGAGGTGGTCAGAGACTGGGGACATGGTACAGGAGGTGGTCCGAGACTGGGGACATGGTACAGGAGGTGGTCCGAGACTGGGGACATGGTACAGGAGGTGGTCCGAGACTGGGGACATGGTACAGGAGGTGGTCCGAGACTGGGGACATGGTACAGGAGGTGGTCAGAGACTGGGGACATGGTACAGGAGGTGGTCAGAGACTGGGGACATGGTACCGGAGGTGGTCAGAGACTGGGGACATGGTACAGGAGGTGGTCAGAGACTGGGGACATGGTACAGGAGGTGGTCAGAGACTGGGGACATGGTACAGGAGGTGGTCAGAGACTGGGGACACGGTACAGGAGGTGGTCAGAGACTGGGGACACGGTACAGGAGGTGGTCAGAGACTGGGGACACGGTACAGGAGATGGATCAGAGACTGGGGACACGGTACAGGAGGTGGTCAGAGACTGGGGACACGGTACAGGAGATGGATCAGAGACTGGGGACACGGTACAGGAGATGGATCAGAGACTGGGGACATGGTACAGAAGATGGTCAGAGACTGGGGACATGGTACAGGAGATGGTCAGAGACAGAGGACGTGGTACAGGAGGCATCCCCCATTGCAGGCCAGTGTCCCCCATTGCAGGCCAGTGTCCCCCATTGCAGGCCAGTGTCCCCCATTGCAGGCCAGTGTCCCCCATTGCAGGCCAGTGTCCCCCATTGCAGGCCAGTGTGTCCCCTTGTGTCCCCCATTGCAGGCCAGTGTGTCCCCCATTGCAGGCCAGTGTGTCCCCTTGTGTCCCCCATTGCAGGCCAGTGTGTCCCCTTGTGTCCCCCATTGCAGGCCAGTGTGTCCCCTTGTGTCCCCCATTGCAGGCCAGTGTGTCCCCTTGTGTCCCCCATTGCAGGCCAGTGTGTCCCCTTGTGTCCCCCATTGCAGGCCAGTGTGTCCCCTTGTGTCCCCTTTTGCATCCAGTGTGTCCCCTTGTGTCCCCTTTTGCATCCAGTGTGTCCCCTTGTGTCCCCTTTTGCAGCCATTGTGTGTGTCCCCTTTTGCAGCCATTGTGTGTGTCCCCCTTTGCAGCCAGTGTGTGTGTCCCCCTTTGCAGCCAGTGTGTGTGTCCCCCTTTGCAGCCAGTGTGTGTGTCCCCCTTTGCAGCCAGTGTGTGTGTCCCCCTTTGCAGCCAGTGTGTGTGTCCCCCTTTTCAGCCAGTGTGTGTCCCCCCCTTTGCAGCCAGTGTGTCCCCTTTTGTTGCAGCCTGTGTAGGGAAGAGAGCCGTCTCCGCCGCCTGTTTGATCACAGCGCCGGGAACATCACAGCTTTCATTTCAATAGCTGTGTGTTCCCGGCCGCGCGCCGTCACACGCAGCCCTCCCCCTTGTCCGGGCACTTTGATAGACAGATCATCCGTCCAATCCTGCGGATGATCTCTCTATCTAAGTGCCCGGACAAGGGGGAGGGGCTGCATGTGACGGCGGTGTGATGTTCCCGGCGCTGTGATCAAACAAGCGGCGGAGGCAGGTCTCCTGCGCTATACACCCCCCATGTTGGGCCTCACCAGGGCGGGGGGCGGAGCCCCGCCCCCACCCAGGCCACGCCCCATTTTCGGCTCCATTATCGGCCGTTTTTCTCTTTCGACAAATTGCCGAAAAGGGCATTTTCGGCCGATATGTTTCGGCGGCCGAAATTTCGGTGCATCACTATTAAAAGCCACCAGCTACAAATACTGCAACTGCTGACTTTTAATATATGGATACTTCACTGGCTCCCTGGACAGGTATGTCGGCAGCCGAAGCTTATTTGTCCGCTGGCTCTCACCTGCTGCCGCCGCCATTCTTGTGAGGGTATTGGGAAGTGAAGCCGTGTGGCTTCACTTCCTGGTTCCCTACTGCGCATGCGTGAGTCACGCTACATGTCCTCACTGATCCCTGCGGTGTTCTGGGACCTGTGTGTCTCCCAGAATACAGCGGGAGAGGACAGAGTAGGTGCTAGAAGTGGTGTAGGTCATCGCGAACACCGGTGATCTATGCCAGGAAGTGGGACCAAATACCTGTATTAGACAGGTATCTTCTCCCTCCTCCCCCCTAAAAGGGGCCAAATGTGACTGGGGGGGGGATTCCAAAAAGTGGAAGTTCCATTTTTGGGTGAAACACCACTTTAACTTTGACAACGAGCCCCCAGTCGCATTGGCATAATTTGACATGTCAGATTGCAGCCTTTTGCTGGCATCAGCACTGTCTCGATTAGTGGGACTCAGACAGACTTTGCGGCGCTGCATCAATTTCCAAAAGTAGTTCCTGCACTACTTTTGACGATTTCAATAGAGATCTGCGCATGAACCCGCAAAGATGTCTTTCAAAATCGCCTTCAGTGTGAACAAGGGCTGATTGGTTTCTATGCAGAGATACACCAGATTTTGCACTCTCCAGTTTTAGTAAATCAACCCCACTGCTTGTAGTTGCAATTATATTTTTATTTAATTATTTTTTATTATTTTATGAATGTGGGTGCATTAATACTTTTTTTTTTTTAGCAAAAGGGGAATTCTGCCCCCCTTATCTGGCATTTTTATTATCTGACTTTGCTGTGTATATTGGCTTGCAGACAGGAAGCAGTGTCTTGTATAGGCCGATCCCAGCATCATATTGGGGGTAAGGTTAATCAGTCATGGCTATTGGACAATTGAGTTAAGCAAACAAATTGAGCGTGTATGTTGACTCGACGTGTAAGTGCACATAGTTTGCTTTCTACTAGTTCTTTTAGGTCAATCTGTTCTATGGTTTTATTAGGTTTATGTTCCACTGAGTGCAGCTGAGCATGTGTTGTCTTGCAGGAAATATTTCCCCCATCCCGTATTATGATGTGATTTATTCTGTTTCTTGCTGCTGTCATCCTCACAATGTATACATTATACCAGAAACTTGGGAGTAAAGAATAAGAACATATGCATGCATATGGCTGTGTAATTCTACGAATTCCGGAGGAATGGGCACTGAGGTTTAATATTGGTGGAAAACATCCCGTGTGACCTCTGTTAATTTGCTAACTGGAAGACTTTTGGCTGTTTGGGATAAAGTCCACGTAATGTGCAGCCTTCCCCAGTGGAAGGGCGGTGCTGATGTTGAAACAGAACTGCTGGCTGGAACATGAAATTGAAGCCCAACTTCATCCAAAACTTTTCTTTTTAGTTTTGGATTCAATGGGTAATGGTTAGAACCTCTGTTAGAGATTGTTACACCTCCCTCACTCTTTATCCTGGTGACCCCCGTTAACCCACCTATGCACAGGGTGTCATCAGAACAGGAAGTGAAGTCCTCCAAAGGGGACAAACAATGATGGAAAACCTGACACGGGTTCTAACTCTTCCATAAAAAATAAACTTTGGCTGGAGTTGCGCTTTAAGTCAGTGTCAAAAAGCTGCAATCTTAACGAGTCTCCTGTTTTCTGCCTGTGGTCAGCGGTTTGGCAGATACTAGAATGTATACTTAGATGGTGATAGGTTTGTAGAAGACGGCTTGTGAATGGTTGCAGGATCTTATGATGATCTTCCTTCTACAATAGCAGCGGGCACACAATGTCTGATTACCCTGTGATGGTATGACCAGTGTTATTACATTGTCTATCTCCATCAGGCAGCACCTGCTAGATATCTTTCTCTTTCCTGTAGTAGATGATGAATACTAGAAGAGCCAGCTGTGTTCCTTATTCACTCTGAATGTCTTTTTGTACTCGGATCACACAGTACCGCCAGCTGGGCCGGCCTCCTTCTCCAGCAGATGTGTCTCCCCTTGTGGCACTACAAGAACTGTGTGTGCTCTGCTCAGAATTCAGAGACCGGCTCAGCCCTACTTGTCTTCCGGTGATTAAACGTCAATTTACTGAGGCTATGTTCATATTATGCGTTTTAGTGTTTGCAGATCCACAGAAACGCACTACAGCCTTATATCCTATGCATCCCAGTTGCATACATGCAGTTTTCCTGCAATGCGATTTTTGCATAGATTACAAAGATTTTAGCAAAATATGTTAGGCCCCTTTCACACATGCGGACCGTTCGTTTTGATCAGATCAGTCACTTTTTTTCAAAGAAAAAACATGAAGTTTGTCATAGTTTTTTTTAGAGGTCGACCGATATGGGTTTTTCTCTGGCCGATGCTGATATTTAGAAATCATGGCGGCCGATAGCCGATATATGATGCCGATTTTTTTGGGCCAATATGTTAGGCAGATTTTATTTTATTTATTTATTTTTAATCCCCCTTGATCTAACACACCTTTCCCACTGGGGTGTTTTTTAAGGCGCTTTTGGGCTAAAAATAGCGCCTGTAAAGTGCCTGCAAAATGGCTCCCCTGCAGTCTGTGTGAAAGACAGTGCTTTCACACTGAGGCGATGCGCTGGCAGGATCTTAAAAAAAAAAAGTCCTGCAAGCAGCACGTTTGGAGTGGTGTATACCGCTCCTCCACCACTCCTGCCCATTGATATGAATGGGCACCACTGCCGAAGCGCATGCAATGCGATTTGGCAGCGGTGCTTCATGGGCGCATTTAACCTCTTCCTTGGCCGCTAGCTGGGTTATATGTGCCCCACTAGCAGCCAAATAGCACCACTAAAATGATGGTAAAGAGCCGCTAAAACGTGCGTTTTACCATCAACGTCTGCCCACTCCAGTGTGAAAGCAGTCTTCATAAGTGATACAGAAAATTTCTTACACTTAAAGCGGAGGTCCACCCTAAAATGGACCTTCCGCTCATCGGAACCCTCCCCCCCTCCGGCGCCACAATTGCCACCTTACAGGGGGGAGGGGGGTGCAGTTACCTGGATAATCAAGGTAACTGCACCCACTTCCGGGCTAGCTCTCTGCGGGAAAGGGGCGTACATTACGCCCCTTTCCGCAAGTGCCCGCCCCCTTCCGCAAGTGCCCCGCTGCCTGCTGGGAAACACGCAGATCCCAGAGGCAGCGGGGACCGTCCTCATTGCGCAGCGCGGCTCACGCATGCGCAGTAGGGAACCGGGAAATTAAGCCGAAAGGCTCCATTTCCTGATTCCCATACCCAAGATGGCGGCGGCGGCAGCACTCGAGTGTCGATCTAGAGATCGGCTTCGGGTGCCGACATCGCGGGCGCGCTGGACAGGTAAGTGTCATTATTTTAAAAGTCAGCAGCTGCAGTATTTGTAGCTGCTGGCTTTTAAAAAAAAAAAAAAAACGCGAAGTCCCGGCGGACTCCCGCTTTAAACATTTATTAAACAAAACAAACCTCCAATCAGTTTACTTGTATGTATGATCTAATAAAAAAAAACAAAAAACCTATATATTAAATAAAAACAGGTAGTCAAAACTTTTGGACAAAAAAAAAAAAAATGGGCTAACTTTACTGTTTTTATTTTATTTTTATTTTTTAAATGGTGTATTTTGTTCCCAAAAAAATGCATTTGAAAGACCTTTGTGCAAATGCCGTGTGACATAAAATATTGCAACAACCGCTATTTTATTCCCTAGGATCTCTGCTAAAAAAATATATATATTTTTTGGGGGGTCTAAGTGATTTTCTGGCAGAAAATACAGGATTTTTACTTGTAAGCAACAAGGGTCAGAAAAGATTTAGTCTTTAAATGGTTAAACTGAGAACTTCTACACACAGAGATGACTTCATTCATTCAGAAGTGTAAACATTGTATCATTTAGTTCTTTTCTTGGCAGTCTGCCTCGAGAGGAGGAAAGTGTTGCTATGACGACTCAGACAACTCACACTGACTTCTATACAGAAGTCATTTCAAAGTCCCGCTGTAGAATCGGCTTTTTATTAACACAATTGGCCGATGCCGATTATTTAAAAAACGGCAAATATCGGCCGATATATCGGCCGGCCGATATATCGGTCGACCTCTAGTTTTTTTACATCTGCCAGCAGAGTCCTTAAAGGGGTTGTAAACCTTTGTTTTTTCACCTTCATGTATCCTATGCATGAAGGTGAAAAAACACCTGGCAGTGAACGCCCCCCCCCCCCCCCCCAGCCCCCCGTTTTACTTACCCGAGTCCCCTAATTCTGTTGGCGATAATGCGCTCTCCCTCACTCCACGAGGTCCCAGCTCTTGATTGGATAGATGTATAGCAGCGCAGCCATTGGCTCCCGCTGCTGTCAATCAAATCCAATGATGCAGGCACTGGGGGCGGGCTGAGTCTAGCATTCATGGATAGAAATGCTGGACTCGGGATTGCGCTCATAAGGTAATCCCCCACGCTTCTCCTAGGGGGTTATCTGATGCGGGGAGGAGCCTCCTCTTCTGGGGGCCACTCTGTGCAAAACAAGTTGCACAGTGGAGGTAAGTATGACATGTCTGTTCGGAAAAAATAAAATGAACCCTTACAGTCACTTAAAGAGGGATTTCACTGTAAAAAAAAAAAAATATTAAAAGCCAGCAGCTACAATTACTGCAGCTGCAGACTTTTAATAAATAGACACTCACCTGTCCCAGGGTCCAGCGATTTCGGCAGCCGAGGCCGATCGATCGTCTCTCGGCGGCTGCCGCTGCCATTCCACGTGAGGGAATCAGGAAGTGAATCATTGCGGTTTCACTTGCCGATTCCTTACTGCGCGTGCGCGCATTGCACAGCGCAATAGGAATGGTCTGCGCTGTCTCTGGGACCCGTGTGTGTCCCAGCAGACAGCGCGGCGGGACAGGAAGAGGCATAGACTCCCATGGGAGTCTATGCCCGGAAGTGGGTGCAGATACCTGTCTTAGACAGGTATCTGCACCCCCTCCCCCCTGAAAGGTGCCAAATGTGACACCGGAGGGGGGGAGGGTTCTGATGAGCGGAAGTTCCACTTTAGGGTGGAACCCCGTTAAGTCTCGGAGCCATATTTTTAGGCAAAAACGGGGCGTTTGTCCATTTTACATCTGTTTTTTTTTTTAACAGAAGAAAAAAGGGCTTTGACCCATTCCAAAAAAAGAAAACAGATGTTGAAAACAGATAATCATCCATTTACATCTGTTTATCCATTGAGATGTGTTGATGCCCGTTTTCCAATCCGAAAAATGGTCCACATGTGTGAAAAGGGCCATATGCCGGCCATACACGATGTGAATTCCGAACGAAAATCCGAGCGAAAATAAAATCGACCGATTTTCGTATCGTTAGTGTGGTATGCGCGACATGCGATTTTCGTACGACAGGGCAAATTGACAAATCCAACATGTTGTTTTTTTTTTCAAAAATCGTCCAAAAATCGTATCGTTAATGGCAGAGTTGGACGATTTGACATAAGAAAATGAACTGCGCACGATCTCTGGAAAGTATAAAACAACGAACGAATGGTCGAACGCAACACGGAATAAAAAAAACCCGTTAAAACATAGTGTTTTAACGTACGATTTTCGTACTTAATTGATGGCACATTCGCATGTTGTTGTGAGTGCCGCTTTCGTTTATCGCTCGACGGGTCGTTCGGAATTCGCATCGTGTATGGCCGGCATTACACTTCCTCTTTGCCTGCTTCTGCCCTGTAGATTCTGACACCGTGCTTGGGCATTTGATGAAATCTTTCAAATGATGACCAAGTTGGATGGTCTGTCTCTATAGCCTTGTTCACCCCATGTCAGTTGAGCTGTGTTGATCTGCATAGATATACACAGGATCAATGCCAGGGCATGTAGAGCGGTGAAGAGACTTTTCTGCATGCAGTACGGTGCATTTTTGTCTCCACAGACTTCAATGGAATTGCATCAAAAATACAAGGAAAAAAAAAAAGTGCATTAAAAAAAGCACCAGAAAACGCACCAAAAAAATCACAGCAACCCTACATGCTTATATGTGAACCTAGATTAAGGGCTGGTTCACACCTGTGCGACCTTGATGCGGTATGATTTTCAGTCCATTCATTTGAATGGGCACAAGTAGCACTGGCGCACACCAACAGTAGTGCATGCATTCGTTTTCAAGAATACATTGCATCAGATTGAATTGTATTGCAAGTTAGACAGTCTGGGGGAAGTTTACTAAAGCTGGCCATACACCTATAGATTATCTGCAGATTTCCTATGGTTAGATGGAAAAAGTGGGAGATTCCTCCATCCACACAGTTTAGCAAACATGAAATCTGTTGCACTTTTTCCATCTAACCATAGAAAATCTGCAGAAAATCTATAGGTGTATGGCCAGCTTAAGACTGGAACACTCAGAATCTGATACAGCTGTACATGGTAACAATCAGCTTCTAACTTCAGCTTGTTCAGTGAAGCTTTGGCAATAAAACCTGGAAGCTGATTGGTTTCTATGCAGAGCTGCACCAGATTTTGTACTCTCCAGTTTAAGTAAATCTCCCCCTCTGTCTCTAAGGCCTTCTTCACACTCCATGTCAGCTGAGCTGATCTGCATAGATATACATAGGATATAGAGCGGAGTATATAGAAGGTGATAAGTGTGTGGGTTGGTGTGAAGGAACCTGTAATTCTCCCACTTTCAGGGAGTCTGTAGTATCTCCCGTGCTCCAGGCACTCCGGCAGCCTATCCCTGGCACGCGGTGCTATTCTGACACGCATGACCCTGCAGAAAATGATATTTTGTTTAGTTTCCATGGAAGTGGATTCGGCTCTCCCTGGCTCGACATTGTGTGTATACAAGTGTTTAGAAGATTGCAGGTTTTGGAATATTTATCACATCTGCTGAATTTTCTGTTGGTTTACTTTGTGTTTGTTTATAGGCCTTGCTGAGGGGGTGTTTGACAGGTGGCTGGGAGAGAACATGTTGTCTCTTTACCGCCTACATTAACCCTGCAAGTCTGCAACATTGCCCTGCAGCCGCATGCATTGCCCTCTGTTGCAACAAGATGCTGGAATCAATTGCATTTCGATGATGGTACTGCCCGCTGTACACATCTTTGCCATGGCAGTGAATCAAAGCATCGCAGCAATGGCAAGTGTCAACCCCCTTTGACCGCTGTGTGCGACCCTTCCCTGAGCTGCAGTACATGGTGTGCGACCCTTGCCTGAGCTGCAGTACATGGTGTGCGACCCTTGCCTGAGCTGCAGTACATGGTGTGCGACCCTTGCCTGAGCTGCAGTACATGGTGTGCGACCCTTGCCTGAGCTGCAGTACATGGTGTGCGACCCTTGCCTGAGCTGCAGTACATGGTGTGCGACCCTTGCCTGAGCTGCAGTGCATGGTGTGCGACCCTTGCCTGAGCTGCAGTGCATGGTGTGCGACCCTTGCCTGAGCTGCAGTGCATGGTGTGCGACCCTTGCCTGAGCTGCAGTGCATGGTGTGCGACCCTTGCCTGAGCTGCAGTACATGGTGTGCGACCCTTGCCTGAGCTGCAGTGCATGGTGTGCGACCCTTGACTGAGCTGCAGTACATGGTGTGCGACCCTTGACTGAGCTGCAGTACATGGTGTGCGACCCTTGCCTGAGCTGCAGTGCATGGTGTGCGACCCTTGACTGAGCTGCAGTACATGGTGTGCGACCCTTGCCTGAGCTGCAGTGCATGGTGTGCGACCCTTGACTGAGCTGCAGTACATGGTGTGCGACCCTTGACTGAGCTGCAGTACATGGTGTGCGACCCTTGCCTGAGCTGCAGTGCATGGTGTGCGACCCTTGCCTGAGCTGCAGTGCATGGTGTGCGACCCTTGCCTGAGCTGCAGTGCATGGTGTGCGACCCTTGCCTGAGCTGCAGTGCATGGTGTGCGACCCTTGCCTGAGCTGCAGTGCATGGTGTGCGACCCTTGCCTGAGCTGCAGTGCATGGTGTGCGACCCTTGCCTGAGCTGCAGTGCATGGTGTGCGACCCTTGCCTGAGCTGCAGTGCATGGTGTGCGACCCTTGCCTGAGCTGCAGTGCATGGTGTGCGACCCTTGCCTGAGCTGCAGTGCATGGTGTGCGACCCTTGCCTGAGCTGCAGTGCATGGTGTGCGACCCTTGCCTGAGCTGCAGTGCATGGTGTGCGACCCTTGCCTGAGGTGCAGTGCATGGTGTGCGACCCTTGCCTGAGGTGCAGTGCATGGTGTGCGACCCTTGCCTGAGGTGCAGTGCATGGTGTGCGACCCTTGCCTGAGGTGCAGTGCATGGTGTGGTCACTGTGGTGTTCTTCAGACTGTTGAACACGAATGTTATTTTTATTGTCTGCCATCTGTTTATAGAATTGCATTTACTTCCAATATGGATGCTTTATGTCTGTCTGTGTATTTGACATTGAGGCTCCTTTCACACTTGGGATACAATTTGTGAGACCCCAAGTTGCAGGACGTGTAAAATTCAATGTATTTCTATGAGAGCCATTCCTACTGATAATACAAAAGTCACATGACTTTGTGGTCTCACATGTGTGAAAGGAGCCTGAGAGTTTGTGGCTTCCTCCGTCACATTTTGTGAAGCTGGCATGTACACACAGCACTTGTTCCCTCCTGGCAGTGCCAGGCTCCCACATCTCCATGTTACAGGATGGCAACATTGACAGCTCTGGTCGGAGCCCCTGTACTAACAATCCAATTGTTAGTACAGCAATCTCCCCTGCTGAGCTATTGTGTTCTGAGAGGAGTTTGGCCCCCCAGAACACTCCGGCCTTTGGCTGAGAACGCTGGTCGGCAAACCTTTTTGGTCGTGACACTTCGACAGAAGCCGGCCCAGCTGCCGTACAGAAGGGCCTGATGGTTTCCTTTTGCTGGTTTCCAATGCCGCCCGACATTCGATCCGTGTGTCCTAGGCTTTAGTTATCCAATCAGACAGGCCCTTGTACTACATATTAATTGATAGAGCTATCAGAGATTATATAATCAGATTGTACCAAGTGCATGGGGGAGCTTTAGATGGGCTAAAATAGAATAATGCCGGCTTAGTGGAAAAATAAAGGACAGTTTGTGTTCTATAAAGCAACCAATCACTTGTTTTCTTTTGCAAAACAAAGGCTCAAAAAAATCTGCGTTTTTAGATGATTGCTCTGGTCCCCTCCACACACTGCAGTGAGATCAATAAACGTTCACTGTGTTCAGATCCATAAAATCTGAGGTCCCTAATTTACATATACAGAATCTCACAAAAGTGAGTACACCCCTCACTTTTTTGTAAGTATTTTATTAGCTTTTAATGTGACAACACTGAAGAATTGACACGTTGCTACAATGTAAAGTAGTGAGTGTACAGCTTGTATAACAGTGTAATTTTGCTGTCCCCTCAAAATAACTCAACACACAGCCATTAATGTCTAAACCGCTGGCAACAAAAGTGAGTACACCCCTAAGTGAAAATGTCCAAATTGGGCCCAAAGTCTGGAGACATGCTTAGCCAGTCCATCACCTTTCCCCTCAGCTTCTTTAGCAAGGCAGTAGTCATCTTGGAGGTGTGTTTGGAGTCGTTATCATGTTGGAATACTGCCCTGCGGCCCAGTCTCTGAAGGGAGGGGATCATGCTCTGCTTCAGTATGTCACAGTACATTTTGCATTCATGGTTCCCTCAATGAACTGTAGCTCCCCAGTGCCGGCAGCACTCGTGCAGTCCCAGACCACGACACTCCCACCACCAACCATGCTTGACTGTAGGCAAGACACACTTGTCTTTGTACTCCTCACCTGGTTGCTCCCACACACGCTTGACACCTTCTGAACCAAATAAGTTTATCTTGGTCTCATCAGACTAAAGGACATTGTTCCAGTAATCCATGTCTTTAGTCTAGTTGTCTTCAGCAAACTGTTTGCGGGCTTTCTCATTATCTTTAGAAGAGGCTTCCTTCTCGGACGACAGCCATTCAGACCAATTTGATGCAGTGTGCAGCGTATAGTCTGAGCACTGACAGGCTGACCCCCACCCCTTAGACCTCTGCAGCAATGCTGGCAGCACTGATAGGTCTATTTCCCAAAGACGACCTCTGGATATGATGCTGAGCACATGCACTTAAAGCGGAGGTCCACCCTAAAATGGACTTCCGCTCATCGGAATCCCCCCCCCCCTCCGGCGCCACAATTGGCACCTTACAGGGGGGAGGGGGGTGCAGTTACCTGGATAATCCAGGTAACTGCACCCACTTCCGGGATAGCTGTCTGCGGAAAGGGGCGTAGATAACGCCCCTTTCCGCAACTGCCCGCCCCTTTGCGCAAGTGCCCTGCTGCCTGCTGGGAAACACACAGTTCCCAGAGGCAGCGGGGACCGTCCGGATTGCACCGCGGCTCACGCATGCGCAGTAGGGAACCGGGAAATGAAGCCGAAAGGCTCCATTTCCTGATTCCCATACCCAAGATGGGGGCGGCAGGACCCGACAGACGACCTAGCGATCGGCTTCGGGTGCCGACATCGCGGGCGCGCTGGACAGGTAAGTGTCACTATTTTAAAAGTCAGCAGCTGCAGTATTTGTAGCTGCTGGCTTTAAAAAAAAAAAAAAAAAAAAAAACGCGGAGTCCCGGTGGACTCCCGCTTTAAGTTCTTTGTTAAACCATGGTGAGGCCTGTTCTGAGTGGAACCTGTCCTGTTAAACCATTGTATGGTTTTGGCTACCGTACTGCAGCTCAGTTTCAGGGTCTTGGCGATCTTATAGCCTAGGCCATCTTTATGTAGAACAACCATTCTTTTATCAGATCCTCAGAGAGTTCTTTGCCATAAGGTGCCATGTTGAACTTCCAGTGACCAGTATGAGAGAGTGAGAGCGATAACACCAAATTTAACACACCTGCTCCCCATTCACACCTGAGACCTTGTAACACCGACGAGTCACATGGCACCAGGGAGGGAAAATGGCTAATTGGGACATTTTCACTTAGGGCACTTTCACACCGAGGCACGGATTTTAGCAGCGATTTACCGTAGTTTTAAAGGCGCTTTTCAGCCACCAGTGAGGCGCTTTTAACCCCTGCTAGTGGCCGAATAAAGGGTTAAAAGCGCTGATACCCGATCGCTGCCCATTGATTTCAATGGGCAGGGGTGCTTTAGGAGCGGTGTATACAGCGCTGCAAAGATGCTGCTTGCAGGACTTTCACCGCTCCAGTGTGCAAGCACTCGGACCTTCACACTGGAGCAACAAGAGAGGCGCTATTTCTAGTGCTATAGTGTCTGTAATGCACTTCAGTGTGAAAGTAGCCTTAGGGGTGTACTCACTTTTGTTGCCAGCGGTTTAGACATTAATGGTTGTGTGTTGAGTTATTTTGAGGAGACAGCAAATTGACACTGTTATCCAAGCTGTACACTCACTACTTTACATTGTAGCAAAGTGTCATTTCTTCACTGTTGTCACATGAAAAGATATGATAAAATATTTACAAAAATGTGAGGGGTGTACTCACTTTTGTGAGATGCTGTATATGCAAATGTCTGTAATTGCATGTAAGGCTCCATGGAAAGCTAAGCATTAAACAAGGAAAAATGGAAAAACGAATAAAAAAAAAAAAAACATCTTTCTTCCAAATTTTTTCAGGTCCTCTAGTGGAAGTCTGCCCAAAATCCCCGGACACTCTGCCCAGGTGTGAACGGGTACCATTGAATGTAATGGGAATCCTGGTGTTCAGCGTTCTTCTGGGCAGACTTCAGTGCTTTATATCTCTCGGGTGTGAATGAGGCCTACATGCATGTAAATTTAATAGAATGTTACACATCTAAACGCTGTATGGCCCTTTTCATGCATATTTTCCAAAGAATCTTTTTTTTTTTTTTTCCCAGCCTTTGTCAGCAAGATCCAACTTGTATGGTTATTAGTTAGTTACAGCCATCTGCATGTACCCAAAAAGTGAGAATGAATTGTTTGCTGTAGCCGGCACAATCCTCCGTTTGGGATTTTCTTTCCAAGCCTGTAGTCTGGGGCATTGTGACTTCCATGGAATCCAGGAATGATAAAATGCAGGCTTGCTCTGGGGTCTTGCAGAAAGCTGTAGTATGTGGACGGAGCTCCAGATGCCTTGTAGGAGCCCCAGCCTTGCAGCAGTCATGGCACCAGGCAGAGTTATGGTGCCTCTGGGGATGCAGGAATTTATGATTCAATATGTGGCATAGAAAAATGGCCTTGTTAAATATTAATGCCGAAATTTCTGAAATATTTTGTTGGAAAGGCTTCTGCTAACAAAGCTGGGAGGATTGTGAGGAACAGAGCATGCAGGTAATCGGTGATATCAGTGTGGGTAAACTTACAACTGATAAGCACAAGAACTTACACATTGCAGACTACAGCTGGGGTGAGAAGTGCAATAAAACAAGGTGAATGACAGGAATACTAGAGCCCCATTTAATGGCTGAAATGCAGTTTGTAGTTATTGACACGCAACCTTGCATGAGAAATGTCAGCCATAACCCCCCCTTCATCTGTGGTCAGTGCTGTATGTGATCACTTTTGTATGAAAGGTGTGCTTATAAAAACAAGCTATTGTCTTCAGCAACCAGTCATAATGCTTGATTCATTTTGAACTCGGCATTGCAAGAATGATACAAAAAAAAACTGACTGGTTGTTAAAGGCAGCAGCTTGTTTCCTTTTTATACATAAGCTATTACAAGTTTTAGGCCTCATGCACAAGGCCATATTGTTGTACACAGGCTGGTTGCAAGCTATTGCATAAAAAGTGTCCATGCTGCATCTGAACTGCGCTGACATACACCGGCTTAGGGTAAGATGTACCGCCTGCTGATTACACTACATATTGGTCATCCATGCATAGAATGACTGGCCGTCATACATGTTGTTGTTTACATGTCCGCTCTGAATTAATTTGGCAGTGGTGCATAGAACTCATTTACACAGTACTAATAAAAACAAGTGCCACAGACCAAAAGAAAACGAATAGCATAGAATTCAGAGCCGTAACAATGAGGGATCTGAATGCAGAGTATTGTACATCTGTGTACATGAGCCCTTATTGCTTGAATCTGCTGAACTTGGGGCCAACTCACACCGAAATCGCACTGGAATGTGTCATTTGAGAAACGCACAGCAGCAAACTGCGTGGTAGTTGGGTACCATGTGACTTGGCCCACATTCGGGGTGCTGTTAACAATACATTAGCACTCGCAGCAGATGCAAGGGCAGCGCATTCCAGTGCGGTGTGGGAAATGCTCACAGAACATGCCTTTCCCATAGCTCCCAACTGCCCCTGATTTCCAGGGGCTGCCCCTAATTGCTGCCCCTAATTTTCGAGCAATGTCCCTCCGTGTCTCATTCCTCCTCATTTGTCCCTCATATTGGTCTGATCTATATAGATGTATATAAAATGCACTTTTTATCTATCAAGAAGTGTTTTCCAGCGTTAAAACTTTGATCTGATTTCTAAGTTCCTGCATTAATAAATTCCAAAAGCCAATATAAAGGAATAATAGTGGTAAAAAAAGCACTTGTGCGTTTAACCAATCTTGTTTTTTTATTTGTACAATGCTCCTTTAAGGGGGCGTGGCAAGGGGTGTGTCCTATGCCTGCATACTTTTGCTGCTAGGTGTCCCTTATTCCCATCTCAGAAAGTTGGGAGGTATGCTTTCCCACACTGTGCTCTGGTGTGGCCCGGCTCTTACTGCATGCTGTTTAATTGAGTTTAGCTCTTCGATTCACAAGTCCTATGAGGTGCCTATTGATCAAGGCAGAAAAAGGAGTTGTAATTAAAGATAAAACAGCAATAATTATAACGTATTAAAGGCTAATTTCCACCTTTTTAACCATGTTACTTGTTAGACCCATATTTAGGCCGTAACATGGTGCCAAACAAAGCCCCATCTTCTGTTTTTTCTTCTTTGCTCTGCCCAAAAAGCTGCCACGTTCATTGAGCCTAGTATCGATAAGCCCACATATGCGATGTGGAAATTCAGTGCCAGTTCCCGCATCACATCTTCCTCGTAGGCAGTTCACACTGCCCTCTGTTAACCGCTGCAGGAGTCAATACGAAGTTAATGACACCCCCAGTTCGGTTCACAGTGCGAACTGTGACTTCAGACAGGAATCTGTGTGTGAACGCCCATGTGATCCGATTCCAGCGCGGGGGAAAAAAAGGTTCCTGCACCTTTTTTGTGTGAATCCATTGCACAGACATTGCCTAGGATCCGCACAGCAATGCGGTGCAAATCGCATGCGATGTCTGTGCTCGCAATAGTGTGAATCCAGGCTTAGACCCCTTTCACGCGGGGCAGATCCACTCAGCGGAGTCCGCCAGCTCCGTGGGGGATCGCTACGTTGATCTCCAGTGAGCTGGCGGATGACAAGTCTGTCTGCTCACTGAGCGGGGAGGGGAGTGTCAGAGCTTCACTGATTTCTATGGGGAGATCGAACGAAAACAAGACAGCATGTCTGTTTTCATCAGATCTCATCCAATCCACCAAGACGGATGGCAAACGTATCGTCATATGTCTGCTTTAAACGGATCGAATAGCAAACGGGTGTCAGCGGACACATTGCCGCTGACATCTGCCTGCCTATAGGAGTCAATGGGTGGCCAACTTGGATTTGCCTGAAAAACGGGCAGGAGGATCCAAGTGGGCTTATCGTGTGAAAGGGGCCGCACAGAGATCTGTGGATGATTCAACTACAAGTCTTATTGCTCACCACAGCAAATGGACTTTTTTTTTTTCTAACAGAACACCGGTGCAGTGATTACCATACTCCTAGTCCAATGACACTTCCTTCAGCTCGCCACCTTGGTACGGGCATAGAGCTGGAGGAAGAGTCTGCAGGAGCCTGGCATCGCACCCATGATCTGCTAATTGCAGTTGCATTGCTTTGCCAGCTAATTTGCAAAAAAGTACAAATGCATTTTATTTTTTAAATTCTTTTTTTTTGGAAAAAGTGGACTTGGTCTTTAAAGCAAGAAAATAAGGAATGCACCCCTAAGGCTGGGTTCACACTGCTGCAAAGCGGGAATGCTGCGAATCTACTGCGGGTTCCATTCTGCCATACTATCTGTATGGCTGAAATCGCATCGTGCAGAGATCGCATGTGATTTGCAGTGCGGTGCGAATCACATCACATTCGATCTCGTACACCGCAGCAGTGTGAACCCAGCCTAATTAATATTTGCTGTATGTATTTGAAGTTAATGTTTTGATGAGAAGAACATCTTGAGATAAAATAATGAATGTAGTATGAGACTGACCATAGAAGAATTTTTCTTCAGACAACCACCTGGTTAAACGGAAAAAAAAAACTGACCCGATATCCCCATCCATAAATTTGAGGTGGGTTGGGGAGTCCTCCCCACTGAGCCTTTGTGTTCTGACAGTGGGAAGACTTCTCTGCCATCAGATTACATTGATCAGCGCAACAGTCTATAATCTGCAGTGCTGATTGAATGGAAGTTTTCCAACAGGGCCATACATGGATCGAAATTTGTCCGGTCCCTGCCGTATAGGACAAATTTTGATCATTGTATGATGGGCTTAATTGCTCATTCATGTTAGTGTATTGCTCCTGTTGCTTGTTGGTGTGCCTCCTGTGCTAATGCAGCTCAAAGAAAATATTTGTACCATGGTAGTGTTTTTATATCGGGAGTAAGTCTCTTTAGGTTTTGTTGCCGTTCCAGAATAACCCTTTTACTATGAGCACGTGTTTTCTTGCATAGGGATAGAATCTCAGCCGCATTCTTGTACTTTGACCTTGGTTATGTTTGTGTTGACATGCCTGTGCTGTATACATAATATGCACTGGTGTGGTTGTCCTACACTGACGAATGTGCCCAGGCTTCTATCATTGGTAGGTACAGTATAGTTGAGCTGACAGCCAGTGAGCCAGTTCTGAATTTTAGTCTGAGAGATGTGACATTTACTACAGAGCTGCACTTTACTCAGGACTTTGTATTTGGTCATTATGACAGGGACTTGGTATGGGGGGACTTGGAGGGTAGGGAGGGACCTGCCGCAACACCCCTAGGTGCCTACATTTTATACCCATAATAAGGAATAGGAATACCTTTTCTGTGTAGTCACATGGTTCAGGTTCCTAGCCAGATTACCACGAACAAGGCAAAATAAAAATCTGTTATAAAGGCCAGTTCACACCATGTGCAGTCCAGTGCATTTTTTTTTTCTGCATCATAAACGCATGGAAAGTAGGTTATATGGTTTCCAATGGCATAGTTCACACCAGCACGGTCAGTTCCAGGGCGTTCCAGTTTTAGAAAAAAAGTACAACATACTGCTTTTCTTCCTGTACTAGATTGCAGTAAAGCACATTAAAAATGCACCAGAATTCATCAAAACGCACCAGACTCTGGTACAATGGAAAAAATGAAAAAAAAAAAGCACCTGGAAACGCATTAAAAAATGCACCAGAATGCGTGAAAACGTGCATGCAGAAATGCATCTGGAACTGATCTGGAGTGCGTTTTTGTGGTGTGAACCAGCCCTAAGACTGAGTACATTGTCTACTATTGCTGACCTTCTGTAAGACACAAGTAATGTTTAACTTAAGGCTTCAGTTTTTTTAATCATAAGCTGTGAAAAAGCATGCTGCAGCTGAAAAAAAAAAAAAAAAGCATTATATGCATGTTACTTGTTCTGGATCAGAGACTACTAGTATTGAAGCTAAAGGATCAGCATGACAATCAGACATTTAAAGTGGTTGTAAACCCTCAAAAAAATCCAGTGAAGTGTCTGGCCTCAGGTGATGGAGATGAAACAAATCCTCCTATATAAGTTGTACCTGTTTATCTGCAGTCTTCTCTTCTCTACAGCCAATATAGAATGCAGAATTTATACAGCTTCTCTGTGCTTTCAGAAAGCAGGGGCAGAGAGCTGAGGCTACAATGCAGAGCTCAGTAAGAGCTGATTGGAGGGAAAGGGACACACTCCCCTTCACACAGGAACAAAGCTGAGGCTGTCAATAAAGGGCTGTGTGCTGGAACTATGTCCCCTGTCACCATTTTTCTCTTGGTGTCATGAAAATTAGTTGGAAGTGACTTATGACAGCAGAGGAACACAGCAGCAAACAGAGATGATTCTTGGTGCTCTTGATAGACATATACACACTATAGAGGGTTATGTTTGCTCCTGAACCCCCCTCTCTGTGCATCGATATGACACACAGAGCTGTGGCTTGCCCCCCCCCCCCCTTAATTGGCTCATTGGCTGTGATCAGCCAATGAGGAGAACGAGACCCGTGACAGCCAAGGCTCCTGTGAACATGGCTGAATCAAGAGGGGGCTCAGGTCAGTTTTTGGGGTCTGTGGGGGGAGCAGCACACAGGTTTTTGTTACCGTCATGCTTCCAATACAAACCTTCAGCCTTTACAACCACTTTAAGGTGAAGTTCTGTGACAGCAGCCATAATGGGTGTGGTACATGGCCCTCTGCTGATATGCAGAGTGTGTGATGTATTTAGTGTATGTGTATAAACTATTATTACTGTCTTATGTGTAATAGTATAGGACTCTTGCACACATCTGCATGGGGGTCATTGCGCAAAGAAGCTGACAAGAAATCTTCCCCGGGAAACAGCTGCTGTGTACAGCCACCCATAGAAAGTAATTGCAGGATGGGACTATAGGCAGGTACATGGACCTACCACCCTGGCAGAAGACATTCTGTATTCAGGGTTGAACATCCATGCTCACCCAAGTACAGACATATACCCACTTACAGCTTTATCCTATAATTGCTTTCTATGGGAGGCTGTACTCATCGGGTTCCCTATTCTCTTGCATGCTGAGCACCTTGTGTCAGTGTATGTGAGCCAATATTTATTATATAGGTCTAGATTCAGATTAGATAAATGTGGTATAACCATAGAGCTCTGAATCACGGGGTCATATAGCTTCTTGTGTAAGAGCCACCAACATCTGCTCATTAAGACCCCTTTCACATTGAGTCGCGGCCACGTTGGCGCTAAAGCTCCACCAGTGGGGTGCTTTTAACCTCCCCTAGCGACCGAAGAAGGGATTAAAAGCGCCTTCTGAAACACTTTTCAGGCGCTTTGGAAGCGCTGCCCATTCGTTTCATGGGCAGGGAGTTTTGGGAGCGGTGTATACAGCGCTTCCAAGCCACCCCGAAGATGCTGCTTTAAGGACTTTTTTGAAAGTCCCGCAAGAGCGCCGCCCCAGTGTGAAAGTACTCGGGCTTTCACATTCAGGTGGCATGGGAGGCAGTTTTCAGGTGTTAAAATGCCTGAAAACTGCCTCAGTGTGAAAGGGGTCTTACACCTACCATACACATAAGTGCTTTATACTATATGATGAAACCTGTAGCAGCAAAGGCATGAATGAGCCTCACTTAGTCAATGTCACTTCATGTCTGAGGCTCCATTCACGCAGGTTATGGGTGCAAAGAACACTTAACATCAGGAGTATTCTGGCCAGCATTTGCCTGGTGCATGTGATGCCATGCCAGCCCAATGTGGATGGTATGTGTTATGCCGTTTGGTACCATACACCCTTTAAAATCCTGCTTATTTTATCATCCATTGGAATGCAGCCTTAATTGGCTTCTCTCCAGATTATGTTTTTTTTAGATAGCAGCAAGTGTGTTTGCAGAGAATAAAAGCTGTGCGGTTTACATTTTTGTTTTTAAATATATATAATATATATATATATATATATATATATTTTTTTTTTTTTATTTCAGTTACTTATATAGGGCCATCAATTTACGCAGCGCTTTACATATACATTGTACATTCACATCAGTCCCTATATATATGTGTGTGTGTATGTATGTGTATATATATCTTTTTTTCATATATATATTCATATATACACGTGGTGTTATTTTTCTCTCTGTGTTTTGCTACTACTAGTTCCCCTGTGACCCGACGATTGTTTACCCCAAATAGACTCCTCTCCGGTTGCATGCTGGTGGTTTCGGATTGGGCTCCATGCACAATGGCTTGAAAATCACTACTTCTATGCGAGTTTTGTGTTCTGCCTGTAGAAGCAGCTCAATGTTATCCTATGTGTCCATGTACATTAGGACGATTGGAGGCATATTTTAAGCTCAACATTTAGAAGCAGAATAAAAGCCCTCTGGTTTGCGTTTGATTGGCACTTACTGGCAGAAAAAAAACGCTAAGCTCACCTAAACTATGTACAAAAAAAACGCTCTAGATGAGTTTTTTTTCTTTCTGCCAAGAGAACAGGTTTTTTAAGCCCAGTGTGTATGGAGCATAAATGGATTCTACTTGTAACCATAATCGTATTAGTAAAGCCAATCCTCCACTATTTCAGCAGTGTGGAGCCAGAAGTATGATTTGAGGTTTGGATTATATTTTCTATCTTTTCTAGCACCCCAACCAAAGACTATAATATACGTGTTCACAATGACAGTAATATCTAAATTCATTTTTTTAACTTCTAGATGGAGCAGAGAATGATTTCATCTGGGCCTGGGCAAATCTAACCCACAACTAGAAGCTAGCTTTGGAAACCCAGGAGCTGGCACTACATAACAATGTGTGGGCATGGGGGGTTTACCCAACATGCTGATACAGCATGTTATTGGTGGGGAAGCGGGTGCTAAAATGCTGGAACTATCGTTGGGTAAAGCCAGCATTGTTGGAGAACGCAATTGTATTGACAGCCGGTGTTGCGACACACAGACTAAGCTAAGCAAGTCTGTTTCGTGCAGCTCTGGCTGTCAAAGCAGGCGCAAATGTGACTACCTTCTTACTCAGTGCGGTCTTTCCATTTCGGTGGCAGGCTCCCCAATGATGATGGCTCTTAGTAACCTGGTGTCCAGAAAGGTGATGTGTTTTTTTTTTTTTCTAGTTGCTACATTGACCCGGTGACTAGGAATTGTCCTGTCCAGGGCGAAGCAGAATGTGCTTGTTCTGGTTTATACTAAGTGTTTTGCGGAAAACACCACAATCCGCGCGAGTTTCCCGCATCACATTCAAATCACTGCGCTTGTGATATTTTTCAGATGTCAGTGCAATCTTAACGACAGCCGCAAACGCAGTGCGTTTGTACAAAGTGACCATGCGATCCGGTTGGAGTGCAGTTCCAAAATTGCTGCATGCATGTCTTTGGGGTGATGCAGTGCAATTTGGGCCCATTTAAAACGAATGGGCTCAAATCGCACCACACTGAATTGCATGTGAAGTGTATTGGAATACAATGCGGTTCCTATGCGATTCACATATGGTTCATAGTGTGATCTGGGCTAAAAGACAACATTTTTGTTGGCAAGATAATTTGTGAATGAGACACCAAAAGCACGTGGCCAGCTTTAACAGATACTGAGACTCTATTAGTATTTAAAAGGCACGTCCTTGTTTGATGGCTTGTGAGGAATTTACTGTGCTGGGAGAGAAGAAAATTTATATGGAGATTAAGATATGAACATTCTGGAGATTGGAGACGTCTTCTGAGACCATACATTATAGTGCATTATGTTCTTCTGTGCAGATCCATCGATCTTCATATCTCTGTTGCCTTTCTCACAAATATTTTGTCTCTAATCCAGAACACCTTTTTTAGTTTCCTTCCATGCATTGTTGCCAGACAGCAGTCTTTTCTTGTTTCAGCTTTTCTTCTAACATTTTTTTAGCTTTCACCACATCACTTTGTCACAGGAACCCCAAATAACATGAATGCTCCAATGTTTTGTTGATTGGTGAAAGGTTAGAACCTCTGTCAGCGCTTTCCTACTGCTTGACTTGTCTTAAAGTGGAACAATACTCCCCTCGCTCCCTCATTGACACTGACGTGCTGGATTTGCCCCGGCAAGATTATCAACCATTTTGATTGGCTATGGCATTACTCCCTTGCATTCATTCTGGCACCAAGGTATGGCAAGAATGTTCATTGCATTACACATGTGCAGCGCTGTGTCCAATCTAAAGACAAATGCAAAGAGGCAGATAAGTTTGTTTTATTGCAGGATAGATATAGTGGTCAGTTTGTTTTTTACTTTTCTGAGACCCCCACCGAGCACGGGGGCATGGACGGGAGTGCTACCTCTGGGGTGGGTGACAGGGACTCCTGGTACATTTTATTATAGATGGTGTAAATTTTGGACCAAAAGGGGCGGATCTCGCTGCACTCCCACAAGTTAATAGTTACCCTCTGTCTAGCTACATCTCCAACAAGTGGCCGGTATAGAAGGGAATATTCTATGTAATGAAAGGGGGTCCCTGTACCACCTGGAGAGGAGTTTATAGTTCTTTTCCTGTACATAACAAGAAATTGTGGATTTGTGAGTAAAATGAAAAGATGTCTGCTTGTGTCACTTGTGAGATCCACACTCCTAATAGTTTTTTTTTTTTTTTAATAGGAGATTTTACAAATTTATAAACTGGTATTGTGGATTGATACAGGTGATAATGTATCATTCTGAAGACATTACCCACAACCGTAAAATCAGTCTGTATATGCAGTAAAGCACGCTTGTTATACTCACTGTGGAAGGGGAGGGGTTAATCCTCTGAATTGTGTAAGAAGGCTGTCTAATCTTGTCTTCTCTGATCCACTGCTTCTTTTACTGTCCCCAATCCATCTCCTGGTAGAACAGAGCCTTGGGGGCAAGGTGCACATGTTCAGTTTGGTGTGTATTGTTAGAGTTTTTAAAAAAAATTTTTTTGGAAGGGTGCATGTGATCAGCACTCTCCAGACGGAGGGTCGGGGGTCCTGCAGCCTCATAGGACCATCTCTGGGCCTGGGACCGGCATAGCAGGCGCCACAGGGTAGAGAAGAGGGAGGAGAGCGGACACGCATCCACTCTCCTCCCTATCTTGTTCCTGACCCGGTAGCGACGTGTATGATGTCACTACTGGGTCCCCCTTGACAGTTTCCCCAGGAAATAATGTATTGCACTGTATTACACTCAGTGGAGCACAGGGCCCTGCATGTCTCAATAAAGAGAACCTGTCACTAAAAGATCATTATTTTATTATCATTTTGTCCCCTATGTGATGTAAAAAAAAAGTTTTTTGTTTTCTTTAATTGTAAAAAATGTAAGTTAAGCCCAAACACCCCCCCCAAATAAATTTTGAGGACCCCCACATATACACACGTACAAATGTAAACACACGTGTTGGGGCACCTACACCTAAAAATGTTGATTGTGCTGAAGTCCTCATTTCCCCTCAACTGCACAGAGCTAAATGCTCGTAATGGTCTAGGGCAGTGTTTCTCAACCTTTTTTTCAGTCAAGGCACCCTTTAAAGCTCCACACAAGCTCAAGGCACTCCATTCTAAAATGTAAAAATCGAAACGAATAGTTTTGCATAATGTGGCAATATCCACATGCGTAGGGAATCCAACATTAGCGGTGATTTATTATTCCAAAGCATATACATCTTTGCATACTGGTACTGATTAGTGTCCTAATGTTTCTCTTCTCTTCTCCCTCACTCGGCTAATGTGACCCTGGTGCTGAAGGAGAGGGGCAGGTGCCCGATGTCCTACCCTATCAACCGATGACCTCATTGGTTGTTAGGACACTGGTGGCTGGAAGGCTGTAATGATGCACAATGAAAACCTGGGGCTTTGTGTAAGTAATAGGCAGGCTTGAGCCACCGGTTGGCTTGTATACCGTTTTTGGCCAATTTCGAGGTATTTTGCCAAGGCACCCCTGAAGACACCTGGAGATATCCTGGTTGAAAAAGGCTGGTCTAGGGAGCCACAAAAAGCAGTGTACCTATTCCACCCTACCCCAGTAACTGGCGCACTGCTCTACGCTCTGACAGTGGACTGTTGCTCAGTGTTTTCATGTCCAGTGCAGGGTTCTGGGCTCTGCATTGGACTTGATGCCATCAGAGAACCTGCGACTCCTAGAGTATAGAGAGAAGAAGGTGTGGTGATCAGTTTTACAGTCTGGAGGGAGCCTGATGGCGTGGAGGATCTGGTAAGTAAAAGCTTTTTGCAGCTCCTTGATCTAAAACAACAATCGGCCCTTGCAGTGTGGGGCAGTCCATTTGGTCTTTTCCTGGAATGCAACTTTAAGAGACTTTTATAAAGAGAGGTTTACAGCACAGAACATCTTTTACCATTTTAATTGTACACCAATTTATTGATTTTGGAGGTTCATTTTCTGTAGAATGTTTGATATTTGGACCAGGGTTTCTCAACCAGGGTTCTGTGGCACCCTTGGGTTCCTCTAGAGGTTGCTAGGGGTTCCCCGAGCAATGGTCAATTTCTGCCTCTCAGGTAAGTTCTCAAGGACACCATTTAACTTTTTAGTTATCTGTAAGGGGGCAATTCTTCCCAATAACCACAAGTGTAAGAATCCTTCTCATTGACCATCACACTAATGTATGATGAGTTTTTCGTAGGTGTTCCCCAAGACCTGAAAATTATTTCCAGAGTTCCTCTGTGTTGAAAGGCTGCTCTAAAGCCTTGGGGCCTCATGTAAGAAGGAAGTAGTTGTATAGGTGTTGGATGGCTGTGATGTGCCTCTGTAGGACCCTTCATTCATACACTCTGGTGATATTCCTGTGCCCGCCCTGCATTGGCAATGCTAGGACAGTAGCTCTCAGATTCTCCCACTTGACTGCACTTTGATGAAGTGTCTGAATTTGACACATGAGGTGCCACATATTGCTGATAATATCCCTTTCTGACACCTCCGCAGGCAGCAGATTCGCACATAGTCGGTGTCAGGCACAGATATAGAAAAGTTTATATATAACTCTCATTGTCGGCGTGACGAGTGACGGCCTGTTTACAGTTTGCACTGACCTGTGTCAGGACTGCAGGATGCTTTTCAAGCTGCCAACGTTCTCGTGTCTAGTCAGAAACCAGTTCCGTACATTCTAAATAGACCATACACCCTCCCCCCTTTCTAAATACATCATAGCCCCCCCCTGCATTTCAGTCATGTGCTGGAACACGTTGATGCATTATGCTCTGGAGGGTTGAATAACATATGTCTTTGATCAACCGGTCAGCCATGTTTGACAGGCAGGTGGTTAATGGCGGTGGTGGGGTGAATATATAGAATCATGAGTAAAGGAAGAATGGAGGTCCCTACACCTTTACCAGCCTCCAAAATGAATAAAACGGACTGTTGTGGCTGACATAATAGTCTTTATTACTAAATTCAAGAATCAATTGGTACAGAATAATGTGGGCTCTGAGAACCAAGTGATCAGCGGTGTTTGATCGCTAGGTTCTCAGTCTAAGACCCCTTTGACACTAGGACACTTGTTTTAGCGTTAAAAATAGCGACTGAAAATCGCCTCTCAAGCCACCTCAGTGCGAAAGCCCAAGTGCTTTTACACAGGGGCCGTTCCTTTTGGTGGATGGGGGAAAAAAGTCCTTCAAGCAGCATCTTTGGTGCGGTGCGCACTACTCTCAAAACGCCCCTGCCCATTGAAATGAAATGGCAGCGCTGCAAAATCGCTTCAGCAGCACAACAAATATACTTCACTTTAAAGATTTCTCTCTTTTAGTCCCCACAGGCTGAGCAGGAGAAATCGGTTGATTTGCACATACACGCTAAACCAAGTGGATGGAAAAAATCGCCCCTGCTGACTATTGCAATCAGATGGCCACAGCACCTGCGGCTCCCTGAATACCTGAACAGTTACTATATCTGATTGGATGCAGTTGCTGCTTTATCACCCATTTTTCACCTGGCACCTTTGACTTTTCAGTCAAAGTTTGTTGAGGCGGGTGGTGCCAACAGGGCCATCCACAGCTCAAACGTTGGTTGATTCAGCAGTATGATTCAAAGAGTATGGCCAGCTTATAGTCATCTGGTTTGGACAGTAGCTTGCCTGTCTTTATGATTACTGCTGCAGAGGTGAGTGGGTGAAGATTGCCCGGAATCTGTACCAACACTATCAGGGCTGATTCACACATGGGGTGGGGTTACTAAAACTGGAGCATGCAGAATCCAGTGCAGCTCTGCATAGTAACCAGTCAGATTTTAGGTTTCATTGTCAAAGCCTAATGTTAGAAGCTGATTGGTTACTATGCACTAGGGCTGAAACAACTAATCGATTAATCGATTATGAAATTAATCGATTACTATTTTCATAATCGATTAATCGGCCAGTAACAAAATGGGGTTAAAGTTAATGAGTCTGATGATATTTACCAGATTGACCCTTTAATAGTATATCTCTCCTCTAATAGTATATACACTATATCTCTCCTCTAATGGTATATACATTATATCTCTCCTCTAATGGTATATACAGTATATCTCTCCTCTAATGGTTTATACAGTATATCTCCTCTAATAGTATATACAGTATATCCCCTCTAATAGAATATGCAGTATATCTCTCCTCTAATAGTATATACAGTATATCCCCTCTAATAGTATATGCAGTATATCTCTCTTCTAATAGTATATACAGTATATCTCTTATAGTATATACAGTATATATCCTCTCATAGTATATACAGTATATCTTCAATAGTATATCTCCTCTAATAGTATATACAGTATATCTCCTCTAATAGTATATACAGTATATCCCCTCTAATAGAATATGCAGTATATCTCTCCTCTAATAGTATATACAGTATCTCTCCTCTAATAGTATATACAGTATATCCCCTCTAATAGTATATGCAGTATATCCCCTCTAATAGTATATGCAGTATATCTCTCTTCTAATAGTATATACAGTATATCTCCTCTAATAGTATATACAGTATATATCCCCTCTAATATATACAGTATATCTCTTCTGTCTGTTATTCTCAGAGTGGATTAGATATTTTGTTCCCTAACCATATAGTTGGTTATTTATATTTACCACTGCATAGAGATATTTAAGAATAAAATTGCCTTTTTTTTAAAACTTTACATATTAACTAAATTATACACCACACTTTTTTTAAGGTTATTAACAGATTAATCGATTAATCAAAACAATAATCGGTCAACTAATCGATTATGAAAATAATCGTTAGTTGCAGCCCTACTATGCACAGCTCCAGATTCTGTGTGCATCAGTGTTATTAAATCTCCTTCATAGTGACCTATGGTTTTCCACAGTGTATCAATGCAGGTCACGATACCACATCTGGAAAGTGTGGAGAGCTGCAGACATGTAACATTTACTGCAGCATACTGGAAGGCACCCCATATCAGTGCAGTATGTTGAGCTGCATTTAACACTCCCACACTTCATACTTATCTGCTCTGTGTACTGGTTTTGCACAGAGCAGCCCTGATCCTCCTACTCGGGTCCTCTAGAGCAAGCTGGTTATAATGGGAGCACTCCAGCAAGTTTATTTACACTCAGAGCTGTGTCTTGACCCCTCCCCCCTCTCTCTCCTCATTGGCTCACTGGTTGTGATTGACGGCAGCAGGAACCAATATCTCAGCAAATGAGAGAGAGCCAAGGCTCTTGTGCACATCGCTGGATCGCTATAGGGGCTCTGGTAAGTATTGGGGTAGCTGTGCCACAGAGAAGGTGGGTAATATTACTATATGTTGCAATTAACCCTTCATCTTCCCCTGGGCAGGTTCTGGAAGTGTCCATTGTGGATGCCACTAGGGCTGCAAATAACGATTATTTTCATAATCAATTAGTTGGCCGATTATTGTTTCGATTAATAACCTTAAAGAAAAAAGTGTGGTGTACAATTTAGTTTATATGTAAAGTAAAAAAAAAGGGCAATTTATTCTTAAATATCTCTATGCAGTGGTAAATATAAATAACCAACTATATGGTTATGGAGCAAAATATCTAATCCACTCTGAGAATAATAGACAGAAGAGATATACTGTATATACTATTAGAGGAGAGATATACTGTATATGCTATTAGAGGAGAGATATACTATTAGAGGAGAGATATACTGTATATACTATTAGAGGAGAGATATACTATTAGAGGAGAGATATACTGTATATACTATTAGAGGAGAGATATACTGTATATACTATTAGAGGAGCGATATACTGTATATACTATTAGAGGAGAGATATACTGTATATGCTATTAAAAGGAAGAATCTGGTAAATATCATCAGACTCGGACATCAATTTTTTTTTCATTAAAAAAACAATGTTTTCCGTCCAAAAAATTCTAATTTTAAGAACGTTCGTTCGGTTTTCTAATAGTTAGTGGGGTCAAATCGATGTTCATTTTCACAGTGAAAATTTGGAAATATAAAACTTTTTGGTCAAAGGAATTTTCAGACTGTGTATGTGGTTTTTGTTCAGAAATTACATTGATATTAAAAATGGAATGTTAAAAACAAGTAAAAATTTCAAGCAACATTCTTTCATTCAGCGAATGTACAAAGATTTTTCGTCTGAAAATTGATCGGTGTGGCCAGCACAAGGCTCGGTACACACCTCTGCAGTTTGCTTTTGATCTGTTTCTGCAGTGCTTTTTGCTGTGCGTTTTGATTTTTGCACATGTGATTTTGCTGCGATTTGCCTTTTTGTTTTTTTGGCCAATTATTTGTTGGGCAGATTAAACACAAATTGCTTCAAAAACGCACTACATGCTTTTCTGCATCTTCTCCATTGAATTACATTGAACCAAAAAAAGCATTGTTTTGCGTTAAAAAAAAAAAAAAAAAAAAAAAAAGTCCCTGACCCTTTCCAAATACTCAGAGGCTGAAAAAAGCATATATGTGAACGTGTCCCATAGGAAACCATGTAAATGAACTGTAGTGCACGATTCTAGCACCAATAAACACATAGATGTGAACCAGGTCTAAGATGTTTAGTAACACAATGGAGTTAAAAAAAAAAAACTAATATTGGCCCTTTATAGTACAAAAAAAGCAGATAATCACTATTGTAAGGGATTAATTTTTATTTTTTTATTTTTTTTAACAGAAGGGATTATTTGCTCTTTTGTACTATAAAGGGCTAATTTTAGTTTTTTTTTAACCCCATTATGTTACTGGCTGATTAATCGATTATGAAAATAGTAATCGATTAATCGATTATTTGTTTCAGGCCTAGACTCCAGCATACAGACATGTGGCACGTCTTGTGAATTCTCCGCTCGGCTCACGTTGTGTATGGATGCTGTTGGATGTTCTCCATGTTGAGTTGCAGTAAAAGCTGTCATGGTCTGATGACATATGGGACAATGTCTGTGCAGATTTTCTGCCATGCTTTGGGTTGTATGACTGGGTAGAAATGTGTGGCAATCAGATAATGTTTATGTCTGAGTGGTTGGCTCTGCTGAGAAATTAGAGTCAATGAAAATGGTTCTATGG
Organism: Lithobates pipiens; assembly: GCF_037356315.1. Classification (NCBI taxonomy): domain Eukaryota; kingdom Metazoa; phylum Chordata; class Amphibia; order Anura; family Ranidae; genus Lithobates; species Lithobates pipiens. Next base: position 126,024,586 of record NW_027507784.1, read on the forward strand.
AATTAGGATCACATTTTACTAGATGTAACCCGGTGATCCTGTCTATTACCAGAGGGGCTATATTCAATGACCTGTTGTCAGTATGGACATGCCGACTATTCAGGCCTCTCCTGATGTGGACTGGCAATTGTCCGTTATCACATTTATCACCCGAGTGTAACAATACAAATGGTTGGCTGTTTAGAGCCTCAGGGATAGTTTCTGGTGATCTATGAGAACGGTCAGGTAAATAAGTTCAATTTGCATCAACTGCCATTCAAGTCAATAGCAGTTTAGTCCTCATCACTTCGTCTCCCCCTTCCCTCGCCTTTAATCCCCAGTGCACAATGAACAGCACTTGTTGGGAATCAACAGAATTGTTTAGGGTGTTAAGTATCATGTTATGTAAGCGGTAACCATTCACTGATACTAGACATATGATGCTGGGTCATAGTTTGTGGTCAGGATGGAGACAATGAAGCCTTCGCTATCTCCTGTGAGCTTCACGATTCAGTGTTGGATCGAAGTCTTTTAATGGCTGGAGGTTTTACAGCGGGACTATGTAATAGACTTCCATTCCTACAACTAGAAGGCATCACACCTGAGCGTTCTTTCAGTGTTCTTTTGCACATTTTTGAGCGTTGGCAGATTTTTATTTTATTCGCCAATAAAGAAAACTATCATTTGTTTCTAGACTTTTCAGCGTTTTTAGCCTTTCCATCAGTTTTTATAATTTTTTTTTTATTCACTTATTTTTGTTTAGGGTAAGGGTTTTTAATATATATATATATATATATATATATATATATATATATATATATATATATATATTATATATAATATATGAGAGAGAGATATATATATAGAGATAGGTATGTATATATATAGATGGATATATCTATATCTCAAATACCCTATAGCAAAGGGAAGACACACTAGGGAGAGATACAGGGGCTGCTCATCCCAATATGGGCAGGGAAAATGGAAACAGTCCAGCGGTGGGGGATAGGCAGCTATATATAGATGAGAAAAATTACCATTTAGTAAAGAATAAAAATTGTTTATTGGAAGATAAGGTGTCAAAATATGAGCTTGAATGGGGATATACCCATGCCCAGGAGGTAGCAAACATAAGGGTTATACACAGCATATAATAATGACTATTGCATAACAGTGACTGACGCGTTTCGACACATGGTGTTTGGGGTCTCTTCAGTGGATGAGTTTGCTAAGAAAAAGAACATTTATAATAATATATCAAATGTATTTAAAAGCAAGATATAGTATATGCAAACATATTTGGTAACATGTTAGACATAATTACCACTGCATTTGGATATACCCCTTGGTCAGAACCTCCCCACACAGCCGTCGGATCATCAACCTCCCCATGGGGAGGTTCTGACCGAGGGGTATCTCCAAATGCAATGGTAATTATGTACAATGTGCTACCAAACATTTTTGCATATATTATATCTTCTTTTTAAATAAATTTGATATTATTATACATTTTCTTTTTCTTAGCAAATTCATCCTCTGAAGAGAGCCCAAACACCATGGGTCGAAACACGTCAGTCACTGTTATGCAATAGTCTTCATATGCTCATATTTTGACACTCATGTAATAACCCACCCTATCTTCCAATAAAGAATTTTTATTCTTTACTTAATGGTTATTTTTCTCATTATATATCTCTAAGTGTAGAGAACCGGCTTGTACTTCAGACGTCCGTCCATGTGTATGTATGAAGCACATCACCTTCTGGAAGATTGATTACTGAAGCAGTTTGTTTGGTCCAGTCTAACTTCTGCATTTAACATTGGACTGATTAAACATGTTTTTTTTTTTTTTTTTAATTTTAGCCCCCAAGGAGCATATTGCCATTGGTGGCATTATGCATGGCACGCTTGCTTAGAAAAGTGATCCCCTCCACAAGTGCTGCACAGAGGAGAGCCACTGATTATGGTTTTCTAAATAAGTAGACATCTTTTGGTACCTGCACCTGGGTAGTGCTTTAAATGATGAAATATTTATTATTGTTGGCAGATTCAGTGTAATGAGGTCAGTGTTTTGTTTTATTCTATTATTAAGCATGTTTTGGTGTATTTGTCTTTTTTGTAGACTCGTTTAAGTGCATTTTGTTTTGCATGGAAAAGCCATGGCCTGCAGTGAGTTTTATGCCTGCCATAGTACAATTTAGTTATAATACATGCAAAAAAATAAAAATAAAATGAGCATAAGCGATTCTGCAAAAAAGACCAGGAAAATCCATGCACCAAAAATACATTCAGGGAGGTCATGTATAAATGCGTATGAAGTCTTTCTACTGAGCTTCCTTGGACTGGATGTATAGAATGCCAGTGATCATTCATTGAATATAAGCTAATCACTGTCACGGCATGGAATGCACACTCCACTCATGACTCTACTATCTTTGTGACACATTTTTTTTTTCTTTTTCTAAATTCTTAGAATTGTTCTTGTACTGGGAATGCATAACTGTACCACTTTAGTTTTCTAATGTTTTACTTCCTGGAGCAAATCTATAAAAATTGGTATAGAAAAGTCAAGTTAGGTGCTACTTTCTTCCTCCATGGTGAACATGTAATTAAAGGGACGTTTATCGCGTGAGGCTCATGAAGGTGGCCTCTCCTGGCCTCTCCTGGCCTCTCCTGGCCTGAGTGTGTTGAGTCTCTTAAATAAGGAATTCTAACACTTTTCTGGCACTCGCCTATAGATTGGTTGTTCTGAGTCTGTGACTCAAAAGTGCCAAAAGCTAAACTAAATTGCACTATACGTACCTCTACCACATCATGCAAGGTCCCAAGAGCTCCCTTGCAAGTGCCCGGTTGTCTTCTGGATTCTTCTTCTGCCATCTTTATACTGGCTGTCCCAGGATGCCGTAGCTCCTCATTAGTTATTATAAACTTTTTTAAATAATAAGCATGTTATACTAACCTGCTCTGTTCAGTGGTATTGCATGGAGCAGTCCATTTCTTCCTCTTCTGAGGTCCCTCCACTGGTGCTCTCAGCTCTTCCTTCCCTCTGAGTGCCCCTGCCCCAAGCTCTCTTCTTGCAGGATTTGGTTGAAAGCAACAGGAGCCAATGACCCCTGCTGCTGCCTCTGAGTCCTGTGAGGAGGGAGAGAGAGAGAGCAGTTCTAGATAGAGATATGACTCCGCTAAATATTTAGAGGGGGCTGACGAGCTGATAATGTGGGGTTTTGTACGTTGATGTAGAGTGCATTAACTGCTTACGGATCACCCCACACACGTACTGCGGCAGGGCAGCCGCTCTGTGGAAGATCATGTCACTTCCAGGTCTGGGGCCGTGTGCGCACCGCTGGGGACCTGCTCCTGCTGCGATTGGACACTGCGGGAGCCAATCAGCGGGTTCGGCTGATGTAATGTCCGCTAGGGCCTGCTGATCTTTCGGGAGACAGCGGCAGTCTGCCTAGGTAAACAAGGCAGACTGATGTTCTGTGAGAGGGGAAAGTACAGATCCTGTGTTTCTGCTAACCAGGACTTTGCAACTGTCCGTTAAAGTAACGCAATGCCGTATCACAAAAAATGGCCTGGTCATGAAGGGGCTAAACCTTCCAGAGCTGAAGTGGTTAAAGTTAAAAAAGCTTATGCCTTTACAACAACTTTAAAGTGATATTAAAGGCAATTAGTTTTGCACAGAGCAGCCCCAATCCGGCACCGCTGGCACCTCCCTCCTGCTTAGTGCCCCGCACCAAGCTGCTTGCTGTGGGGGCACCCTAGCAAGCTCGCTCCCGAGCCGCTGCTCTGGGTGTATAATTGCACACAGAGCCACAGCTCGGCCCCTTGCCCTCTCTCCTCATTGGCTCACTGGCTGTGATTGACAGCAGGAAGGAGAGTCCCTGGAGAGCCGCTGCTCTCGTGCACATCGCTGGATCATGATGGGGCTCAGGTAAGTATTAGAGGGGGGGGACTACTGCACACCTTCAGGCTTTGCAACCACTTTAATTATTCTCAGCAGATAAACAGCTCAGCATACACACTAAGGATGATTGCAAACTGATAGGTAAGAAGCTTTTACTGACTTGGTACATCTCTTCTTCAGTATAAAACCTTCCTGCTAGCATTTTATTTTATTTTGACAAAGTTCTGCTTTAAGGTGGGCACATTTCCTGCAGGACCCCCATACCTCTCTTGGAGCCGTGTCACTTTAAAAAGACATGAAACATCTCGTTTTTCACTTGAAATGAACGGTAATGGTCTATTGTTTAAGGCAGTGCAGGTGCAAAAACCAAGATGTGTATTTAACAGCTTGTGATACTTTGTGGTACTTAGGCACTTTTTTTGTTGCACATTGTGACTTTCCAAATCCTACAAGCTGGGAATGTTAAGGTAAACACATTAGTAGCTATTGTTGGGTCCAGAGCGACAGGTCTAGCAGTAGCATGCTCTTTGCCTCCTAGGGGTGAAGAATCAGGTGCCTGTATCAGATCAGAACAAGGTGGATTCTTGGCTCTGCCAATCCTGTAGAGTTATTTCAGGAATGCATTGTGTGTGCACAACCCTCCCGGCTGTATGGACACACTGCTGCCTGCTGACGTCACAGCCATGCCTTGAGAAAACCTTATTGTATGTCAGTGTGTGCATCTTCAATGTTGGAATAGTCTTCAGATCACATTTATAAAGACATCTGCTCACAGTCTGTCTCCGATTCAGCATATGTCTGTGTTTACTTTCTATTTTCTTGTTACATAGTTTAATAATTTGTCTGGAATGATACCAATTGCCCTTTGTTTCTCCAGGTAGAGTTTTGACTTGGTCTAGACGGCTTCTATATACAGTCTGTCAGCCCAGATTTTACCTGGCACATATTCCACCCATGTTCTTATTTATTCCCGACGGTTGGCCATAGTTATCAATGTGATGGAAAGTTTAACTCTTTGTCGTCTCAGCCAGTCCAATGTTTCCTTTCATGTTGTAATATAGAAGACTGATATGATGGATGTGATTGGTTGTTATGGATAAGGCATGATGTCCTTTTTCCTACACAGCTTCCAGAAAGCAGTGGAAATGATCAAAGTGCTGTAACTCCTAGCAATGAGATTTCAGTTTCTTTGTCGGCAATAAAATGATAAGCCTACCTATGAACGCTATAGGGCAGCCATTCTCAGCTTTTTGAACATGAAGGAACCCTTGAAATAATTTTCAGGTCTGAGAACTTCATTTAGATGAGTGTTAAGATTCATCTTGCAGGCAGGATCCCTTTGTCATTGTGCTGCATGCAGGCAGCCTACAGAGGTGAATGCAGATGTGCAGACACAGCCGCATGTCAAAAGTTCACACGCGGGCAGAAGCGAGCGTGCAGATCCAAACGCAGACAATGTACAGTTCAGATCCGTGCGCCTGCTCCTGCCCACATCGTTGTTGGCATGCAGCTGCTGCGTCTGCATTCACCTCTGTCGTGCGGCCTGGGGCGGCTGCTGGCGCAGTAACAAAGTCAGTCTGCATGCAGGACCGTGTCAGCTTCTGTTTGAACAAAGAGTAATTGTATATACAACTCATGGTACATTAGCGTGCACAGTTGAGACATAGTTTTCTCTATACAACCAAATTATTTGGAATAATAAGCAAATAAAACAACTAATAATTGCCAGAAAAAAAAAATGAAAGCAGTAAAAATTTTAGTTTTCTCTCACATTGGTTGGCAGTGGGGGAATGCCACATACGATCACCGGTGGTCAGTGGAAAAGGGCCCCTTTTACTGGTGATCACAGCAAAATGACTCCTTTACATTGGTGGTCATTGGGAAGCATGCCTATTACATTGGTGTTCATTGGGAAAAAAGGCCGTATCTGACAGTTATTGCATAGAATACTAGCTCATTATAAATTACTTACCTGAGATCAAAGCCTCATCGGTGCCTGTCTTTTGCAAATATCTCCAAAACCGTGTAGGTTTAGGAGATATTTCTTGTACCTACAGGTAAGCCTTAATTTAGGCTTGCCTGTAGGTGAAAGTGGTCTGTAAGGGTTTACAACCACTTTAACATGGTTTCCTATGGATGTAGTTCACATCTGTGCATTTTATGGAAAGGGCCAGGTTTTTTTTTTTCCTGGTTTTTGGTTCCATAGACTTCAATGTTTTAAAGATGTGTATTGAAAAAAATGCAAAATGCAACCTGCACAAGTGTGAATTAGACCTGACGGCTGATTGGAGGGAAGGCACACACCTCCCTTCACACAGCAAACAGGAACAGAGCTGAGGCTGTCAATCAGCTGGACCTCCATCCCCGTCACCATTTTTCTCTTGGTGTCAGGAAAACTTGTCAAAAGTGATAGCTGACAGAAATGACACTTGGCGCTGTTAATTGAAAACATGTCCACACTATAGAGGGATATGCTTTGTTCATATTTCATGTTTACAACCACTTTAATGTTATGAGAAATCAGATTTTGCGGTTCTGCACCTTTAAAAAAAATATATTAAGACAGCAGCTACAAATATTGCAGCTGCTGACTTTTAATAAATTGACACTTACCTGTCCCAGGGTCCAGCGATGTCGGCGGCAGATGACGATCGCTCGTCTCTCTGCTGCCCCCGCCGCCATCCTCTGTCAGGGAATCAGGAAGTGGAGCATTGCGGGTTCACTGCCCGGTTCCCTACTGCGCATGCGTGAGTCGTGCTGCGCGTCTCTGCTGGTCCCCGCTGTGTCCTGGGAACTGTGCGTTTCCCAGACCACAACGGTGGGGTGGGGCATCTGCGGCGGTCTGCGGGGGTCTTGTCTCGGAAGTGGGTGCAGATACCGGTACCTGGATTACCCAGGTAACTGCACCCCCCTCCCCCCTGAAAGGTGCCGATTGTGGCACCGGAGGGATGGAGGGATCAGATGAGCGGAACTTCCACTTCAGGGTGGAGGACCACTTTAATTACACTCCAGGATGATGCTAGAAGTTGTTTCCTGCTTCATACCATTTATCTATGGAGTATCTTCTGTAAAAGTCAGTCTGTCATTCTGGTTGAGTGCATGTGGTTGATCTTTTGGCCAGGTGTGCACAATTTATAGGCATTACATTCTGCATCTCCATTACTTCTATCGCATTGTATTTTCCGATGATCTACATGCTATATAGTGCATTGACTTCTTGTTATAGGATTGTCTTTGCTCTCTTATTAGTTCTTTGCTGCCGTCTCATATCAGTCTTTACATTCAGACAGCTCCTTGTGTGGGACGTGGTGTAATGTCCTCTCTGTTGATGTCATGGAGATCAGCTGATGTCATGGAGATCTGCACATGTTCTGTTCTGACATTGGTGGCCCTGGGGACTAGTGCGGGAGGGCTAATTAATGAGTGGCCCCAGGTTGGACGCTGCAGCTGTAAGCATTGACTGATCCTGCTTCTAGCGTCATATACCCCAGAGGCGGAGGTGGTGGGGAATGAGCGGTGGGGGGAGTGGTAACTCTGTCAATGTGTTTCCATTCTAATATTTGCTGCTTCTGGCTTTTGTCTGGGCAACACATGGGAGCTCAGTGTTTGCAAGTGACAGCTCTAGATTATTGCCCCTCCTGTCAGACAGGTCACTGGGGGCAGCTCTGTTCCCCCTCCCAGTGAACAATAACTCTTTCTGTTCCAAGTACCTGTACAAGTGATATGTTATCACATCCCAGCAAGGCACTTGGGCTCTATTTGTACCCACAGGGTTAACTTCTCTTAGAGCCACAAAAGGAGACTGCAGATTTCATTGTGCAGTGTGTGTAGCTAAGACACCCAACTGCATATATATGTAGTATAGGTATACATGATACGTTCAGCATGAATCATTTTTAAAGCACATCGAATGATTAAAGTGCAATTCCTCCATTCTTCCAGACTTAATAATGTGAAGCATGGCAATAAAAATAATTATACAAGATTTATATAGCACCAACAGGTTACGCAGCGTTTAACAATATAAAAGGTATACGGTACAGTTACAATACAATCAAATACAAGAAAGTTAAGAGGGCTCTGCTCATATGAGCTTACAATCTAATAGGGTGGGGCAAGTGGTACAGAAGGTTATAACTGTGAGGGATGAGTTGATGGACGTGATAAGATTAGTTGGCATGATATAGTTGCATAGTTAGGCTGAAAAAAGACACAAGTCCATCAAGTTCAACGAAAAAAATAAACACAATCCCATATGATGGGGTTCCATAAATAGGAGGGTTTTCAGGGATAGCCTAAAGCAGTGATGGTGAACCTTGGCACCCCAGATGCTTTGGAACAACATTTGGACTCTGCAGTGCACTGGAGCATCATGGGAAATGTAGTTCTAAAACATCTGGGGTGCCGAGGTTCGCCATCACTGGCCTAAAGGCAGCCAGCATAGGAGATGGCCAGGCAAATTGAGGTAGAGAGTTCCAGAGGATGGGAGACTAAACTAAAGCTGGCCATAAATGGTTAGATTTTCATTTAAAGGTTTGTATGAAAGAGCATTAGTGATGCCTTAAACAAATTTTGTTATAAATTTCATGATTTGTCATCATGATGTATAGAATTTTAGAATTCAATTTCGGATTGTTGCCAAAATATAAACATAAAATAACATTTTTTATCGATACTGAGGACCACATTAACGGAATTTTGTTTATATAAGAAACCAGAAACATTTTCCATCCCAAGTCTTCGACTGTTCCTGTCCATTTGGTTGAAATTGCGCATCAATTTGTCCTCAAAGGATAGGTTCACCTTTTAACAAAAAATACTGTACCTGCTGACTTTTAATATGAGGACACTTACCTGTCCAGAGATCCAGCCTGAGATCCTCACCTGAGCCGATTCTTCAACTGGCATTGGGTCCAGTCACCGGCATCTTAACCACATGTCGACCAGCACAAGACAATATACATCGGGAAAAATGGCACGGCTGGGCAAATGGGCATACAGGTACTTCCCCTTTAAGACTCAGCGTTGTGGGCGCGCCGCCGTGTACTCATTGATCATGCCTGCGGGTCCCATGGACTGTATGTCCACCAGGGGCCCGCGATCGCGTCATGGAGCGGAAGAATGGGGAGATGCCTTTGTAAACAAGGCATTTCCCCGTTCTGCTTAGTGACATGACAGAGATCCACTGCTCCCTGTCATCGGGAGCAGTGGTCACTGTCATGTGAGTGGTAGTCCATCCCCTCCACAGTTAGATTTGCTCCCTAGGACATACTTAACCCCTTGATCGCCCCCTAGTGTTTAATCCCTTCTCTGCCAGTGTCATTTACACAGTAATCGGTGCATTTTTATAGCACTGATCAATGTATAAATCAATGTATAAATGCCAGTTGTCCCAAAATAGTGACAAGTGTCCGATGTGTCCGCCATAATGTCGCAGTCACGCTAAAAACCACAGATCGCCACCATTACTCATATAAAAAATAATAATAAAAATGCCATAAATCTATCCTCTATTTTGTAGACGCTATAACTTTTGCGCAAACCAATCGATATACGCTTAGAACTTTTTTCACGTGTCCACAAGCGCAGCGGGGTACACAAGGAGGGGAGGTTTATTTGTGAAAATCAGTTTGATATACGCTTGCATTTTTTCTTAACAAAAAATATGTAGAATGCATATCAGCCTAAACTGAGAAAGAAATTCGTTTTTTATATATATTTTTTGGGGATATTTATTATAGCAAAAAGTTTAAAAAATTGCTTTTTTTCCCCAAAATTGTCGCTCTTTTTTTTGTTCATAGCGCAAAAAATAAAAACCACACAGATGTTCAAATACCACCAAAAGAAAGCTCTATTTGTGGGGAAAAAAGGACGTCAATTTTGTTTGGGGGCAACACCACATGACTGCACAATTGTCAGTTAAAGCGACTCAGTGCCGAATCGCAAAATGTGCTCTTCTGCTTCCGAGGCCGAAGTGGTTAAAGCGGAGCGACACTCAAAAGGGGAAGCTCCGATTGTTTGCTTCCTCCCCCCCCCTGCTACCCCATTTGTCACCATTTTGCAAGGGGGGGGGAGTGGGTACCTGGAAGTTTGGCCTCCTCCCCCTTCCACCGCCGCCAGGCCAATCGGAAAGCGCTACGTGCTTCGCACATGTGCAGTAGGGAACCGGTTGTGAAGCCGCAAGACTTCACTGCCAGTTTCCCTTACAAGGAATGGCGGCGACAGCACCCGAGAGCCAATTGAAAAATCAGCTGGGGTGCCAACATTGCGGGATCCCAGGACAGATAATGTGTCCTAATATTAAAAGTCAGCAGCTACAGTATTTGTAGCTGCTGACTTAAGCAAGGGAAACTGGCAGGGAAGCCACCTGGCTTCACAGCCTGTTTCCTACAGCGCCTTTGTGAGCTGCCCTTCATGTGTGGTCGCGTAGTCTTCTGGGACCTGTGATGTGCCCCAGAAGGCTGAAGGGAGGGGGGTGAACTTCCGCTCCGATCGCCGCGCCAGGTACCTGCTCCCCTCTCCCTCCCAAAAAGTGCCAAATGTGGCATCTCATCCATGTAAACTTTCCACATTCTGCTGGAGAGCTTTAGAAAAACTTGCTGGCTATATCGCTAGATAAAAGCCTAAAAAAGAAACCAATGCAGTCCTCACATCTAAAAATTGTTAAACTGCAGTATAATAAATGTTTGCTTTTGGGTTTATTCCTGTTTTCTATATGGTAAACTCGTAAAGCTGCACGTTTGCCACATAAACCTCCATGTTTCTGTATTTAACGTTCAGGAAACAAAATTGTAGTAATAAGAAAAGCTTTAGAATGGACAAAACTATCAACGTATAGATGAGGCAGATAACATTGTGACACTTGCCTGAAAATTACACTCATCCCTCTCCTCCATGTATCTCAGTTGGCATGCTTTAAACCTTTGTGAGAATGCAGAAATTAGGCGTGCCAATGTATTTTGCATTGAGGCAGTCTGTGATAAAGCCCCCATATATCAACTTTTAGCTCTCTGATTATGTTTGAGCCATCTTGAACAGTAGAGATGCAGCCAGGTCTCGTTTGGAAAATTGACGTAACGCACTCGAGGTCAGCATTTGGTTTTGTTTTATTTTATGAACCCTGGAACTTTTTATGTGTTGGCTTAGGCTTTTTGTTGCAAAATTCATTGTGGAAACTTGAGTGTTATCGTTACACCTCCTGTGTTAGAGAATGTAAAAAATGCGCCATTTTGACTTTTGTCGTCATGTTTATAGCACCTTCAGTCCCAAGGTCAAGTGGAGGTGGTTTATAGATTGGCTTATATTTAGGTTCATGAAGATGTAGTCATTGCATTAAAGTGACCTTTAGGGCTCATTTATAGGGGTATAAGGGTCTGTACACTGATACACACAGCGTATTTCTTGGTGTACAACTGCAGCCAGAAGCCTGTGTGTGTGTATGTGTATATGTATGTATGTATGTGTATGTATATATATATATATATATATATATATTTTTTTAACAAAAAGTTTATTCAAGATATTTGAAAATACAAGGGGTGATCAGGCACTTTAGACAACAAATTCCTAAATCGGGGATAACCAAACATGCGGAAACCATGTACATATCAGGAGATTAAACCAAGCTAGGTCACTTCTTACAAATAAAACAGTTATCGATACTGGTGCATTGTGGCATAGAGAGGAACGTATCTATAGCAGGATGGGGGAGGAAAAAAAGGGGGGGGGGGAGAAAGTGTATCCTGCAGGGGAAGAGGAGGAAAAAATTATGGGGGTGAGGGAAACGAAAGGGGACCACAAGGGATAATATTGCGTACAAAACCCTGCAAGGCAATACAAACACATGGATACCCATGACCAGATGAGAATCGGAGTACAACATCTTGAGCAAGCTGGTAAAGCAAGCACTCATGAGTGCCCCCCAGAGCAAGCAGCTTGCTGTGGGGGCACTCAGCAGGAGGGAGGGGCTTGGAGGCCGTGGACCAGAGAAGAGGAGAATTGGGGCTGCTTTATGCAAAACCACTACACAGAGCAGTTAAGTATAACATGTTTGTTGTTGTTTTTTTTTTTTTTATCTGAACTTTTAGTAACACTTTAACGTTCCAGTCCATGACGTAGATGCTGACCACCCTGGCTGATGCCTGAAAAAGAGGTCTCTCTTCTCATGGAGAAGAAAGCAGCAGGTTTTTAGTTAACACTACAAAAGATGTTCTAGAGCAGGGATCTCCAAACTTCTAAGCAAAGTGCCAGTTTATTGTCCTTCGGGGTTTAGGAGGGCCGGATTATAGCTAGTGGGTTTAGAAAATGCCTCACATGTGATGGTCGGCAGGAGTAACATTTTTACATAACACATGCAGTAGGAGGTATTCGTATTAATGGGAAGAATAATCTCCATTGTTGGCATCAGTGGGAGAAATAGTGTCCCATGGTTGGTATCAATGGGAAGAATAATCCGCATCATTGGTGTCAGTAGAGGAATAGTGCCCCATCAATGCTATTAGTGGGAGTAATAGTGCCGTATTAGTGGGTTAGTGCCTCATCATTGCTATCGGTGGAAAGAATAGTGTCCCATCATTGGTGTCAGTGGAAAGAATAGTGTCCCATCATCGGTATTAGTTGGAAGAAAAACCCCCCATCATTGGTGTTAATGTGATGAATAATGCCCCATTGTTGGTGTCAGTGGAAGGATCGTGTCCTAAGGGCTGGATAAAGGCAAGCAACATGGAGGGACCCTTAAATGAGCTTTCTGATCTCAAGAAACCCTTGGTAATAATTACCGTATCTATAGTTCTCTGATTATTACCATAATGATCGGTGGGAAGAATGCTCCTTTTATTTGTGGTCAGTGGGAAAGAATCTCTTCCTCATCCTTACAGATACCTAAAAAGATCTGAGAGGCAGAAGACTCTCCTTGCACAAAGAACCCCTAATGAACCCTGATTGAGAGAGGCTGTTCTAGAGAAATATACAAGGTGAAACATGAAGCAAACCATTTCTGCCTGGAGAACGATACTCTGCATCATTTATTCAAGCCTGGATTTGTAGAAGACCACATAAATTAGGACTTTTGGAGGCATAGGTTTTAAAAGGGTGCAAGAAAAAAATATTGGGATTTGTTTACCTTACAAATGATAAATATATTTATATCTAAACCTTTTTTTTTTTAATTCATATTCATTTTTGCATGGATCATACAAACAACCCCGGTTCATGTGACGGGACACAGTAATAGGTTATATGTAATTCTGATTCTGATTTCAGTGGATGGTCCCTAAACTCCTAGGGTGGAATAATGGAGGGTAGAGGTGCTTGTTATCTGGAATGCTTGTTGGAATATCTTCTGCTAGCTGACCCAGTCCTTCACTTTTGGGACTGACTTCTATATCCGCACTGCTGTCAGTCAGGTAGAAGTTAGGTGGGGTTCTGGCACGCTGAGGATTCCCTCTGGAGCAGACTAGGCTCAGTTCACACTGCCGTGACTTGGGAGCTGTCTTAATTAGCACTACTGAGGTCGCTCCGACTTTAGAAAAGGTTCCCGTACTACTTCATGGCGACTTCTATCCAACTTTTGCCTATAGACTTTAATGGATGTCACCTCCAAGTCAGATACTCATCTATATTGATGCTATTTGGATACGACATTACAGGAAGATTACTTGGGCATTCCCTGTGGTGTAACCCTACCCACAGATCAGCAGTGCATGTCATCTTACTCTATGCTGTTATCTCTGTATACCTGCACAAGAAAAAGTCGCATTAAGTCTCATCAAAGTAGTACACGAGTCGCCAGCAAGTCACACCATAAGTTGCACGACTTTCAGGTCACAGTAGTGTGAACCGAGCCTTAGGGAGATATCTGCCTGTTTGCAGCCATCTTTGTTACATTTTGCCTTTGAGACCCACTAAAGCTTGAAACCTCAGGACACATGGAGCAGTTCTTCATATCCACCAATCCTCTAATTCCTGATAAAAATTGGTTGGTTGCTCTGTCTCCATTTTTCTCCAGGGTTCTTCCTCTGCTTGTTTTACATCTGCTCCGTTGATGGTTATTAAAACGTTACAGTTGGAACTGTTCTACACGGTTATGCTGGTTTTGTAATTTGTCGAATGTATGGGTGTAAACAGACTTTGCTAGATCCAGCTTGCTGCCACAGGGTCCACATAGCAGACCTTTGTGTCAACGTCAGGGGATACTTATGTGCAAGTTGTATGGAAAAATTTCACTCTGTTTTATTGAAAGCAACACAGTTCTCATCCCGGCATTTCCTGTGTCCCCTCTGAGATTTCTACTGGCCAAATTGTTTTGTACTTTCCCAGCCCAAGTCGCACCATTTATTGACCCATGTGTGACCAAAAGCAGCAACATATGTTTCCACATCACGCTGCAGCCAGTGGGTAAAAGTCCGTCACGTTGCTGTGTCATCGGTCAAAGGTTTCTGCACAAATTGTGACCCGCTTGTATGGCTGCCCTCGGATGAGGCCAGGTCAGGATCCAGCCCATAAACTGGACCCAGGCATGGCCTCGTTCATTCTGCCTTCCAGTGTTTGCTGTGTAAATACAGGAGAGCGGCTAGAGATTGAACAGGCCCAGTATAACCTGCTGCCATTTGTTCTTTGCATTTTGTAGTACATATTACTGTAGTTAACCCCTTCTTATTTTACTCTCTGGCTTCGTTCATACTTGTATGAACATTGAGTTTCTGAATGGTGTCAGGCAGATTTTACCTACTTTACCATCCATCCCTATAGGATGTGGATTGCACCAAATATGTATCGTACAGGCACCACAAAGGCAATGCTCCAAAAGACATAAGGGAAAGTCACTAGATGGACTTGTTTGTTTAATTTATGATCCATTTTGTTTTTTTACTTTTGTTTTAGTTTGACTACATTTTCTGTGCAGGTATTTTAAGTATATAATTTAGTTTTTCTGCACAGTTAAGCTGCGGGTGCAGGAATCGCACCTGTCCCCCCACCCACCTACAGCCAAAACGCACTGCTCTTTAAAAACCTGTGGGGCTCCCAATCATTCTTAATGGCACCTCCACGCATCTAAAACCCAGCGCATTTGTGGGTGTGGGAACTGCAGGGAAATTGCACGTTGCAAAAGCACGACGCGATTTCCCAGCCACTGTGTTTTCAAAAAGTTGCGGGAACCTTTTTCTTGCATGAAACGCAGGCACTGGCAGCCCATTCAAATTAATGGGCTGCCATGCCTGCTCAAACGTAGCCCTTAAAGCCATAATAGTCTGAATCCTACCCAAAGCCACGTACATATGGGCAGAATGTTGGGAGACATTGGCCGCTTCAACAAAAAATGTCCGGCATTCGACCCATGTGTGTGGCTTGCGATAATCTAAAGCAAATCCAGCAGGCTGGTTGTACCCAAGTTGATCAATTGATCAACTTGGTACTTTCAGCCTGCCCATTAATGGTACAAATCTCGGCCGTTCCTGCTGGACTGACCAAGATTCGAATCGTGTATGGTCGGCCTTTGTTGCAGTGAGGGGAAAAAAGTATTTGATCCCCAGCTGATTTTGTACATTTGCTCACCGACAAAGAAATGATCAGTCTATAATTGTAATGATAGTTTATTTTAACAGCGAGACACAGAATAACAACAAAAATAGCCAGAAAAACACATTTTAAAAAGGTTATAAATTGTTTTGAATTTTAATAAGTTAAAGCGGAGGTCCACCCTAAAATGGACCTTCCGCTCATCGGATTCCTCCCACCCTCCGGCGCCACAATTGGCACCTTTCAGGGGGGAGGGGGGTGCAGTTACCTGGATAATCCAGGTAACTGCACCCACTTCCGGGCTAGCTCTCTGCAGAAAGGGGCGTACATTACGCCCCTTTCCGCAAGTGCCCGCCCCCTTCCGCAAGTTCCCCGCTGCCTGCTGGGAAACACACAGATCCCAGAGGCAGCGGGGACCGTCCTCATTGCGCAGCGCGGCTCGCGCATGCGCAGTAGGGAACCGGGAAATTAAGCCGAAAGGCTCCATTTCCTGATTCCCATACCCAAGATGGCGGCGGCAGCACTCGAGTGTCGATCTAGAGATCGGCTTCGGGTGCCGACATCGCAGGCGCGCTGGACAGGTAAGTGTCACTATTTTAAAAGTCAGCAGCTGCAGTATTTGTAGCTGCTGACTTTAAAAAAAAAAAAAACCGCGGAGTCCCGGCCGACTCCCGCTTTAAATAAGTATTTTATCCCTTTGCAAAACATGACTTAGTACTTGGTGGCAAAACCGTTGTTTCTTTTTCCGTGAGCAAATGTACAAAATCAGCAGGGGATCAAATACTTTTTTCTCTCACTGTAGGGCTCTTTCACACTACAATGCACAGAAGAAAACGTGTGTTGACATGCTTTAATGCATTGTGCTACGTTTATTGCTGAACTGCACTCTACATTTTCTTTTTTTTAATGTCATAATGTAGAGTATAAGATTTCCTGTCATTTAAGCCCAGTGTTGCCACAAAGAGTTAATCCAGCTCTGAGCAATCCTCTTTTATTGTTCAGTGAGATAAATCTTGACAAACAGAGAAAAACCTTGTCAAATCCTCCCCCTTGTGTGACAGGTGATTTACATATATCATGCACTAGCCTAAGGCCCCTTTCACACTGGGGGGGTGCGGGCGTCGGCGGTAAAGCGCCGCTATTTTTAGCGGCACTTTACCGTCGTTTTAGCGGCGGTCTGCGGGCGCTAGCGGGGTGGTTTTAACCCCCGCTAGCGGCCGAAAAAGGGTTAAAACCGCCCGCATAGCGCCGCTGCAGCGGCACTATGCCGGCGGTATTGCCGCGCTGTCCCATTGATTTCAATGGGTAGGAGCGGTGAATACACCGCTCCTTCACCGCTCCAAAGATGCGGCTAGCAGGACTTTTTTCACTGTCCTGTCACTGGAGTGAAAGGGGCCGGTTTTTTTTCAGGCGCTACACAGGCGCTATTTTAAGCGCTGTAACGCCTGAATACCGCCCCAGTGTGAAAGCAGCCTAAGACATGCATTATTTTTTAATTCCCACCCCCACTCCTTTCTTCAGCAGCTCTGCAAGGATTGGCTGTTCCCCACCTCAGCGTGCTTTGGCATGCTGAAGCCATCTGGGGACTTTTCTGGGTTTTGACTGGATGTTAGTGATCATAGCAGAAGTTCAGTGTAATAAATACACAGGAGAAAATGCATGTTGATAAGGGGAGTGTAAAGGTGGGCGGGGAGTCTACTGACATCACGACTCCACCCACTGAGTTTTTTGGGTCTCATGCAGGAGGCATGTATATCCTTCTAGATAACCAATATTGCAGTAGTTTAGAAAGGATAAGAGTGGGTTTACATCCACTTTAAAGGCCACGTCAAAGGTCAGAATTCCCACTCTTATTATAAATAACACGTTGCATTGACATGCGATGACCTGCATTTTTTCTGCGTTGTCTTACATAAAAATGCAACATGTCTGCATTGTTCCCCAATGCACACCAGAGCAATTGTATGGTGAGAATAGTTGCTTTTTTTAAAAAATTTTATGTGCTTGTATTGAGTCTTCATTGATCACTGCAGGTTCAGTAAACATAATGTGAACAGTTCCATACTATGCATCCACTACAGCGCAAATACCACACAACAAAATAGTGTGGTCATGACTGACTCACAAAGTAAAGTTCACAATTTACACGGGGTTAGTTATAAAGGTAAAACCATAGGTACATTTTCAGTTTTTTGAGCTTTGTCAGTGGTTCTCTAATTGTGGGCATAAGCGGTGTGATCTCATCTGTAACCTGTAAAAATATTGGTGTCAGGGGGACAAAGTGGCTGCCATCACAGCTTCACCTGATTCAGACTGACATGGTAATGTTGCTGCATTGCGTGTCAAGGATATTTAGGGTGTTAATATATGATATTTCCCCATGTCATTCTGGAGGAAGCTGGGCACCATTCTTGTGATGGATGGATGTCCTAACTACCCAGCAAAGGGTCCATTCCATGGGAGGAATTTTCTGGTATTTTCATGTGGATTGGATAAAAGATGTTGGAAAAGGGTACAGAGACTGATTGAGTAGATGCTTGGGAAGCAGTGATTAATGGACAGGGAGTGCCCTAAAGCAAGCATTTAGCAACAATATCCTACAGAAACAAGTTGAAAATCAGAGAGAAAACAGCGGAGAAGATACAAAAAGCTGCTGGGCAGGAGAGAAAAGAAAGGCTGTGCAGATAAAGGGCTAGGTGGCCTTTATCACCTGCGACTCGGATAAAAGGGATGTGTGGATTGTGAGACTTTGAGAATCACTGGTCTGTGCAGTACAGTAGTAACTTAATACCTTTCTTGGTAACAAAGCTGCAGAGGAATTTCAGTCTATGAATGAAAAGTAACTTACCTCTGTAATATACTGTTTTAAAGTTAGCTATGCACGGCTTGTTTTTTTAGTCAGTCGCCATTAGAAAAAAAACAAAAAACTGATTCCTCCATCCACACAAATGAGGCAGATGGAGGAATCCCCCACTCACTGAGATATTGTATTCTGACAGCAAGCCCCCATGGTATTGGGGTACACTGATCAGTGGCTGTGGCCACTGATCGAGAAAATAGTATTCCAACTTGTGTGCGTGACAGAAGTGGACCAGACATTCATCTTCCGTCGAACAAGGACGGCCACACACTGAGATTCGGCTGAACAGGCAGAACTTCAATCCATCCATGGCCTACTTAAACCCTCCTATCCTTCACAGAAAAGCGACCAACTTCGCTTCTGTTCGATCAGCAGTTGCCATCATCATGCACATGTGATCAGTTATGACACCTGCCATTTGAAGGCTTGACAGTTTGGTTGAGAACCCAAACAGTTTTGGAAAACCATTAAATCCATGGGTTCATTCCCTCCAATCTTTTTTAGCCAAGGAAGCTGGCATCCTAGCTTCTATTTGATCTGCAACTGCCAAGGTGCTGTACATGTGACCAGTAAGATCCCTTTCACACCACACCGCCCATAGCGTGGGCGGTAAAACGCCGCTATTTTTAGCTGCGTTTTACAGCCGGACTTGCGCTGCATTTCAGCCGCGAGTGGGGCGCTTTTACCCCCGCTAGCGGCCGAGAAAGGGTTAAAACCGCCGGCAATATGCTGCAATAGCGGCATTTTGCCGGCGGTATTACAGCGCTGCCCCATTGATTTCAATGGGGAGGAGCGGTAAACACACCGCTCCTTCACCGCTCCAAAGAAGCTGCTGGCAGGACTTTTCCTTGACGTCCTGCCAGCGCACCGCTGTAGTGTGAAAACCCTCGGGGCTTTCACACTACACACAATGGTGCAGCTTTTTTAGGGCGGATTGCAGGCGCTATTTCTAACGCTATAGCACCTGCAAAACGCCCTGGTGTGAAAGGGGTCTTATGACAACAGCCATTTGATGGTTTGGCAGTTTGGTTGAGTGGACAAGCATGTGTGACAGTTAGCATTCTATGAATGTAACTGTTTTTTGAAACCGTTAAAATCAGTGGGTTTAGTTTTTCTTTAAAATGGAACTTTAGCCAACTCTAGTCACTTTAGGAAATAAAATTGGCAGGATTTTTAATGCAGCACAGACATACTTTATCTCTTCTGCATTAAAAGCTACTTACCTGCCTGTCCACCCTTGTATAGTGAGCCACGCACACGCAATGCCGAATCTGACTAAACTGCCACGCATGCGATCAAAACCCGGAAGCCGGCCGCCCAAAGATGTCAGCGGCTGGGCGGGGAGCTTGAGGTCTCCACATTGCTGGAGCTGAGATGAATATTGTTCTGCTTTAAATGTCTGTCAAGACCAGCAGGATGAATACTATCAATGCATTATTTTATGGTATACAGAATAGAAAGCATTCTTCCACTAAATCCATTCTCTGTGATGTACTGAAACGGTATGAATGATATACTTGGGGAAATGTCTGCAATCAATGTGCTAGAAATAGAATGCAGAAGATAAGCAGCATCATGTTAAGCTGGCCATACACTTGTAGCTTTTCGGGCGACCTTTGTTACAATCATTCCCAATGATATGACTAATGAGTACTGTTCCACATCGCTATATTTCTTTTCTCCATCATTAGGAGTCGGCTGTCTCTTCTTGGTTCTTCCATCCAGCCCCCTGTTGATGTGGCACTAGATTTAGCTCATGCACACAGAGATCTGACTCCATGCCCTACACATTACATGATGCCATACTGTCAGGGGGTCCCCCTGCCAGCCTCCTGGGATACAGGTCGTGCATCTCAGAAGGCCGCATGGCCATCGGTGGGAACTCTTGCAAGACCCCGCAACATGTAGACCTGGAACTGCATCTTTTCCGGGATAAATCCGCTTTTAGTTGATTTGCTTTTTATTAATACCTGTAAAACTATTAGCAGGCCTAGCCAAAATGTAATAAACCTCTTAAATCTGACCTTTATCAATCTTTTATGTATTGTGCATATATAATGGTGCAGAAATCCTTGTAACTCATTTTGAAAATTTGTAAAAAGAAAAAAAGGTGAGTCCCTGAAAGCAATTTGTGTAGAAGGAGTCGGGAAAATGAAACCTAGAAGCCGATTTGTTGCTGTAAGAAAAATTGCTCCATTTGTTTGCTGCAGTTTTCATATGGCAGTGTGATTCTGTATTGCCGATAACAGCGACGTGTGTGTAGCAGACATAAGAACGTTGCATGGCTCCTTTGTTTTGTGCTGTTAACCCAGATGAATTCTGCTGATTTCTATTCTCTGTTTGGGATTTGCATTTCTGTCTGTTCTTTTGCTCATAGCGACATGTCTGGAATCAATCCCGTATTTACATTTTAATCCCAGAAATCTTGATCTGTGTCCCCCCCCCCCAGATGGTTGGAGTGGTGCTGTGTGTCAAACACCTCATTGATGTTTGATAATTAGTGTATGTTTATATTGCTTAACGATGCCATAAAAGGATCAAAGGGAAGTTTTTTTTCCACTTTCTTTTGTCTGATTGTCTCCCATCAGCCCCCTGTTTTCCTGAAGATTGTCTCATTTTATTTCTGTCTTTGCTGATGTTGGGTAGACACCCGCTCTACCCGTTCTAGAACCTGGCGCGTGGTTTTAGCTGTTTTTCAACCTATGTCAGTGTACAAAATGATAAGGAACTGAATTACTACTGGATGACCCTTTTGGAATTATCTTACTTTTCTGATGTCTTTTTCTTTGGTCTCTTGGGTAAACCAGTCCTGGCTGCAATTGGTGATGAGGAAGCTTTATATCCAGGGATTTGTGGCTTTGCTTTGATGCGCCAGGGGTTCATAAAAACAAATGAAGTCCCTTCTAGTTTTACAAGGGCTGGCAAGTCCTATTTCCATTGTGGGCTACATGAGTTTAAATACAGGTTTGAAATGAAATCCAAAGATTTTGTACTGTGTTAAACCTAAAGTCTAAATAAAAAGCAAGATATTCCAGCTGATTTAGTTATGGTATTAAGAAGTCTCACACCATAAATTTAATTTGTGTGTAGATTCTCAACTCCCTTGTTTAGTCAGGCTCATCAGTTTCATGAGGAGAATTGACAACAAAATCTGGCAATAGAGCGAACTTCTTTCCGGCAACCATGGGCTGATGGGGAAATCCCTCCTTCTGAACCATTGCGCTCCCGTAGTGCGTGCGTGTGCGTGTGTGGGCTAGTGGGGTACTTGTCCTCACCTGGGTAACAGTGATTATTGCTAGTGGCTATAACAGCCGCTAGCAATCATTGCATGTAAAATATGGCATACTGGTTGTAGCCAATTGATTGTTCAATCAACTTGGGTCCATTCAGCCATACATGGTTCCAATGAATCTTGGCCGGTTCCTGCTGAGTTAGGCTCGGTTCACACAGGGGCAACACGACTTTTGGAGGCAACTTGGACGTGACTTGACGTGACTTGGGTGCGACTTACAACACTACTTTAAGTTGACTTGCCGTGGCCAATCAGAGAATGAGCTCTCAAGGGGCAACTCCTTTTGAGAGCTGATAATTCTCTGAGAGTCACCTCTGTATAGACGGAGATCCGACTTGGAGGCGACCTCCATTGAAATCAATGGGTACCGGTCGCCTACAAGTCAGATTGAAGTAGTACAGGAACCTTTTCTGAAGTCGGAGCGACTTCAGTAGTGTGCATTAAGATAGCTCTCATTCACTTACATTGATTTCTACATGTTGTGCGACCTGAGGTGACTTGGGGCGACTTGAAGTCGGATCTGAGTCGCCCCTGTGTGAACCGGCACTTAAATCATCACCAGCTTCTGGTTTTTTTTTTTTTCTTTTTTTAGTTATAAACCAAAAGTAGCAATCTCATTCATTCTCTCGGGGGAACCTTCAACTACTTAACTGTTAAATTCAAAAAGATGACTGAGCTGTCCTTGTGATGGACTCATTAGTTGACTGTAGTTATAAAGCGGATATCTCACCATGGTAAAAGGTCTAAGAATCTGATGAGTTGTTCATGTCTGTCCTGTATAAAAATATTCATTTAGGACTTTCCTTTATACTGGTCTGCTACGTGTTATCTCCATGTGTTGGCTCCCTCCTACGTTTTGGTTTGCTGTGTCTGTTCTAGTTGTAATTGGCAACTTATACTTGGGCTTGCTTTGCTTCCCCCGGTTTTGTTTAGTATCCTATTGTTTTCTGAAGTTTTAATTCACAAGATTGGGATTTTGTGGTTTTCTGAATTTTCTGGTGATGACCCGTGAGTTGAACAGTATCTTATGCACAGCCAGGATGTTCTTGTAGCGAATGCTTTGTATGCTTTCCAGAAAAGATCATATCACATCCATATCTGGGTTAGACTTCACTGAACAAGAGCCTGCTGCTGCCTGACCCAGACACAATGAACGACCCATCACATCGAGCTGGATTTTCTACCCCACTAAAACCATTGTCACTAATACTAGCATACTCATATAAATTTAAAACATTTCATCTAATTTTTGTTGATCAGTTGCAGTACAGATGTGATGTAAGAAGCAGGGTTGTTTTGTTTAGCGTTTGTTGCTGAGCTAGTTATTGGGAAAACTGCATAGCAGCCAATAAGAAGGATGCTATGATGCGATTTTGGACAGCTTGGAAATAGTGAAGTCTATTGCTAATCCAGCTGTGGATCTGGGTTCTGGCAAAGCTTGTTCCTAATGGGCGTGTATGGAATGACCAAGGAAAGGGGGATATTTTGTATCCAGGCTGTTTGGCTGTGGAACGCAGAATTCAGAATGTTGGGCGCTGGAACACTTCCTTAAAATGCAAATGTAAGTGACTTAAAGTGATACTAAATACACACTGTTTAATTTACATTGTCCTATCTATGTATATGGATGATGGCACTGTAGGTCCTGAGCACCTGTGTCAATAAATACCTCCAAACTCTCATACATGGAGACCAGGTGGGCTTCGTCACAGGCAGGCAGGAGACAATCTACACAAGGTTATTCATTTAATCCATATATTACCCTGATATCTCTACAAGCATTGCTTTGGCTTCCTCATAAGTTACGCCCCCTGGCACTAAGCCCTCTTTTTTGCTTCATGGCTTGAAATTGTGAGACTTTGTCCAATATTCAGGAAATCTGATGTCCCCTTTCATGCCTCTTTTACCGATCGTTAACAATCCTGTTTTTCTGCTGGGGCTGGAACCACCTCATTCCTTCTCTTGGTGGACCTCCAATGGCTTTACCAGTGTGCATCATTTTTTATCTATGTGCTCATTCCCTTCATGGGAGACCCTCCGGGAAACGCATGAGATCCCTGGGCAGGAAAATTACCATTATTTTTACTATTGTGCAACTGGATTTTATCTCTCCGTCACACTGCCTCCTTTCCTTTTCATAAGACGTCCTTTGAGCAAACCTGTTTACACTCCCATGGTCCCCTGGTCTTATTTCATTGCTTTACACCTCGCTTAATGGTAAGTTGTCTTTGTCGACCCTTTCCTATGTGACACAATAGGAGTAGGATTTTGATTCGGGTGTTGAGGGGGAGGACTGGAGTAAGACCTGGACCACGATAGGAAAATGCTCATTTAATACTAACATTCTCGAGGCTGCGTATAAAGTGTTCCTGCAGTGGTACTGGATCCCGGCAAGGCTTGCCGACGCTTACCCTGGTAGCAGTGACAGATGTTTTCGGAATTGCGGTCAGCATGGGGATGTCATACATATATGGTGGTCATGCGCACGTCTGATCAGCTTCTGGTACTGAGTCTTTGGCCTATTGCAATCCTCCTTTCATGTAACAATATGTAAAGATGCCCGACTGGCTCTTTTACCTTGTCCTATACCAGGTCTTTTTGCGCATCAGCGGAAATTGGCCTTATACCTATTTATATCTGCCAAGCGAATTATAGTCCAGGTCTGGAAGACTCCATCTGTTGCTTTTCAGGGAGTAAAAGACAGAATGACTGCTCTGATGGTGGATGAGCAGATGTCTAGTATTTTGAAGGATTTACATGCAACATTTTTTAATTTTTTCTTTTTTTTGACCTTTGGATGACGTACTCCTGCCCGATTCTGCCCCCGACTAGCTATGGTTGACTGTAAACTTTGCTTGTGCAGGTCCCACGTCCGTGGTACTCGCCCTGTCCTGGGGCCTTTCACCCTTTTCTTTTTCTTCTTTCCACTTTTTATTCCTCTTTCTTTTCCTCTTCATTCTTGATATGACGGCTGTTATATGGAGACCGATTTTCCTTAGAGGACAATAGAGTATAACTTGTGCTATTTGCCTTTCCTCTAGTCTGACCCTTTTGGGTCCTGGCAGCAGTTTATAGTTATGTTAATCATTCTATGTACAAACGCTTTTTCTTTTATATGTGCCTGTTCAATATTGCCCCTGCGTGGGAAAACCATGACTTGTCATACTCTCTCAAAACTTAATAAAAATATTGAAACGGAAAAGAACAGGGAGATGAAGCCTCCATTAATCCACATGTAATATCCTACCCCATTGTGTTTAGCTGGTGAGGAGGGAGGGAGTGGGCTGTCAATTACCAGCATGTATATGCTCACATGTGTGACTCTATAGTCACATGGGCTGCTCAGATGTGATAGGGAGGAAATGCTCAGCATAGAAACTCACTGAAAACTGAGTGTACAGAGTTACCAACAAAGTTGAAAAATTCTTGCCTGAATTGGGGACATGGACAGAAGGTTGAGATAGAAAGCAGCAGGATAAACCAGGTGTTTTGCGGAATGCAGAAAATGAATCTAATAGTGACTGAATGTGAACATCATGTAATATTGCACTTCTTTGATAGCATTTTATGATGTGGGCTTAGTGACATTTTATTAAAAATGATGGGGAAAGATTTGTTGCCCAAATCTTGCTTTGAGTGTGTTTGACCTGTCTTATGACATAAGACTCCTTACCTGTGTCTGAGCCTCCTGCTATTTCCCATGTCTTTCCTCCATGACATTATAATAATAAAATCATGTTTATTTTCTGGCCCAAATCCAACTTTCCCTGAGGATCACTGAGCGGCAGCAATGTGCTCTGGCTAACTGTAACAATTATTAATAATGTGGTTATCCAAACAGCGTTTGCATCTCATCCGCTTTAATTATTTCTGACAAAGGGTTTCCCAATATTGCTTAAAAAAATTAAAAAAATGCTTCAGCTAAGAATGCAATGCCAGGTCTTGGCATATACTCCAGTGGCCTCAGCAAATGGAATGAAGAACATTTCAGCTGCACCAGTTGTACATGCACATGGCTGTATGAAAATACGGCAACTAATATGCAAGATGTTGCTGTCAGAGTCCTCCATCTGAGGTCCCAGAGCAGGCCACACTGGCAGTTTAGGTTTCTATAAAATGGCACACTGAGCACCAAGTATGAGACGGGGAGCATCAACTCGTACTCAAAAATGTCAATGTCATCTGATTTTGCTTTTATGAGCCAAGATGCATGTATGCCTCAGTCTTCTGATTTGTTCACAGTATTAAGTGTTAGCCATTACCCCAATATAGGACTTTTGGGGTTAAATGTTCAACAGAGCCTGAGGTCTTGTATAGTCTAGTATTTTTAATATTCAGCATAACTTAGAATTCACCTTGATGTTCTTGATTAAAGAATCTCTCTGATGTCTCTGAACCCCAAGGCTCTTGAATTACTGCATTTTTTCATACATACCACAAAGGGGTAGGCGCCGATTTTGTGTATTTCTAAAGAAAAAAAAATGGGAGCAAAACTAGGGCATAGAATAGAAGGAAGACAAATGCATGAAATGCCTCCCTGCTTGGCGCTGCAGGGCCTTTCATACCTATGGTGTGCAGCGAGGGTCTTATTTCTTTTTGCTATATGTGACATTTAAAGTTTTTTGTTTGTATGTTATTTTACAGTGAACTGCTTATCTAATGGTTTGAATACTCCATTTTTTTCAGATGCCTTTGTAAATAGTCAGGAATGGACACTAAGCCGAGCTGTTCCAGAGCTCAAAGTGGTGAGTACCAAGAGTGCTGCATGTACATTAAAAGTAGTTTTAATGATTGACTTTATAAATTCAATTGACAGATTACTTTTTGATCCATCCAAACTATAATCTCCCCACCTGCACATACTTATCAGAGCAGCTCAACCTGTGGCCTGTAAAGCCCTCTGATGTGGCCCTGGACCTCAAACCAGGGAAGCGCATGCCCTGACTCAGCAACCCATTGATGGCGTTCTGGACTTGCCGACTCGCCATCCCAGAGCATCAGATGCATCCCGCTAGTAGCGAAGGTAGCAGGTGGCCATGGAGCGTGCAGGAGCCACATAAGCAGATTCCTCTGTAGTGCCGGCTCCTGTACCAGGTGGAGTAATATCAAGTGCACTTTGTCTCCAGACTGCTAGAAAGGTCCCAGGCAGAGAGCGATGCCAGCAGAAGATGGAAGAGGAAAAGAAGGCCACTGTATTAAACAACACATACATTATGGTTTTGCAATGGGCTTATTAGCATCTATAAAAGGATTAACAAATATTAGGCTGCTTTCACACTGATCCGAGAGTGCAGTGCACCTGCAGGTAAGCTGCACTGAGCCATAGACTTCTATTATATCCTGCGATTTTGGTGCGCTTTCTGAAACTCACAAAAACTCCTGAATACTGGAGTTTTGCTGCACTTTTCAGAAAGTGCATCACACCAGCAGGATATAAGATGACTCTAAGGCAAAGTGCAGAAAAGCCGTAGGTGCACTGACAGCAGTTCATGAGTATGAAAGCAGGCTTATAAGGGGCTCAGGACAGTAATGGCTCATTTACATTTGCAGTTTGGGGGCTGTAAAATCCCACAGTTGAAATGTGTTTTTACCCCTGTGTGCAGCTTCCCTGTCATATTCTGTTTACACTTTGACAGGAGGGGCGGCATATACAGCAACCAATGCTCTACACTTTCCTCCTGCAACTGCTGAAAGTTCATTATGCTATTTAAAATAAAATAAAAAAATGAAATTCTGAACCATTTTGTTTCAGTGTGGCCTGCGACCGATTACCAAATCACTTAAGTGGCCCTCGGTCTTAAAAAGGTTGCGAACCCCTGACTTATATGGTCAAAGGTTTGTGGGCACCTGACCATCTTACCTGCACTACGTGGCATCCCCCTCCAAATATTGAGTTCAGGTGTTTCCAGTGAAGGGTACTGTTCATACAATTGTGTTCTTTCAAACTTATGACTACAGTTTGGGGGAACTGTTTTCTGTACCAACATCACCATGTTCCTTGGCGTAAAGCCCAGTCCATAAAAACATGGTTTGACTGATTTGTGTGAAGGAACTTGAGAGACTTGCACAGAGCCCTTATGTCAACCCTACTGAACTCCTTTGGTATAGACGCAGATCTCTTCACCTAGCATCAGTACCTGACTTTCTCAAATGCTATTTATGTGAATGGGCACAAATTCTTACAGACACACTCCAAAATCTTGTGGACAGCATTTACAGAGTAGTGGAGGCAGGTATAGACATGTGTTATCCTACAAAATGCGTGCTGATCAGACACATTTAGCCAAAGGTAGACATACAGTATATAGTGTGTGCTGCATTCCCTGTGGGGGCTTTACCCCCAATGCATGAGACTCCACCATTTAGATGTGGATGGCATAAGCTCATCGTCCAGCCCCACTGCCAGCAGTCCATAAAGCTCTCCAAGGCTAAAAGCTGCTGGAAAAACTGATCTGGGGGGTGGAAATGTTTGTACTGCCCAGTGACTTAGACAAGCTAAAAGCATCAGTGCCAGTGTGAATGAAGCCTAAATGTTGAAGGAACATTTCCTAACCGAGTCAGAGGCTGCTGTGTTTTTGAATTGTTCAATACAATATTTTGTCAGCCTTCCAGAAGTTTATTGAATTTTATTTCTGTGGGCTTTTTTGCAACACGTTCCCTTGTTACATCTGTAAATAATTACATATTCTCAGTGTTGCACAGTGGTTATTGTTCTGTTTCATGACTTGTAGTTGGAAAGCCTGACATAATGTTGCAGGATTTCTGAGCCAGTCATAGTCTAGAATCGGAGCAAAGAATTGTCTCTGTAGAGGGCTGAGGCTGCTGGCCTGCTGTCATTTTTATTGGGTTACCAAGGCCTGCCTTGCTCTGATGAGTAGCTCTCTGTGTAGTTGTAACCTTACAGATTCTCAATTGAAGTTCTTAAGCTCAGTACAGACTATAGTAAAATCGGGCAAACGATTGTCCAGTTTTCCTCGAGGTTTCACAGCATATCGGAATGTGCGTTGTTTTTGTACAACGCAGTTTTTTGTTGTTGTTTATTGCTTCTGATCATACGCATCTTTCATGTCAGATTTTTCGTCTATGAAATCTGTACACATTAAATGAAAATGATTTGTTTTGTTCACAAATATTTTGACATTTGTTCCTTCGATAATTTCCATTTGCAAAGTTGGATTCTTATATTTAAAGTTGTATACACACTATACGAAAATAAAACTATCTTCCAATTTTCTCCTAGTGTGTACAGTTCATCAGGTGGGGGGTTTCTGAACTGTAAAAAACATCTGTGTGCAGCAGCCCCCCTAATACTTACCTGAACCCCATCTCTATCCAGCGATGTTGCACGAGTGCCTCGGCTGTCCGGGACTCTCCCTTCTGATTGGCTGAGACACAGCAGCAGCGCCAGTTAGCCAATCAGGAGAGAGACTGGCTGGGGCCAAACTGCAGCTCTTTGTCTGAATGGACACACAGAGCTGTGGCTCGGCTCTGGTGCCCCCATAATAAGCTGCTTGCTGTGGGGGCACTCAACAGGAGGGAGGGGCCAGGAGCACCAAAGAGGGGCCCGAGAAGAGGTGGATCGGGTCTGCTCTGTGCAAAACCAGAACAGGTAAGTACACAGAGCAGGTAAGTATAACATGTTTGCTTTTTTTAAAGAAAGAAAAAAAACAATATCCCTTTTAAAGTAAACACAAATGGACAGAATACAAATGCTGTATATTGTCTTTTAGTTTTTATATAGAGTGATGAGGGGTTATAACTCCAATTTTGTTTTTATTGCGGTCTGTGTGTCTACTGGGAAGATCCATACACTTGTTTGTCCTAGTGACGGCTGTCCTTGGGACTGAGAGTAAAAGGAAACCCAAGCTTCTGAATCATAATCGCAGTAGCAATAGAGGGGGAATCTTTAAAGGATAAGTCCACCTTTCATAAGATGTTTCATGTTACACCCATATTCAAGGGGGGGGGGGGGGGGGGCGCGAAATGTTATGAATGCACCAATTGGATGAAAAAAGAACATGGCAGTGCGGAGCTCCACCCACCTGGCCATGTCACTCATTCACAGTGCTCTGCGAATGGAAAACTACAAGGTCTAGGAACCTTTGCGGCTGTCAGCTTGTAGTTTTCAGTGAACTACCACAGCGTTGTGAGCACTGTGGTAGTTCATTGTGTCTTCGGCCGCGTACACACGCGCGGACTGTTGGCCCAACCTTGTCCGCTGAACAGTGTTTGGGCGGACAGTCCGCTCGTGTGTGGGCTTTCAGCGGACAGTTTCAGCGGACAGTTGGACGGACAAGGTTTTACGGAAATTCCGAAAAACTGTCCGCTGAAACCTTGTTTCAACGAACAGTCCGCCCGTGTGTAGGCTTGTTCGTCAAACTAAGTTCCGCGCATGCTCAGAAAGGATTTTCAAGCCGAAAGTTATAATGCAGTGTATAGGACGTCGTATTTTGCGTCCCGTCGTACGTGCCGTTCACGTCATCGCGCACGGTTTCAGCAAACTGTTCGTTCGTCGTGTGTGGCCATGTCCGTCCATGCTAAGTTTGAGCGGACTGTTCGCTCAAACTGTTGGACGGACAAAGTTGGGCCAACAGTCCGCGCGTGTGTACGCGGCCTTCCTGTCAGCATGTTTTGGCTTCCTCGTATGAGGTACAAGGAAGCAGATACACTGACAGGTCTGCGGGAGACCTGCATGGCATCAGCAGCCTGCTGATCGCTGGTGCAATGCTTTACAGGCTCCTGCAACAAGAAATAATGAATACACATTATTTTACCTGCAAAAAAAGTACATTATTTTTCCCGAAAATGTGACCTTATCCTTTAATATTGCAATCTGTTTGACATTTTTCATAGGAAGTTACAGCCATATGGAATGGATTTATCATCATACACATTCTTATAATAATAATAAAGAGTCACAATTTGTGCCCACTGTGTTTGTTTTTTGGGGGATGCGTTAAACATGCGCACCAGTTGACAAGCTATAATAAACTTTTTTCATCTTTTGGGTAAATAGGTGTACCATTCCTATTTATTAATAAAATAGGATGGAAAAAGGATATGGATCGTCTGATTCCCATCTAGGTGGAAGGGAACACTGAGTATCCCGAGGGTTGTGTAGAGGACAGAAAAGATAGAGAAGTAAAGAAAGAAAGGGCTCAGACCTCCCAGTTCTCAAATGGCCACCAATAAATAGCATATCCACTATTCCTACATTTTATCAATTTCAGGTTGGGTATTTTTATATTGTAGAAGTATATTTGTCATTGGCCAAACAGGTAAGTTTATATTGGGCAAAATCTAAAAATAATGTAAACTGTTTCCAATTTTTTTATTATTGCAATTCTGGCAACTAGTATACACACAGGTGACACGTCCTTTAGTGTATTTAGAAATGTTCCTTTCCAGATTTATGAAATAAGGCAGTTTTAAGTAGTTTGAATAAGTTTTACCTGAGTTATGAGATTACATTGTGCATTCTGATTCAGAATTTCTGTCTATTAGGATACGTGGTGCTTAGTTAAATACAACCCCTGAAATGCTGTTGTGAGGTCTGAGCATGTTATTTACATGTTGTCCTGGGGTCCATGTACCATCTTATCATTGTTATTAGTTTAATCGATCTTCACGTTATTCGCATCATCTTCTCCCGAATGTCCATATATTTGTGGATATTTTTGTGTGCTCCTAGTAGTATATAGGGACGTTTTTGGGTAGGTGTGGTGATCAGGTTGTATATTATAGATATCTGCCCTCTCTGGGCTCAAAACTGTCTTAACCACTTGCCACCCGTCCTATAGGCAATTGACGGCTGCAAAGTAGTTTCAAAATCCTGACCGGACATCGTATGACGTGATCAGGATTTTGAGCCACTGTCAGACGCGAGTAGAGGAGAGCCGAATGGCTGCTCCTCTGACGGGGGGGGCTCTGTGCTGATCGATTATCAGCACAGCCTCCCCAAGGATGCCCACACTGGACGCCACCAGACCACCAGGGATGCCCAGCACAAGGTAATCCTCCCTAGACCACCAGGGATGCCAGTCAGTGCCCACAATGGATGCCAATCGGTACCCATAATGGATGCCAGTCAGTGCCCACAATGGGCATCACTGATTGGCATGCATTATTGTTTGGCACTGATTGGCATCCATTAGTACAGTATAACATAATACAATGCCGCCTATGAGTGCCCACCTGTGCCGCCTATCCATGCCCACCTGTGCCGCCTATCCATGCCCACCTGTGCCGCCTATCCATGCCCACCTGTGCCGCCTATCCATGCCCACCTGTGCCGCCTATCCATGCCCATCTGTGCCGCCCATCAGTGCCACCTATCAGTGTCCATTAATGCCACCTCATCAGTGCTACTTCATTGATGCCACATCATTGGTGCCCATCAGTGCTGCCTTATCAATGCCTATCAGTGAAGGAGAAAATTTACTTATTTACAAAGTTTTGAAACTGAAACAAAAAAAACATATTTTTTTTCAAAATTTTTGGTATTTAAAAAAAAAAAAAAAAAAAAACGTATAGGTGATCAAATACCACCAAAAGAAAGCTCTATTTGTGGAAACAAAATGATAAAAAATTTCATTTGGGTACAGTGTAGCATAACCGCGCAATTGTCATTCAAAGTGTGACAGCGCTGAAAGCTCAAAATTGGTCTGGGCAGGAAGGTGTTTAAGTGCCCGGTATTGAAGTGGTTAAATAGTGTTGTGATGGGAAGCAAGCAAGCTAGTTTGGTCTTCATCAAGGATGATATCTGACTGTAATGGAAGTAGAGGAGAAATCTATTTATGGGGACACAAAAGAGAGACTTTTGAATTTAGATTTTTTTATTTTATTTAACCAGATAGCAGTGGTGGCCCATCCATGCAAGGGCGCAGGGATGCCACCCCCCCAATCTATGCGCCCGGCTCCTAATCTACATGCAGACGCATGGATTCCAATGGGGGTTTTTTTTTAAGCACATGATTAGAGCCTGAGGCCCTCCCAATTCTGTATCAATAACGAATTAATATTTGCTAGTGTCTTCCTGATTCTCATCCTGACAAATCAGGAAGCAGCTCCTGAGACCCGCTTAGCCAGGTAGTCTTAGGACACATTTCCTGTTCAGCCCCGGAGGAGAACGGAGAGGAGAATGGGCCAGCTCTTCATCCCCCTGCCTCCCTATATTAAGGTTAGTCTCCGCTGCATTCTCATCCGTCTAAAACCCGGGAGGTCATTGGTGTACTTGCCGCCTTCCCATCTGCAGTTTGTCTCCCGCTGGGGGGGTGTTGCTTGCGGTGATCGCCACCTTCCTGTTTGTCGGGGGGGGGTTGGATGATGTTGGTTTGCATAATATTTAGCACCAGCCGCCACTGCCAGATAGTCTGGTGGCCCAAAACAGGAGCCAGGGTACAAACGCAGAAAGGACGAGACAAAAAGGATAAAATACAAAATATCCCAAGTAAGTAATCAAGCCTAAGGTATAGTACTGGTAACAATTATACAAATAGCTTTTGCTCTCAGAGATTAGTATACCCATAGTGCTGAAAATCAGTAAATAGGATATTGTTTCATATGAAACTGAGCATACAATTATTCAGTCTATTATGCGGATTTAAATGTGACTTTAGATTCTTGCACTTAAGCCTAGTACACACAATGAGATTATTGGACGAATCAACGTCCTTTTTGTTTTTTTTAAAAGGTTACTAAAGAAATTCTCATACATCAGAATAAAAATGTAGAAGTGATGTCATGTGTTGTAGTGTATCTGTGTCGTATTTTCAGACGAAAACTGTTCTGATTGATCCAAAATTGTACGATCTTCTATCGTACAAGAACATTTTTCGCATTTGTCCCTTCGGAACATTTCAGACGAAAGCTGTATACTATCAGATTATCGTGTGATTGCATCAAAAGTGGTTTTTTTTGTACAATTTTCTGATCATGTGTAGGGGCCTGAAAGGTGTAAGCTTCAGGGCTCTCATCTTGTATCCAGATCAGTGACTTACTAGTTTAGGGAGCACAGATCACAATGATGAACCTGAAGCCTGTACCCCTTAAAACCACATCAGCAGTGGTAGCCCCATATTTCTGTCCTCACACGCAATGTATAACATTCGGTTTCATGGACCTCCTGCATAATTCAAAT
The DNA here is from genome assembly GCF_037356315.1 of Lithobates pipiens. Taxonomy (NCBI): domain Eukaryota; kingdom Metazoa; phylum Chordata; class Amphibia; order Anura; family Ranidae; genus Lithobates; species Lithobates pipiens. Next base: position 126,058,280 of record NW_027507784.1, read on the forward strand.
AAGGCCAGTCACTGTCATGCCTCCTAAACAAAACATAGAATTCCAGGAACTGACATTGATTAACTTTTTTCTCCAAATGTCACTGATTTACAGTTAAAAAAAATAAATAAAAAAAAATGGCAGTTTAGCCAAACAATTATAAATGAAAGCACCAGTTGCTTGTTATCTACAACAAACAAACTTGGCCATGTGTCGTGTACATGAAGCTTACATTACTATTTGTGCTTGAACTGTCATAGTTTGGTTTTCCTTTGTTCTATTGCTCCAGGCTCTGGTTCCTGGCTGTCATCTTCTTGTGTTTTTAGGGATTGGACGTGTGCCTGTAGAGGTTTGTTTAGTGTGATCTGTAAGTCTTTTGCTCGTGTGACCATTGATTGGTGCTCATGCACTGTATGCTTTCTAGTTAGTGACACTAATTTACCCACGGATGGGACAAGAAGGTTCTTGGATGTTCAGAAAGGACATTTTTACACCTCTGTATTTGCCTTTATACCCAATATTAGAAGTATGAAAATATAATGTACAAGATGCTCATGCAAGCATCTTTCTAATTAAAAGCAGCTCAATACACACAAGTCACAAATGGGAAAACCCTGTTTACTTACTGTTTACGCGGCCCCATCTCACAGCACCACTTACTGCTAAAGATTATGGTGGTGTTCACTCTCCAGCATATTCTTGGAGTCTAAATCGTAAAGGAGTACCAGCAGAATGATGAGGGAATCCTTCTGCTCATTGTGCGGTCTCCTCCTATCATCATGTTCTTGTCAGCACATGAATGAATACAAAGTTGCATTAATTTGTGTTTTACATCTGCTGGGAATTCAGCTTCAATGTTTCCTGGTGTTGGGCCGCATTGCCTTACAATTTTCTCTGTATTTTTTTTCCCTAGGGCATTGTGGGCAATCTAGCAAGTGGGAAGTCCGCTTTGGTACACCGGTACCTGACGGGTACTTATGTTCAGGAGGAATCCCCAGAAGGTATGTGTTTTCCGTGCACTTCACCCTCTTTGTTTTGTAGAGTACGAAGATATTGCTGTGTAACAAAAGGTGATACATTTGTATCCACAAGAAACTTGCACGACCAGCTCATCTATACATTTTAAGCCCATATCCATCATCTTCCAAATGTATACCAAATGCTTTTTTTGGCCTGAGATGAGGCGGGATGCAGCAATAGTATAAATAATTTTTGTTTAGTATAAACTGTGCATGTACTATTAACATCATTAAAAAGTATATATTTTCTTAATTGTACACCCTTCTCCTACCCCTATAATAATGCTGGTCAGAGTTTTCACTTACATTTGGCTGATTTTCCCTTTGTAATATATCAGAATGTCTCTAGGTCCTCCTTACTGTCTTGAGTTAATCTAGTCTTCCTGTCATGTAAGAGGTGTACCAGGAAACCTCCGACCTCTCTATCTTGTACATGGTACATCCTCGCCTGGTCTTTGACTGTCTAAGCTCCTTCTTTACCTCACTGCCTGTCCCATTGGTTCTTTGCAGATATGGATGCAGGTAAATATACATTCTCTACAAGCTGAGGAGACAGAGGCGGCTGAGATATCTGACGTAGAGTTAACTCCTTTTCTGTGTTTCTTCATCTCTTCTCTGTTTTCCTTTGCATCTCCTAGTTTGGGTTCTTCTCATCACACTCCCTGTGTTTTCCCGATGTTGCCCACTAGACTTTGTGTCATGTAGAAGCATCATTTGTCTAATGTTGAAAAGTGTACTTGGGAATAGTGGCTGATGCCCGCAATCCTACCAATGTAACGGAGAGGTCATGGAGAAGGACTGTAAAATATTTTAATGAGGTGTTTGGATGTCTGAGTGTTACAAGCTGGCCGAGATTTATCATGTAGCGTTGCAATGGAATTACTGGTGCGCAATCATTTAAAACGCTCTTGGTAATAGGTCTATGGACTTTATATTTCAGGAGAGGTCTGTCCCAGCATCAGTAATGTTGGTCATTGGGGCAAATGTTGAAGAGATCCTTTTGCTTTGTGTAGATGTTCTTATCACAGCACTGTTTTTTGCTGGCTCTACCAGAACTTTTTCTGGCTGTGCTTTCAATCCCAGACTATTTATCTCTTCCTCTGTTAGTGTGTCCTCTATGCTGTCCCTGTTGTGCCTGCCTGCCTTTCCCAGTCTGTTGCATGTTGTGCCCGCCTGTCCCAAGTTGGCACCTGTTTTCCTTACCTGTCTGGGGATGTCATCTGTTGTCCCTGCCTGTCTCAGACTTTTGCCTGTTTTATCTGCCTGCCTCAGTCAGATTCAAGTCATTTCTTTCTGTTCCCTATTGTTCCCTATTATTCTACTCTTTTCCTTGCCTTTTTACCATCACCTCAATAGTTTCATGGAATCTTTTCTATTTTGTCTTTCCAATCTTTGGTTATTTTACAATTGTTGCATGTCTTGGGCTTTGTCTTGCAGTCTACCCTTCTTTTATATACATTATATACTGTTCTGTTTCTGGCTCATCACTTTTACATTTCAAATGTATTTTCCTGTTTATCTTGGCAAAATGTTGGGTCTCTTAATAATAAGTGTTTAGTAATGTGGGAGTTTTTAGTGTTGAACTATGTGTAGTCTTTGTGTTTGTGTGTGTGTGTATATAGATATGTTTGTGTACAAAGGTTTTAGGCAGGTGGGGGGAAAAATGCTGTAAATAGGAATGCTTTCAGAAATGGATGTCTTAATAGTTTATTTTTATCAATTAACACAATGGAAAGTAAATGAGCAGGAGAGAAATTCAAATCAATATTTGGTGTGACCACCCTTTGCCTCCAAACCCGCATCAATTCTTCCAGGTTCACTTGAACACAGTTTTTGAAGGAACTCGGCAGATATGGTTGTTCCAAACATCTTAAAGAACTAATGATATTTGTAGATGTAGGCTGACTCAAATCCTTCTGTCTCTTCATATAATCCCAGACAGAGTTCATGATGTTGAGATCAGGGCTCGTTGGGGGGCCAAACCATCACTTCCACGATTCCTTGTTCTTAATTACATTGTATGTTTGGGGTGGTTGCCCTGCTGCTGAATAAATTTGGGATCAATCACATGCCTTCCTAAAAGTATGTCATGTTGGATAAATATCTGCCTGTATTTCTCACCATTGAGGACACCATTGATCTTAACCAAATCTCCAACTCCATTTGCTGAAATGCAGCCTCAAACTTGCAGGGAACTTCTGCCGTGACTGTTGCCTGCAGACACTCATTATTGTACCGCTCTCCAGCCTTTCATGAACAAACTGCCTCTTGCTCCAGCCAAATATTTCAAATTTTGACTCCTTAGTCCAGAGCACATGCTGTCATTTTTCAGCGCCTCAGTTCCTGTGTTTTTCTGCATAGTTGAGTCACCTAGCCTTTTTTTCCATGTTGGAGGTATGGCTTTTTGGCCACAATTCTTCCATGGAGACCACTTCTGGCCAGACGTCTCCTGACAGTAGATGGGTGTACCTAGGTTCCACTGGTTTCAGCTGATTTTATGCTGATGGCAATGTAGGAAATCATCCGATGTTGAGGGGAAGTAAGCATGACATATCTCAACTGCTGCATTACGTTTCCTTGGCCAACCATTGCATCTACGGTCCTCAACATTGCCTGCTCAATGGTGCCCGCAAAGCTGAGAAATTCAGGCAGATACTTATCCATCATGCTATACCCTCAGGGAGATGTGTGATTGGCCCCAAACTTCTTTTACAGCAGAACAACGACCCCAAACATACAGCCAATGACATTCGGAATTATCTACAGCGTAAAGAACATGGTGTTCTGGAAGTCTATATAGAAGAACTGGTGCTGGTTTGAAGCCAAAGGATGGTCACACCAAATATTGATTTCATTTAGTTTTTTTTTCTGTTTGCTCTTCTTGCATTTTGTAAATTGCTAAAAATATATAATAAGAAAAAAATAATATATACATCTATATATATATATATATAGATGATTGCTCGCCACCCCTGGGGTCAAAGATGTGTTAACTTTTTTTCTTGGTCTGTGTTGGAGTTTGTATTGATTGGATATGGCTTAGATTCAGCTTTTCTCAAAGCAGAGATTCTGTGTATTGGTGTAAGAAGTCTTTGCAGATCTATTCCAATGTCTTGATTCTTCTGTTTAGTTTTGACTACACTGTCAGGTAATGGCATCCTGTAGCTGTGGAGTCCTCTTGTGAATCTCGGTGTCTTCTGTACAAAACTGCTGGTTCTCCTGAGATTAGTCGACATTCCAGCATCTTCCTGCATCTCATTCAGCCAGCTCCATGTCACCTGTTGTGACAGCAGGGGTGCTGGGGGAGCTGATGGAAGTGGACAGTAAAGCTCGAGGAAGCCCTGCCTGTCACTGGGGAAATGTATACCTGGAGAAGCCTACACAGAGATCTTATACCAAACGTTTAAATACAGCAGGAGGAGGATACTTACAGCCACTGCTCAGCTGGTTGGACCGCTGTGTACCTATCAGATTAGTTTGATGAGGTTTTGCTTTTTGTAATGAGCAACTTTTGCTATTGAATTATACATATGTTGCACAATAGTCTTCAATATATCTCGGGCAATCAGGCCGGTGTGCAGATAGACTGTTGTTAGTGTGTTTCAGGAATAATGTTTGCAAGACATGCATAACAGCCTGTTCACTTATCCTGTTTTTCGTAACATTTTACATGTCTTTTTCCTGATGGAATTAAATTTAAAACCCACCAAAGCCTGGCTTAAAATACTAGATCCTATCAATAATAGCAACAGAATAGCTTGAGAGCCAAATAAAGAAACTGCGTACCTGTTTCTGCAACGTTGCTTCCTTGCTAGCAAGGGAAAAATTCTTTGCTGACCTGGTAAGTAAGCCACTGAATCCGTAGAAACAGATGGGTAGATTCTTAGACCTTCATAACAATCTTGTCATTGGCAAGATCCCACCAGGACAGGATTGCTGGTGTGCCAAAGGCCTTACAGTCAGCTTGCAGGTGGTGTTTGCCTCCTAATGTCGTCTCTTTTGTATCAGAGCCTAAGACCTGGGCTCACAGGAAATTAATTTAGTGATGCTGGCCATCATTCAGTTCAGAAGACTCAGGACATCTCTTGGCTGAAAGGAAAGTCTGTAAGGGACAGCTCCAGATTAAAGAAGAATATTGCAGCAAAGGTTTTTTTGAAATTGGTTATTCATTTTCTTGGCATTTTGCTTTTCATTAAAGTTGGAATTTCCTCTTCCTGGTCAGTATCTGGTGCCAGATCTGGTCTTACTCTACTGATCACAACTTGGTTACCATTCTTTGTGAGATGCAAACATTGTATTCTGTACTCATAATGACTATTGAAAGGCTTTTGAAAGCAATGAGGTGAAGAGGACATTAAAATGTAGATATATTCCAAACTTTCAAATTAAATGTGCTGGATTGCAGCACTGACTGCTGAAGCCCTAAACTGAATACTTACCTCCTAAACTCCTGACGTTTATAGGGAGATGCCACTTGTTTGCAGTCCCTCTAGGTTAGGGGTCTCCAAACTTTCTAAACAAAGGGCCAGATTACTGTCCTTCAGACTTTAGGGAGGCCAGCCCATGGCCATCAGAAGTAGAAAATGTCCTGGTATCAGTGGGGAGTAAACCATGCCCCATCTTTGGTGTCATTAAGAGGAATTGTGCCCAATTGATGGTGTCATTGGGAGGAATCGTGCCCCATAAATGGTGTCTTTGGGAGGAATTGTGCCCCATCATCGGTGTCATTGGCCCCCATTGTTGGTGTCCCAATGGCCAGATAAAAGCAAGCAAAGGGCCACAGTTAGGAGACCACAGCTATAGGATAGCATTTGAACAGGACAAGGAACAGCATCAATGCAGGCAGACAATGCAGTCTGCTTTCAAAGGAAATATCACATTTCCAAATGTTTTTTTTCTGTTTTGCTATACCGCTAAGTACAGTTCCCATGCGCTGTCCGCTAGGTAACCTTCCCCTTGCAATGGGAAAACTAGATGTGTGCTTGCAGTATATGTATGAAGTATATTGAGAAATGTTTATGTTGTGCCAATGTAGTGCTTCTATAGACAATTCTTTTCATTTGTTTAAACTTCCATCATGACAGCAAGCAAAAAGACGTAAGCTATCATTAGAAAAGCATGTGAGTAGCAGAATAGCCTGGGATTCAGGTGCACAATAAGGGTGCAAAAATGAGCATGTCTGCCTTGATAGGTTCCCTTTAGGCTTGGTTCACACAGTACGCGGCACGACTTGCAGCGCCGCGACCTCAGCGGCGACTTGCAAAACGACTTCTGTATAGAAGTCAATGCAAGTCGCCCGAAGTCGCCGCAAAAGTAGTACAGGAACCTTTTTTCTAAGTCGGAGCGACTCGAGTCGCTCCTATTAGAACGGTTCCGTAGTACAGAACGGGGCGCTACTTGTCAGGCGGCGAAGTCGCCTGGACAAGTCGCCCCTGTGTGAACCGAGCCTTAGGCTACATGCACACTGGATGTTCCCTAGATGTCTTTCTCCTGCCAGCAGAAAAATGCTAAATGTTAGTAAACGTGTACCGCTTTTAGGCCCCTTTCACACTTGTGCGACTTGTCCTGTGACTTGGGACTGAAAAGTCGCAAGATAAGTCGTAGCCCATGATTTCCAATGAGTACCATTCATATCTGCATCTTCAAGTTGCAGCGACTTCAAAGTAGTCCCTGCACTACTTCGATCTGACGTTGATGTACATAGAGCTCAAGATTACCCAGGCACTGCTTTAAGTCGCGGCACAGTGATTGAAAAAAAAAACGTGGAAAAATTGCATGACTTTCAGGTCGCACAAGTGTGAAAGGAACCTTAGCCACAATTTTCCAGCATTTAGCAATGTCCAGTGCTTAGGCATTCATTTCTTTGGCTAGAAGAATAATTTATTTTGGTCATTGAAATTAAAGTGCTAAACATTTGCATTTACACGCATTTTGGCCGTGTCCGGCATTTTTCTGGCAAAACTCCCCTCTCCTGAATGCAAGTCTTCTGCGTTCAGAAGAGGACCATTTAGCTGCCTCTAAACACCTAAACATTGGCAAGTCTGCTGGACGTAAAGGGGTTGATTTACTGTAGGCAAATAGACTGTGTACTTTGCAAAGTGCAGTTGCTCCAGAGCTTAGTAAATAAGGTAAATCTTCACTTGCAAAAAGGACCCAATTACGTGCAAGGGGGGAAAAAACAGCAAAAAAAAACAAAAAACGTTAGTGTCAGAAGTTTTTTCACATAGGATGTATTAAGGTGAAAAAACACACAGGTTTACAACCCCTTTAAGTGTGTATGTGTCGTAACAATTTCCCTCTGGAGCAACAGCAATCTATTTGCCTTTAAAAATCAACCCCATAGGCTTTTATTGAGTTGTGTTCAGGCACTTTGGCAAAAAAAGCAGCAAAAGCTCCAAAAACTGGATTTTAGGAGCAGCAGTGTACACGAGGCCTTACCTATATACAAGGTTTATTTAAACTGGCAAATGGTGTGCAGAAGGCAGCAATCAAAATAACACTTTCATTGCTTTGACTTTAGAGCTTGTTCACATCAGCAGTGTTGATCAATGCAGTTCTGTTGCAAGAACAAGACAATTTGACTTTACAGTCTGTGGCATCAGTTCTCACTCTCTTTACTGGTGTGCTCAGAAAAAAGTAGGGCATGTTGCATTTTGGGCAGCGCGCTTTGCCAAGCTGTACACGCATGAGAATTTTATAGAAATAAAAAAAAAAAAAGTTAAGCAAACAATTCATTGTGTTTTTTAACAATGCGTTCACACAGCACCGTAGCATACACTGTATGATGTCACCAAGCACTTATTAAAGTTAATTCTGATTGGCTTCTATTATTGAATATGTTTTGTAATATTCCTCTTTGTGCTGCTTTAGTATTTGTGTATACGGATACAGCTGCAGCCTCCGGCCACCCTCCTATCCAATTCCCTAAAGATGTTTTTTTCCTATTGGCTCTCTCTTTCCTGTTTTGATCAGAGCTGGCCTATAGGATTTGGCATTATTCTCAGCAGCTGTGACATGTGTAGGTGGCTACAGCAGGGTCTCTCACACAAGATCCACCATGGTAGGGAATTTCTAAATGATGCACATTTTCCATGTACAGATCTCACTTGCACCCACAGGAATACACTTTTTCCACAGTACATTGTAATTGCTGGAGCTTAATGCAGTCCAGAAGGTCCAGTGTTATTTCTCTAAATTAAGATATTTACATCATGTGTTTTATACAGCCAGGCAGCACTAGATCTATAAATCTCTCCATATTTCCTTACTTTTTTTGTAGCCACAAATACTTCTCCAGCAAGAGGCCGGAGTTTGAATAATGACTTGTAGACAAACATAACTGCCAACTTTATAAAATCATTTTCATGGATACTTTGTTACTGAGCCAGGGTACCTAATGCTCTGAACACTCAAAGAGCAATACTAGATATTATATACAATGGACAGATTTATTTTATTGTAATAAAGTCACCTCTATGTAAACGATTTAATAAACAATAATGTACAGAAATAAATAGTAAGAATTAAAACTTTGAGGCATATACACTCACCGGCTGGACCCCCTTTTGCCATCAGAACTGCCTTCATTCTTAAAGCGGGGTTCCACCCTAAAGTGGAACCTCCGCTGATCGGAACCCTCCCCCCCTCCGGTGTCACAATTGGCACCTTTCAGGGGGGAGGGGGGTGGAGATACTTGTCAAAGACAGGTATTTACACCCACTTCCGGGCATAGTCTCCTGTGGGAGTCTACGCCATTTCCTGCCCTGCCGCGCTGTCTGCTGGGACACACACGGGTCCCAGTGACAGCGCGGACAATTCCTATTGCGCTGCGCGACTCGTGCATGCGCAGTAGGGAACCGGGAAGTGAAGCCGATTCGCTTCACTTCCTGATTCCCTCACCTAGAATGGTGACGGCAGCAGCCGAGAGCCGAGCGATCGATCGGCCTCGGCATCGCTGGAACCCGGGACAGGTGAGTGTCCATTTATTAAAAGTCAGCAGCTGTAGTATTTACAGCTGCTGGCTTTTAATATTTTTTTTTTTTTTGGTGGAATCCCTCTTTAATGACATAGATTCATCAAGAGTTGGAAACATTCCTCAGAGATTTTGGTCCATGTTGACATGATTGCATCACGCAGTTGCTACAGATTTGTCGGCTGCACATCCATGATGTAAATCTCCTTTTCCACCACATCCCAAAGCTGCTCTATTGGATGGAGCTGTGGTGACCATTGGAGTACAGTGAACTCATTCTCATGTTCATGAAACCAGTTTGAGATGATTTCAGCTTTGTGATATTGACAAGGAAATTTATAGATAGGCAACTCTTATCCTCATATTGATTAGTGGTTCCAAATGAATAACAACTACTGCAGTAGGGAACAGACACAAAAGATACACTCCATCTTTCCAAATAACTGTTCCCTACTGCAGTAGTTGTTATTCATTTGGAACCAGTAATCAATAATGAGAATAGGAGTTGCCTATCTATACATTTACAGGTGACCCTGAGAATCCGAAACGAGGAGCTTGAGACGATCCTGGCAGTTCTGATAATCAGCCGGCTGAGGTAAGCCTTTTGCTTACATTTGAGTTATCAGACTCCCTTGATCGGTAAGGCATTTTTGGGACAAAGGGTACCTATTTTACTCGCCTTAATCTAACTGTATTGATTGGTGGCGATATGTTGTCACTCTCTGCTATCCATCGGAGTGTTATAGATAAGAAAGGGAATGAATAGTGATCTTAACAGGTTATATGTAATACACTTCTGGTAGATAAAGTAGTTTAGAGGCAAGAGGGTATAGGCAAGTAGAGAAGAGAGAAGACTGGCCAGTCATTATGGGCATTAAATTAAGGGAATGAAGGGTAAGGAGACCCTCAAAAATGCGCGGCGCAAGAGGAGTGCTATAAAATATATGAAACGAAGGTACGATACCACCTATACTGAGCCCCTAGATTACTGGTTAGAGGGGACAGGGATCCACAATGGGTAACTGGGTTACGAAAGTCCACAGGGACGAAGAATCATACAGCGTAAACGGCTATCTATGTGAGCAGGATCCCACCTGCAGCCAATTGTTTTATAGTTTTTGATCTGGCTGAGAGCTTTCTGTTTTGTCATATACAGATTTTTGGTCCTTTTTGTTTTTATTTTTGAAATCCAATTCAGAATGTGTGGATTATGAAATGATGTGCCCCTTTTCCTTGTAAGTGCAGTGGTATAAGCAGAAGAATACTCTGGATTTATTGGACATCACTGAATGACCGCAGGGTATTGTTATCATTTAGTATGTTATGATATCGGGAAAATAATGTCAGATGGAAATTAAGGACTTGTGTTCTCCAGCTAAAACTAACAGAGCAAGCAATGAGAAATGATAATATTGCCAGGAAAAAAGTTTTCTCTTTGAAACATGAAACTGGAGTTCTTACTCAAACACCATGTTATAAAACAAGCCGTTGTAATATATTTGTGCAAGCTGGACCCAGTAATGAAGGGTTCACCCCAATATATCAAACCTGTAGCTTTATGCAAAGGTGCCATTAGACAAAGTTTAGACATTATTTTGCTCAAATATTAAATTTTTAATGGTCCTACATTATATACAGCTAACTAAATGTTTGTCTAATGAAAGGTTCAAAATATGAATTTGTTTTGTCTTTTATGTACAAATCTAACAACGGAAAATGCGTACATTTGTATCCAGCCACCTTATTGCCTCTATTGGAGGAGGCTGGAGACCAAGAAAAACCACAGATCCTCTGTGTGTTAAATTGATGATGTAGGAATCCACTGCTGTGAGCCCAGTGCAGGACACACTCCCTGAAGACCCACATGTTACATTTTTTGTAGATTTGATCCTGGTTTTATACTGAGGATGGCAATACCCATACTGAGTATGCACTTTATCACCCAGAAGGATAGTCTGTATTCAGAGTCATTGGATCCCTTTTGCAAGTCTGTGAGCTATAAAAAAAAGTATATATTTATATAGATAGTCAAGATATAAAGAGCTTTTGGTTCCATTGGAAGGTCCAGACATTTTGTTTTTACTTCGGCAGGTAAACCAAGCATGTCAAGTTAAATGGATTAGCTGTTTTCAGCCTTCCAGCTTCTTGCTGAGGCAGCTATACTAACATTAAGGCTGGGTTCACACTGTAGCGATGCGGGAACGCCGCGAATCTGCGGAGTTTTCCCGCATCGCATGTCTCCCGGCGGCAGTTCACACTGCCCTATGCGGACTGCTGGGAGTGTCAGTGAAACCTTAATGACACCCCCAGATCAGTTCGCATATCGCAGTGCGATCGGCAAACTCGGACAGGAATCGGATCGCATGGTGTGAACACCCATGCGATCCGATTCTGCTGCGGACCAAAAAAAGGGTTTCGTACGAGTCTACGGAGGGTGCGATGGGAATTCAGCCATACTATCTGTATGGCTGAACTCGCATCGCACAGAGATCGGATTTGATTTGCACTGCAGTGCAGTGCGAATCACATCCGGTTCTCGTAGCCGCTCCAGTGTGAACCCAGCCTAAAACTCACAAATGGAAGCAGACCAGGTGACTAAGGATGTTGCATTACAGCCCCGGACACTTGCTGGGTCTGTGCAACTCACAGATTCTACCCTAGTTCTGGCCCAGTATAGCTGGGAATAATAATTTGACTTTAAGGACCCTAGAATGAGAAGAACAAGTGGTCCACAGGGGGCAACTTCTTATGGAACAGTTATTTGGAAAGATGCGGAGTATATCTTTTGTGTCTGTTCCGTACTGCAGTTCCTTATTAATTTGGAGCCATTAATCATATGAGAATAGGAGATAGTTGCCTATCTATAAAATTCCATGTCATCATGGTGCATTATACTGTTGTACGTAGCCATCCGAGGATGGGTACACCTGTAGTCCTAAAGGGATTGACATGATCAGCAACAATACTCAGGTAGGCTGTGGCATTTAAACAATGCTCAATTAGTACTAAGGGGCCCAAAGTGTGCCAATAAAATATCTCCTACACTATCACACCGCCAACAGCCTGAACTGTTGATACAAGGCAGGATGGATCCATGCTTTCATGTGGTTTACACCAAATTCTGACCCTGCCAGCTGAATGTCACATCTGATATCGAGACTCATCAGACCAGGCAATGTTTTTCCAATCTTCTGTTGTCCCATTTTGGTGAGCCAGTGCGATTTGTAGCCTCGGTTTCCTGTTCTTAGCTGACAGGAGTGGCAACGTGTGCGGTCTTCTGCTGCTGTAGCCCATCTACTTCAAGGTTTGATGTATTGTGCATTCAGAGATGGTATTCTGCATACCTTTGTTGTAACGAGTAGTTATTTCAGTTACTGTTGCCTTTCTATCTCAAACCATGTCTGCCCATTCTCCTCTAACCGCTGACATCAACAAGGTATTTCCATTCATACAACTGCCGGTCACTGGATATTTTCTCTTTTTAGAGCCATTCTCTGTAATCCCTAGAGATGGTTATGCATGAAAATCCCAGTAGATCAGCAGTTTTTGAAATACCCAGACCAGAGTAATGTTCCCCTGAGTACAGCAGTGTAAGAGACTAGGACATGGTTACGTTTGGCTGTGTATTTTATGATGTATGAAGGTAAATGTTTTTTTGCTAACATTTACATGCAATATAGATTTAAGCCACCCTATTAGCTGCAACTGCTGTTTGGGATCATCAAGGCCCTGAATGAGTCATTTATACTGTGCCTGGCATTTGGTCGTTCAGAATCGGCTGAGGTCATTGTGCACATGCACTGCAGACATGTTAACATCAGTCGTGTGTATTGACATCAGTCGTGTGTATTCATTCAGAGATGCAGTTGGCCCTGAGCAGTATTGGTGGCCAATAGGTGCCATTTATGGGTACACATGTAAGCAGTGGTAGCTGGTGTTTTTTCAATTGGGTCAATCAGTCTGCGCCCCCAGCCCACCCTTTTTTTAAGCCTATTAGAGCCTCTGGCTCTAATCACGTGCTTAAAATAAAAAAACCCTATTGGAATGCATGTGTCTGGTGGCCTGCATGTAAATTAGGGGGCCGGACTCCCATATAGGGGGTCTGCGCCCCTGCACCCTGCATTACGGGCTGCCACTGCATGCAAGCATAACAGAGAGGTTGAAGTAACATCTGCCAGTATCTGTGATGTTTCTACCAGCAAGAGGCTGCGTAAAGTGGCACATCTATGTAAACGAGTGCTAAGGCCCCATGTACACAGGACGCTGTTAAATGTATGTTCAGAGGCAATTGGATGCTTTTTCAACTGCCCCTGAACTCATTCAATGTTATCCCATGTGACCATGTACACAGTCTCGTTTATTGCCATTTTTATGCAGACGCCGAAGATTTCCACGTTTTAGAGGCCAAATGTGGCTAAACGTACTACATGTACTAAAGGTACCAGCGTTTTCATTTATAAGCGTTTTGAAAGGTACCCTATATTTTAGACCTGAAAATATAAAAATATGATGGAAAACAATGAAAAAAGTACAAAAAATAAAGGAAAAACAAAATTACACATATATATATATATATATATATATATATATATATATATATATATATACTGTAGAACTAAGATATATCTCTATCTATTTATAAATATATGCACATACCTGATTGTCACCAACAGACACTCATCTGGTGACACACTCTTCCTCATGTTGGTGTCCATGCGTGTCAGACTGGGTTGTACTTTTTCAAGTAGAAGGCCAAATGCGGCAATGGACATGCGCTGGAAATTAAAAAATTTGTTGGGGTAGGTACGCAGCTCTATATACATTTACAAAATATCCTGCCGACATTTGCTGCGCGATCAAATGATGGGTCCAGTAGCGACAAACTCTAACTCTGGACCCTTCATGCAGTTTTCTATGTTGTACTAGTCTCATTAAGAGCAATATCAGGAGCATTTCCTCACATATGCTCATTATGGGATCCATTTCCAATAAAAGCACAGACCTAGAGGCAAATACAAGTAGACAACTGCTCTCTCTGCTGCTGCTACTCACTCTGGTCAAAATGGCTGAAATAGTTAACTACAATGTTTTTTGAGCTTGGGGAGGGTCTGAAATGAGATAATCTTAATAACGCTTCTAGACGCAAACAGGGTTAAACGTTGCATGCAAACGCGGCTAAACGCCGGTTTCAAGGTGTCAAAAAATTTGTTCAGAGGACTTTGCCTCAGCATCCCGTGTATATGGGGCCTAAGGCCTCATGTACACTGCTGCTGGTAAACAGATGTTTAGGAGCAGTTGGGCATTTTTTTTCAGCTGCCCCTAAACCCTCCTCTGTTATCTTATCAGTACATGTACACAGGGTCGTTTAGGCCCCATGCACACGAGACGCTGTTAAACGCGCGTTCAGAGGCAGTTGGACACTTTTTTTCAACTGCCCCAAACTCATTCAATGTTATCCTATGTGTCCATGTACACAGTCTCGTTTTTTTGCCGTTTTTAGGCAGTTGCGTTTAACCTTGTTTCTTCCAGAAGCAAAAAAATGGGTTCAGACGCAAAAGTTTTCCACGTTTCAGGCGCCAAACACGGCAAAACGCTGGTACCGCCTTTAGCCGCGTTTGCATTTATAAGCGTTTTTAAAGGTGCTCTATTTATTTATTTTTTTTACATTAAAAATCTCAAAAATGGTGGCAAATTATGAAAAACCATTAAAAAAAATATTTGAAACAATTGTAATTGCTTGCAATGATTCATAGACCATTTATATACCCTAATGATCCCTTGATCCAATCCAATACACCACTAGCATTGCTGTTATCCAAAGTATAATTGGAATTTGACCCATATGTTGTTAGATTTGAACAAGCAACTTCTGGCAAGTGACGTTGCAAGTGGACAATCCACAACTTGTGGCAGGTGACGTGGCCAGTGACATGCTAAATACAAGTACACTGCTGCTCTCACAGCTGCTGCTACTCACTCTGGTCTCACAAAATAGCTGAAATAGTTAAATAATACTGTTTTTGAGCTTGGGGAGGGTCTTATGAGGTTATCTTATATAAAGGCTTCTAGACGCAAACGCAGTTAAACGCGGCCAGCAAAACGGGCGTTTCTAAATGCCGGTTTCAGCTTTTAAAAACGTGTTCAGCAGAGTTTGCACCGGCGTCTCGTGTGCATGGGGCCTTACAGTCGTTGCTCGTTTAGAGCCTTTTTTTTTTTTGGAACACAAAAAAATGCGTTCAGACGGATGTTCAAATGCTTGTAACAGCTTGTAAATGGTGATAAACACGGTACCTCGCATTTAGTAGCGTTTCGTTTACAGTCATTTTTTATTTTAACATAAAAAAGGCTTCTAGATGCAAATGCACCTAAACGCAGCATGTAAACGCAGCTAAACGGACATTGTTAGACACCGGTTTCTAGCTGTCAAGTTAAATCGTTCAGGAGAAACACCATCCCGTGTACGTAACGCCTAAATGTGCTGTAAACGTTGAGTATTTCATGCCTGAAGAGGTCAGAGAAGACTTGTTTTACTGTGCGTAAATATTTGAATGTTAGCCTAGCCACAGTTCTACTTTAATATGAAGCTTATGTGACCAATTCAACATGAATTATTGTGTATGCATTTTTAGTAAGGCTCCATTTATTATAAAGCCGTAACTTGGATCACAAGGAGTGTGTATTTTCTTCTTTTTTTATTAGTAAATGGTGTAGTGGAAGATAAGGGAACGGTATTAATATTGGGCTTTTCTATGTAGCACTGTGCGTTTGTGTTGTCCTCAGGTGAGGCTTGCTTGTTGGGATAAAGGTTTGGGGTATAAGGGTGGCTTTGTTGTACTTTATGTTCCATCTTCCCATTCATCAAGATTCACCTTGTCCCGTGGTGACTTTTTCATTCTGTGTGACACCGTGTGTTTTTATGAGTCGCCTGTTCAGGGCAGTGCTGCAGAATATAAAGAAAAATCAAACCTTCTTTCCGGGTATAAATCACACTACCATTTGGCATTTTACGAAGTATCAAGGGTTTGGGAAACCAGTTCTGAAATGCAGCTCTGCCCTGCTTGCGGGGCTCTGGCACAGTTTATTCATCTATATTGTAGAATACTAACCACATGGATTTTGTTTGTGAAAGGATATCCTGCTACAGGAGAGCACATCTGGTGAGCTACTGTATGGGCCTAGTGTATACAGAGCTTCATGCAGCTACCAGAACCATACACTGAATGGTGAGCGAGGCTTTAATGATCCATATATGAATGACACCCGATAAGCACACTCAGCCAGTGCCACCCAATAATCTGCAATGACTAGATGCCTCCAGAAACCCTTCAGAGTTTTGCACTGAATAAATTGCCCACTAAAAACCACATCACTATGCTAAAACAAAATAAGCCACCGATGATGATCACAGCTATGTATGGAAAAGTACCAACATCTGTACATTTTCGACAAAGGTGGCACCAAAAATGACACTTCATCAGTATCCTGCATGACTGTGGGCTGGAGGACAGCTTTGTATTTTGCCCTACTATACCCTCATCATCTGATAATCTTCTAAAGCTTTATCCATACATTATTGTTATTATAAACACTTTACATGAGCTAGTTGTTTATTGGGGTTTAGTGGTCCTTTAACTAAAGGTGTACAGGGGTGTCGCTACTGGAAGCATGGCAGCTTTAAGTGTTCCTTGTCCTTACCACGCTCCTGTGCATGCGAGTCTTTTACAAGCAAGATCCACGGTTTCCTTTCGTCTCTCCGTCCATCCATATCCTGCCCTGTAAGCTTGACGGTTTGTGACACTGATTAACACGGTATTGTCTGTGACAGGTGGGAGATTCAAGAAGGAGATTGTAGTTGATGGACAGAGCTACCTCCTACTCATCCGTGATGAAGGTGGACCGCCAGAAGCACAAGTAAGATGTCTTCATGTCAAGTGAACTTTCATGGTCGTTCTTCTCTCTGTTGCTATCCTAATTCCCTTATTAACAGGAAGATCTTAATTATACAAATGCGGTGTCCTAACTTAAAGAAGAACTAAAGGCAAACTTTTTTTTCTAATTTTGGATAGAGTAAGGAAGGGTTATAACCCCTTGAAGGTGTATTTTCTCCATCTGTGTCCCATTGGGGCGATTTCCCTTCACTTCCTGTCCCATATACAAACAGGAAGTGATAGGAAATCCCTGTAAATGAAGGGAATCCCTTGGAGTCACCAGAATTAGTGTCCCCATTGGAAGAACTCCCCTCTTATTACTTTTCTGGAGACAACCCAAAATGTGTGCTTTTCTTTAGTGGTGCATCGAAGTGAAAATTTCGGTGCCAAGACCAAAAATTCACGGCGAAACCGTAATTGATGTTTAAAAAAAAATGTATATATTTTTTTTATAAATGTGTTCATATTTGAATTTTTAATTCTTATCATGAATTTAAATGAATATGAATTTATCACTCATTATCGGCACCTTTTGAAGCAGTGTTTAACTACTTGCTTACTGGGCACTTAAACCCCCCTCCTGCCCAGACCAATTTTCAGCTTTCAGCGCTGATATACTTTGAATGACAATTGCGCGGGCATACAACACTGTACCCAAGTGAAATTTTTATCATTTTTTTTCCCCACAAATAGAGCTTTCTTTTGGTGGTATTTAATTACAGCTGGGGTTTTTATTTTTTGCTAAACGAACAAAAAAAGATGCAAAAAAAAAAAAAAAAAATCATGTTTAATAGTTTGTTATAAAATTTTGCAAACAGGTAATTTTTCTCCTTTATTGAAGTGCGCTGATGAGGCGGCACTGGTGGGCACTGATAGGCGGCACTGGTGGGCACTGATAGGCTGCACTGGTGGGCACTGATAGGCTGCACTGGTGGGCACTGATAGGCTGCACTGGTGGGCACTAATAGGCTGCACTGGTGGGCACTGATAGGCTGCACTGGTGGGCACTGATAGGCTGCACTGGTGGGCACTGATAGGCATAGTTAAGGCGGCACTAATAGGCACAGATAAGGCTGCACTGATAGGGAAAGATGGGCACCGATAAGATGGCACAGATGGGTGGCACTAAGGGGCATTGATAGGTGGCACTGCTGGGCACTGATGGGCGGCACTGCTGGGCACTGGTAGATGACACAGGGGTGCAGCACCGTTGTTGAGGCAGATTGTGGGCACTGATGGGTGGCACTGAGGTGGCACTGGCAGGGGGCAGGTGGGCACTGGTAAGCTGGCCGTGATCGGCTCTTTTTTTTTCTTCTCGCGCTGTCAGCGTGAGGAGGAAAAATAGCTGATTACCGTCTCTGTTGTGTCACATGATCAGCTGTCATTGGCCGACAGCTGATCACGTGGTAAGGGGTCGGGATCGACCCCTTGCTCGGATCCGTGATCAGGCGAAACTCATAGACTCGCCGATCACAGAGCGTGCCGCGCGTGCCCCTCAGGGGGCGCGCAGGCCGCTCGTGCATGGGACGACATCAATAGACGTCGTCCCGGCAAAGGAGGTCCACGCTGTAGCCGTCACTTGGCTATAGCGCGGATCTCTAGTGGTTAAAAATCCTGCTTGCTGCATTTTTGGTGCATATTTGGTCGGTTAAAAAAAATGCACCCCCCCATTGAAATAAAAATGTAGTAGGAATGCATCAAAAATGCACCAGTGTTGTGACCTATGGAAAAACGCACAATAAGCACTCATTGTACAGCGCGGCATAAACTGTTGGCACTATATAAATTGCCATTATCGGCACCTTTTTTCTTTCGGCACAAAGCTGAAAACCCTATTTTCAGCAGATGATTTTTGCCGGCCGAAATTTTGGTGTGTCGCTAATTTCCTTCTACTTTCAATGATCATGGTAAACAGGACAAATAGAGAGGGTGAATCTGCTTAAAGTGATTGTAAGGGATCATTTGTTTATAAAAAAAAAAAAAAAAAAATCTCATACTTGCCTCCACTGTGCAGCTCAGTTTGCACAGAGTGGCCACAAAAATCCTCTTCTGGGGTCCCACGGCGGCTCTCGCAGCCCCTCCCCGCATCAGATTACCCCTCTAGGAGAAGCGCTCTTCCCAGGGGGTGTTACCTAGTGGGCGTGCTCCCAAGTCCAGCATTTGCATCCACAGACACAAATGCCGGACTCAGCCCCCAGGCGCCCGCATCATTGGATTTGATTGACAGCATCGGGAGCCAATGGCTGTGCTGCTATCAATCTAGCCAATCCGGGCATGAGACACTGGCTAGAGCTGGTGTGCTCGTCCCCGGCGTGAGAAAAAGAAGGGTTCAGGTAAGTAAAACGGGCACTGGGGGGCTGCTGCACTGCAAGAGGTTTTTCACCTCAATGCATAGAATGCATTGAGGTGAAAAACCACAAAGGTTTACAACCCCTTTAATGAAGACACAGACAGCAATAAAAACCTAATTGATGTTCTAATCCATCTTCACTTTGTCCAAAACTAAGAAACGTTTTGCCTTTATTTTACTTTACTGTCTAGAGCTTTTGTATTTGTTCTGGGTATTTCTTGAGTACACCAGACAGCTGATCTGACTGAAGGCCGGGTGGTCTGGAAATGACTGAGCTGCGCCTACACATCTTCAGCCTGCCTCATAGGGGACTATTTACTAAAACTGGAGAGTATGCAATCTGTTGCAGTTCTGCATAGAAACCAGTCAGCTTCTAGGTTTTATTACCAAAGCATAATTGAAGAAACTGAGGTTAGAAGCTGACTGGTTATTATGCACATCTGCACTACATTCTGAGTCCTCCAGTTTTTGCCAATCTCCCCCATAGAGACTTTGTTCAGTTTATTAACACATATCTCTTATCATTTGTAAAGAAACAGTTCATACCTCTGTTCCACCTCCACTGCTGCTTTTGTGTGTGTGTGTGTGTGTGTGTGTGTGTGTGTGTGTGTGTGTGTGTGTGTGTGTGTGTGTGTGTGTGTATATATATATATAATATAAAATTACATTCCGGGATAGTCATTTGTCACAGATACGAAGAATGATGTCCATGCTCTGGCTACCGATGAAAGTGAAGTTCTACCTAAAGGCACTGTAAAACATTTCAGTGAAAACTTTCCTCGGTTTTGTACTTTGTCAGTATAGTATAGTAATTGGCTATGTTTGCCTGATATGGGTCTATCCTTTAAATTTTGGATCTGAAAAGATTATTATCAATGTGTTGGGTGTCTCACCTTGAGGTTTTGACATAAAGTAACCCTAAGGGGAAGCTGAAATAGTTTTGGGCAATTTTATTTTTACCTGCTCCAGCAACAGTAAAAATGTTTTTGTCCTTCTTAGAAATAATAGGGAGGGTCTTGACACTATTCCTATCGCACACCTTTATAGAGACAAGACTCATCAATAATGGGTGCTTCAGCAATTACCATCTGGATACCGGAAAACGAAGCCAATGTACATATTTGCCAGCACACCAGAAATCTTCAGTTACTGTCCAGAGGTTTTTATTGCAGATGGATCACATCACAAGGAAAAGTGCAACGTTTCGGAGCCACGCAGGACCCCTTCATCAGGCATGTGATCATATGCCTGAGGAAGAGGTCCTGTGTGGCTCCGAAACGTTGCACTTGTCCTTGTGATGTGATCCCTCTGCAATAAAAGTGTTGGGAACAGACCTGAACAGCAAGAAACATTATTACTTACCGCATAAAGAAAACTTGCAGAGAGCAGACCCTCGAGCTCCACCTGCTGACTGCCTATGGTAAATATGCAATATATGAAAGTAATCAGGAGTTAGGTTGACATTAAGGGTTTGGTTTTAGGATTTAATCAAGATGTAGGGATAAAGCGAAACGAAAGGGTCAGTACTCACTGCACATACGCAGCTCAGTTTACAGAGCCGGAGAAGGCAGCGAGAAGGCAGGTAGGGGCATTTAATTGCAGAAGAGATATTGCATGTCTCTAATGCAATTAGCCTGTCTGATCCCTGTTTGTTATAGCGGAACTTTAGTTCTGCTTTAAATTGAGGGTATGAATGTATGTATCTTGAATGCCATAGATTGCGAGAAATGTATAGGACAGTGATGGCGAACCTTGGCACCCCAGATGTAGTTTGAAAACATCTGGGGTGCCAAGGCTCGCCATCACTGGTATAGGACATAAAAACTCCACAGTGTAAACATTTTTAGCGCTGGAAAAAAATAGATTGTTGAAAATCTTGTCCTGCTAAAAAGGCCCAAGATGAATGATCTTTAGGTGAGATAATGTGACAGACTATGACAGCACAGCACACAATGTTTCCTGGATAACGTCATCCGTTCACTAATATCTCTTCTGGGATTGGTCCTTTATCTCTGTATTATGTGTCATTAATATTCCTTATGAGTTGTGTTAGACGTAGCACATTTATCGTCATGTTATCTTCTGTCTTAAGCTATTGTGTACGCATGTAATTTTCTAGTCTTTTTTTTTTTTTTTTCTGATTTTGTTTTACTCTAAATATTTATTTTCTTTAGTTTGCTATGTGGGTGGATGCTGTGATTTTTGTCTTCAGCCTGGAGGATGAGATCAGTTTCCAGACAGTCTATCACTACTACAGCCGCCTTGCAAACTACCGCAACACCAATGAGATCCCCATGGTTCTGGTGGGAACTCAGGGTGAGTAACTCCAGCACCCACAAATCAGCTGTTTAATGCCATCTGCTTGAGTTCCAAATGTGTGCACATACTGCCATCTACTGGCCATACAGCTAACTGCATTACAATCTGGGTTTACAAACTGATTTTTTTTTAACCACTTTGATCACCAGGCCTTCTTTCCCTAAATCCCTTAGCGTCCCAGAGTTTTTTTTGTTTTTTTGTTTCACACATTACATGTTTTATTGGTTATATGTTTTGTAGTCTAGCCATAATTTGTGTGTATATATATATATGTGTGTGTATATATATATATATCTATATATATATATATATATATCTATATATATATCTATATATATCTATATATATCTCTATCAAAAAAGTGAGTACACCCCTCACATTTCTGTAAATATTTTATTATATGTTTTCATATGACACCACTGAAGAAATTGCACTTTTCTACAATGTAAAATAGTGAGTGTACAGCTTGGATAACAGTGTAAATGTGCTGTCCTCTCAAAATAACTCAACACACAGCCATTAATGTCTAAACTGCTGGCAACAAAAGTGAGTACACCCCTAAGTGAAAATGTCCAAATTGGGTCCAATTAGCCATTATTTTCCCTCCCCGGTGTCATGTGACTCGTTAGTGTTACAAGGTCTCAGGTGTGAATGGAGAGCAGGTGTGTTAAATTTGGTGTTATTGCTCTCACTCTCTCATACTGGTCACTGGAAGTTCAACGTGGCACCTCATGGTAAACAACTCTCTGAGGATCTGTAAAAAAAAAAAAAAGAATTGTTACTCTACATAAGGAAGGCCTAGGCTATAAGATTGCCAAGACCCTGAAACTGAGCTGCAGCACTGTGGCCAAGACAATACAGCGGTTTAACAGGACAGGTTCCACTCAGAACAGGCCTTACTATAGTCGACTAAAGAAGTTGAGTGCACATATTCAGTGTCATATTCAGAGGTTGTCTTTTGCATCAAATTGGTCTGCATGGCTGTTGCCCCAGAAGGAAGAATATTTAGACTCTTCTAAAGATGATGCGCAAGAAAGCCCGCAAACAGTTTGCTGAAGACAAGCAGACTAAGGACACAGATTACTGGAACCATGTCCTGTGATTTGATGAGACCAAGATAAACTTATTTGGTTAAGATGGTGTCAAGCGTGTGTGGCGGCAACCAGGTGAGGAGTACAAATACAAGTGTGTCTTGGAGTGTCATGGTCTGGGGCTGCATGAGTGCTGCCGGCACTGTGGAACTACAGTTCATTGAGGGAACCATGAATGCCAACATGTGCTGTGACATACTGAAGCCTCGCATCATCCCCCTCCCTTTGGAGACTGGGCTGCAGGGCAGTATTCCAACATAACAACCCCAAACTCACCTCCAAGATGACCACTGCCTTGCTAAAGAAGCTGAGGGCAAAGGTGATGGACTGGCCAAGCATGTCTCCAGACCTAAACCCAATTGAGCATCTGTGGGGCATCATCAAACAGAAGGAGGAGTGCAAGGTCTCTAACGTCCACCAGCTCTGTGATTGTCATGGAGAAGTGGGAGAGGACTCCAGTGGCAACCTGTGAAGCTCTGGTGAACTCCATGCCCAAGAGGGTTAAGGCAGTGCTGGAAAATAATGGTGGCCACAGAAAATATTTAAACTTTGGGCCCAATTTGGACATTTAATTAATGGCTGTGTGTTGCATTATTTTGAGGGGACAGCAAATTTACACTGTTATACAAGCTGTACACGCACTGCTTTACATTGTAGCAAAGTATCATTACTTCAGTGTTGTCACATGTAGAGATATAATAAAATATTTACAAAATGTGAGGGTGTACTCTCTTTTGTGAGAATACTGTGTGAGTGTGTGTGTTTTTTTTTTTTGACAGATGGGGTTTTAAAGTGTTCCACTAGTGCAGTTAAATTCGAGAAAACCCCACTATATGTTTGTTTTTCTTGTTTATACAGCATACCTAAAAACAAATCTATCCCTCATTAACATACAATGCAGAAGGAATGGTTCAGTAGGACCCGGCCAAGATTCAAACCGTTAATGGGCAGGCTGAATGTACCAAGTAGATTGGTCGATCAACTTGGGTACAACCAGCCTGCTGGATTCTCTTGAGAGGCTGCAATAGCAGCTAGCGATAATCACGGTCTTCTCCCATTGGGGACGGTCCCCCCCGCCAGGAGAAGGCAATAGCCTGGCGGGAGGGATTCCCGAATCAACATTGTCTGTGTTGATGGAGGGAATCTTGCAAATTTCTTTCCCGCAACTCGTAGTTGCAGCAAAGAAATTTGCTCTGTGTATGGCCAGCCTTACCCTTTGTTAGGACAGACACTGTTCATATCTAATCTACAACTCATATTGAAGATCTGATGGAATAGATTCCTTCATTTTAAAGAGAAGATGGTAAAAAAAAAAATAGAAAAAAAAAATTCTTGTAATTTTTCCCAACACAACAATTAAGTACCATGAGCACACCCTAAATATTTACCCTAAAATATTAAATGAAAGTAGCCCTTTACTCTTTACCACTTTTTCAAATATTAATGTTTTACAAATATATCTTTTTAGGTAAACACTGTACATGCACTGGGAACTATCCAGTACACACTGCCTGCACCATGGCATATAATCTGAGGGCCCGCAGAAAGAGGCAACCAGCCCCGATAACGTAGGAAAGGAGATGGTAGAGCAGGAGCATGTGGTGGGGGGGTACACATTTCAGCAAACACTTCTTTAATTGGCCGGGTTGTGTTTTTTTTTTTTTTTAAGACAACCCCAGCAGAAAAGGTAAGATGGGATCGAAAATAAAATGCAGGGGGATGCAATTCCTCTTTAATGATATCATGTCAGTGTGAATGTATGTAACACTGACAGTGAAATAGTAAAACTCATTAACATATGAATTTTACTCTAGGAGAGTTTTTTTTTTTTTCCCCCTTTCAGCTCTACATTGCGAGACGGTGGGGAGGTTTGCTTGAATTGAAGAGAAGGTTATGTCAGTTTGATGAGGGCACAAATTAGCACGGCGATTACTTTTTCACAGTTTTGTAATCGCTTAGAACTTGAACTCAGTTATGTAAGCATTTATTGCTTTTGCAGTGAACGCAAATGTCAACCACGTTATTTAACCAACATCACTGTTGCGACCTGAAGATTTATTTTGTGTCTTTATTTTGAATATTTATGAAGGAATATTTTATTTTCTTGGATATACATCTATCTAGCATAAAAAATGTTCCACTCCCAAAGGATTTGGAAATTTGGCCATTCTTGTGATATACTTGCCTCTACCAGTCAGTACAATCACGCTGCTGTTTCCTGGTATAACCTTATTACTTTCTGGATTCGATTTATACTGCGTCTGAGGTCAGCTCCTGCTCATTGGATGAAGGTGAAAAAGCGGTTTCCCTGTCCAATGAGGAGGTCGATGGGTGACATAAAAAACTATTGCTGAACCAGGAAGAGGAGTGGCTTAATCAGACACTACAGTGCATGTCCTCTGCCTATGTCCTGTGGACAATGTGTGCGATTCACAAGACTGGCTGTACAGAATTAAACACTTGACATGAAAAACAGTAAACCTGTATGTGAACTTTGTGTTTTAGTTTGTCTTCAGTTTTGCTTTATCCATGTGTTCACAAAGTCAGTGTGTCTGACTTCTGTTGTATACTTAGCCTTTCAACACTACATGAAGAATACAAAGTCCACCTTTTGTGCTCAATCTGTTTATTGGAAGTCTTCATATACTAAACAAGATATCAAAAATACAAAAAGTACAAATGTACTGTACAGTGGACATGTGCATTAGTTTTCGTCCAAATTCATTTTCATCCGAATTGCGGGTATTTTCGTTATCGTTTTAACAAACGATAACGAGCGTGCAGACTCCGAAAACCGAAAGATCCGACATAAACAAATGCTTTATTTTCGTTTTCGTTGTGACAACAGTTGGATATAGATAGGAGATTCGACATGACGCTGACAATAGCAATCTGTGTCCATCGAACCTGTGGTCGAATGTGCCTAACCTTGGCTCTATTAGTCCAAGATTATTCTACATAGAGAGAAAAGATTTGACATTATAGCGATAATAACAAAAATGGTCGAATGTGCCTAACCTAACTTTATTAGTCCAATTTTATTTGACATAGAGAGAAAAGATTCGACATGAAGATTTGACGAAGCAGTTGCCGCGAGGAGACATTTATGGTAAAATGCTCCGCACATAGGCTATAGAAGAATTCTAATGTTGGTTGATTGGTAGTGATTGGTAATAAATAGATATAATTATTACTAGTGTCATACAACATTAGAATTCTACTGTAGCTTGTAGGCGGAACATTCGACTGGAAATGTACTACTGCAGCATCGTACAGTTTAGCTGCTCCGTCAAATCTTCTAAGAACATTCGACAGACACCATAAGCCTTCAATGACAGATTCGACCTTAATTATTTCAGATTTTCAGACGAATGCATTTTTTAATGAAACAAAATAAATGAAAACGAATTTTGGGAGTAACTAAATGTATTTTTCGGATGAAAACGACATTCCATAACAAAATATTTCAGTGTGCACATGTCTACTGTATAAGGTAGCAAAAACATACAAAAATAAAAATAAAATTGATAGGAAATTAAGCACATGTACCACAAATTGTCAATTAAAGCATTTTGTTACCCTGACGCTTCATATTCCTGATATGTACCTGCTGTACCATGTACTATGAGAAAGTAGACTGTTCTCTTTATTTCTTCCTTTATTCCTGGTGTTCCTGCCAGTCCCTCTGCTTTCCTATTAAAAAATGACCACACTAAGTAGGAGAACACACCATGGTCCATTCTCTAGCTATGCTGGGAACTCCGTATGCTCTCCTCCAAGCAGGGCTGCTGATAGAAATCACGGGGCCCCGTACAGACTACCTGACAGATCCCCCCTCCCAAGAAAACATTGAAGCTATATTTTGCTAAAAATACAATAAAATCATTATTAGCAGACAAAAATACAACATTCCTGCTAAAACTAAAAGACAAAACGGAGTTAATAAAAAAAATGAAGATGAGTTGAAAAAATATACAGGCTGGGCAATTGCAGCTCTGGGATCAGAGAGACGGAGAGAAACAAAGTTACAGAGATAACAAACTCAGGAGCAGAGCTAAAATTGGAGCCAGTGCTGGGAGGGGGACCGGCACAGGGAGGTTGATTAGTGAGGGACAGTTGTTTATTTGTCAGCAGATAAACGCTGGGAGAGGGGGAGAGACCAGCTTTCAGCTGCTGGAGGAAGAGTTCTGCAATTGTCGTCCAGCACTAATCCCCCTTCCCTATGTGGGCCCCACCCTCGTGTGCTTGGGTCCCCTACAAGAGGACCGGTGCCCCCCCCCCCCTCCTATCAGCGGCCCTGCCTCCAATGATCAGACTTGTCCTGACACACCCCTGCTGCACAGCCATTCACTGGGAAGCTCAGTGTACTGCTGCTGCTTCTCCTCCCCCAGTTCTTATGCAGCTTAGAACAGAGAGGATGTGATCACTTATAAAAAAAGGAAAAAGGATTTGTTTTTTGATCTCTATACAAAATGATTTGCCTTTCATTTCTATTTTAAACGGAATGGGATGTTTTACAAGGTGAGGGTTTACACATTACAGCCATATTTGGGGTATAACATGATCCAGAACACCTACCCCTGTGCTCCCCAACAATAATGTTTATTTTATCTGTCTTTTCAGATGCCATTAGTTGCACTAACCCCCGTGTAATCGATGATTCCCGTGCACGAAAGCTTTCCAATGACCTCAAGCGATGCACTTACTATGAAACATGTGCCACCTATGGACTCAATGTGGAACGTGTTTTCCAGGACGGTGAGTTACAACTTGTCTTGTGTTCTTAATACATAGCACTTTAATGTTATTGTAAGGATGATGGGATTCAGTGGTCTCACATGCCTAGCTATAGCTTTGCCAAATGGGCAAAAACTTTGAGGATTAGTATTTTGACAGTATTGGCTTCACAGGGGTTATTTTGTTGGAAAATGATCTTAGTCATCTGGTACTTTGGTGGAAAATGTTCTTTGCTGTACTGTGCGTATAATCCATTCTGGGTGCTAAGGAATTGTTTTGTTTTTTTCAAATCAAGGCAACTCTGGACTACTGGAGAACAAAGAGAGCTGCAGCCCATAGCAACAAATTAGACCTTTCATAGATCTGCTTTTCCCTCTTGATGTTAGCTTTCTTACAAGTCTGCAGCTTAGTGATCCAATGTCTCCCTCTAGTGGCAGTTAAACAGTTTGTTCATATGACAATAAGAATACCTGCAACCTTCTTCCATTTTTTTTTTTTTTTTTTTTTTTTAAGTTTTAGTGTAGAAGAGAGAACATCTATGACATTTATACTCAACCAGTATTAATCATTTTATTAGTCAGGACAGGAAGTTTTGGGAAATCTCTCCAGTTGGGGGCACAAAAAGCAGCAAAACACTCAGTTCAATGGAAATGGAACAATATTTGCAACCTGGGTTTTCTGGCAATAGGGCAGCTAGTTTAGGACCCTTCTGTTTTTATAGGACTGTGAGGCAAGAGAACTTTCCCTTTATTTCTATTTATACCTTATCAATGCAATAGCACCTGTACACTGGTTTCACTCAGGTACATTTAGAAATCTTGCTACAAATATAATTTATTGCATTTTATAGTAAACAGTCACATTCCTGATGGTTCCTGAATCCCCTTTTCCTCTATGGGCCTGGTGTTGGGTTACTGTGGGCCATTGAAGTGTGCTCTATACAATATGGCATACACTAGTGGATTTTCCAACCAAATACAAATATCAGTACAAATATTCTCAGTACGTTTATTGACTTGATGAATGCCTTTCAAAAGCACTTAAAAATGTTGTTTGCTTCAGACATTCAAGTTTGGAATAAATGGACTTTACCAAACAAAAACCACATTCCCTGTTAGAAACTTGTTTGTTCAAGACAAAATTTCCATTGCACTTCTTCGAAATGTTTTAGTCTCTATGATCAAAAATGAAACATTGAGTTGAGATTGTAAGCTCGCAGGAGAAGGGCCCTCCTAACCCTTTATATTTTAAAGCTCTGCGCAAACTGTTGGTGCTATATAAATTCTGTATAATAATAATGACTCTAACAATTCGAAAATTAAACAAATGTTCTTAAATTGAAAAAGTTCAAATTAAATTCTACTAGGCCATGGGC
Organism: Lithobates pipiens; assembly: GCF_037356315.1. NCBI lineage: Eukaryota > Metazoa > Chordata > Amphibia > Anura > Ranidae > Lithobates > Lithobates pipiens. The sequence continues at coordinate 126,087,050 of NW_027507784.1, forward strand.
AGCATTAAAGGGGTTTTACTTACATGAAAGCTGTCATCTTCTGTCTGGGAATGAGCACACCAGATCTAGTCGGTGTCTCGGGTCCTGATCGGATAGATTGCTAGCAGTGCAGCCATTGGCTCCCGCTGCTGTCAATCAAATCCAATGGTGTGGTGCCGGGGGGCGGGGCTGAGTCCTGCATTCTGTGTGAATGGACAGAGATGCAGGGCTCGGGAGAGCACCCGCATGGGTGTCCACCGTAGGAGAGCCTTCTCCAAAGAGGACGCTCAATGCGGGGAGGGACCCCAGAAGAGGTAGATCGGGGGCCACTCTGTGCAAAACTTAACTGCACAGTGGAGGTAAGTATGACATGTTTGTCATTTTAAAAAAACTCTCAATAACTGTCACTTTTGGTGTAAATAATTACTTCTTGTAAGCCCGTTATTATCTTCCACATGGCTTAGTAAATGCAAGCCAAGGCTGACTAGGCTCCATTACTTGTTTCAGACTGTGAAAGGCATGCTTTAGTGCTGCTGGATTATAATGAGGTTGTGCGTGTTTATTTGTATAAACAACGGTACACAATCTTTTTCACAAATACACATTCAATATTTGGCTAAATTTCCAGAGCACTATGGGTTAGCTAACATGATGGCACAGCAAACAGTTGTGGCCTATCTAGTTTCTTATGAGACAACTTAAAGTGGAGCTTCACCCAAAAGGGAAAGCTTTGCTTTAAAGACCCTTCCCCCACTCCTTTTGAAGAATTGGCACTTTTGAAGAGTTAGTACCCGATTTTTACAGGTTCCCACTCACGCTTTCGCTTCCGACCGCCTGGGCGATCAGAAGCGGAAGTTCTTTTAAAAAAAACGCCCCCTGCCAGGAGTCCTTTGGGACACGTTAATGGATTGTGGGACAGGTAAGTAACTGTTTGTTTTTTTTAAAAGTCAGCAGCTACAGTTTTTGTAGCTGCTGACTGTTTTTTTTCCACAGGAGACTGGAACTCTGCCTTAATCTGAATATTCAGGCAGTCACTACTCTGACTCATTGAGTTGTGTGAATAGGAGGCTTCTTTAAGCAAAGCAGATAGAAATGCATATGAAACGGGGACAAAGTTTCCATTTAGGGCTATAGGAGGAGCTGCTTGCTAGTGTGTGCTGGAAGACAGTGTGCCGATGCACATTGCACTGTTTTTTTTTTGTTTTGTTTTTTAAGTACACCCCACAGCAATGCTGTGGCATGAACTGACACCATTGGAAACAAGGCTTGTCATCTTGTCTATGCATTGGGTCTGTGCTGGAAGTAACAACACAGGTGGTTACACAAACATGACTAAAAGTCAAATTCATCATTGGTGGAAAAACATACACTAACAGCATAGAAGGCAACTCGGTAGGCAAAATAAGAGATTTCCATTTCAGAATACCTACATAAAACTTGGAACTACTACAAATTGGCCTATGCTAGAAGTAGTTTAAGGTGGACCTAGCATGAAAAAAAAATACTGTCAAAACAGTTCTTATGTATTACAAATATTATCTACATCCAAAATGTTTCATAGCACAATGAAAAATGCTATTAAAACATCTAAAAAGAAATGTAGACTTGTGCAGACTATTCTTGTCTAGTAAGAATGTTAGCGTGTTCTGTATCCACATTACTATCCTCCTTGTAATTGTCAGTATGTATCACATTGTTCAAAACCCGCTGGGTGCAATAAATCCAAAAATGGAAAAAGAGTCTAAAGGCTGGTACACACTATGAGAATCAGGTGAATGATGGTGCGATTTTCCTCGTTTCACAGCAAGTCAGAACCCAGAAAGGAAATAATGTACAATGATTCTCGTAGGACAAAGGCTTTTTTCTTTTGGTGTTTGTTTCTGATTATGCGCAGTCTTTCGATTCAGATTTTTCGTGTATGAAAATGGTACTCATTCGACGAAAATCATTTGTTCGGTTCACGTATGAGAAAAATGTAGAAGTTTGTCCCTTCGCAAATGTACGCTTGCAAAGTCTGAATCGGATGTGAAAAGTTGTGTACACACTATACGAAAACCAAAGGATTGTGACTTGTAGAGAATTTTTCTTACCATTTTCCTATAGTGTGTACCCCCTTAAGGCTGGCCGTACATTATACAATTTTCCTTTAGATTTACCCAAACCATAAATATGAGGTCAGTCCTAAACACTTTCAATTTGTATGCAATCAGGCAGGGCCCTTGCACTACATAGTTGAAGGTAAATCTAAAGCAGGGGGATCAAACTGGCGACCCTCCAGCTGTTGTGAAACTACAAGGCCCATGAGGTATTGCAAGGCTGACAGTTACAAGCATGACTCCGACAGGCAGAGGCATGATGGAATATGTAGTTTCACAATAGCTAGAGGGCCACCAGTTTGAGACCCCTGATCTAAAGGAAATTAAACAAGAAAATTTTATAATGTATGGCCAGCTTTAATTTTATATGCCCTCTTTAGACCATAATATCTCCACCTTCACATGTGTATGGAGGTATATTTGGAGTCCCTTCTGAATGTATACAACTGCTAAAACATACATAGCCCATCTTAGTTATACACTTCCACTGTATATGCCAACTATCCACATGAGTACAAGGAGTGTTTATGGCACAACTTCTACACTTAGGCTGGCCATACATTATACATTTTTCTTGTTCAATTTCTTTTAGATTTACCTTCAACTATGTAGTGCAAGGGCCTGCCTGGTCACATACAAATTTAAAGTGTTTTTAGTTTTACTCTCATATTATAAGGTTTTGGTAAATCTTAGTTTGTACAGCATACTTTGCATTCCAATAGGAGAACTCAAAACGTGCTCGCTTAGTGACTGTTTGATTAAATCCTGGTCTATATCTGCTGACTTTGAGTAGAAACTCCAAACTTCCATATCTTAAAGTGGATGTAAACCCTCACATATACCCAGTGAAATAAACCGCATCAGATGATACACAGAGATGAAACAAATCTATACATAAGCTTTACATGTGTATCTGCTGTCTTCACCTTTTATACACTGTTTTGAAAGTGCACCTTCTGTTAGATTTTTCACTTCCTTTTTCCCCTGTAGGAGTGGATTATTGCTAGACACTGAAACAGCTGATTGGAGGAAAGGCACACACCCCCACCCCTCATATGCAGAGCATGCCTGTGTATAGTTTAGCTGTGTGCTAATCTATTTATAGCTACCTTCTGAAACACACTTTTATCTCCCGTCTCCGAGAGCTTGTCAAAAGTTATCAGGCTGATAACAGAAGAATGGAGCAGGACAAATCTATGAGACACAGTGCTTTGAAGAGAGATAGGAAAACACTGCAGATATGTGTGCCCAGCTCAAATTTCATGGATCAGGTTTACATCCACTTTAAGGCTTATTCACTTTGCTGTAATCTGTTTTTCAGTATGATTATGTAGCACAATTTGGATGTATCAAGGTGTGTTTTTTGTGCAATCCTGTACATTCATGTGTGAAATGTCCAAAAAGTAGTAAAGGTGCAATTTATAAAAGCGTGCTGCGCCAAACCGCATGGTACTGCATCTGGCATGCATGTTTGTCGGATGCGTGGGGCTGTAATTAGGAATTAATGGCACCCATGCATGCCTACAGTGTATAGCATGTTTCTGTGCGGTGTGTGGGAAAACAAATTATTTCACATTGTACCTGTTATGCATGTTTGATTATATCAATGCGCAGAGTGAATCTCAATGGGAGTGACCTTTTTCATTATTAACCAGCTGATGAACTTGCAGTGTTCTAAAGGGATGCAGGCCTTGCATCTTTCCTCGTGTTTGCATATTTTTTTGCAGGCATTTATTTATTTATTTTTTGTAGCCTGTAAAGCATTGCACCAGCGATCAGCAGATCTCCTGCAGACCTGTCAGTGTATTTTTGTGCCTGTACATCCAGTACCAGAAAGAAGATACACTGGCAGGAAGATGAACTGCCACGGTGCTCCACAGCACAATGGTAGTTCATTAAAGCAGAGTTCCACCCAAAAGTGGAACTTCCGCTTTAACGTATCCTGACCCCCTGACATGCCACGTTTGGCATGTCATTTTTTGGGGGGGGGGGGGGAGTGTGTACCTAGTTTTGACAGATACCCAGCTCCCACTTACGCCCGTGCCGCCTAGGCGACTCCATCCTCCCTGCAATCTTCAAGGACATGTCACAAGTCTCAGAAGATTGCCTGGCCAATCAGGGTGCACAGCGTGACTCGCTCATGTGAAGTGCGCACCTGGATGTGAAGGCACAAGCTGTCCCAGGCGGGTGCCCAATGCCGGCGCTGCAGAGCGGGGGAGGGAAGCAAAGTTTTCTGGCGGCCATATTGCTGGAACGTGGGACAGGTGAGTGGGTGTTGAAACTTTTAATAAGCATGGGTCAGGTTGGCACTCTGCTTTAAGAATTACACGCCGACATCTACAAAGGATTTTTGTTGATGTCGGCGTGTAGTTCTTAAAGCGGAGTTCCAACTGGAACCATGTTTATTGAAAGTCAGCCGCTACAAAAAGTGTAGCTGCTGACTTTCAATAAACACCCACTCACCTGTCCCAAGTTCCAGCGATGTGGCCGCTGGAAAACTTTGCCCCGCTCTGCAGCGCCGGCATTGCAAGTGTGACTTTTAGTTCATTCATACACAGAGATCTGTGTATAAATGATGCAGGAGGAGCCCCGCATGGCCGCGCTGATATAAAAAAAAATGACAGCTAGTAGGGGAAACTTTTCCCTGTACTGCTGTCACAGGGAACGGCTGCAGCATTGGGAACATATGTTACATGATCCACCCTAAAATAGGATGTAACATGTTCCCAAAAATGAACCATCTTTAATGCCTTTGCATGTTTCAACCCGCTGAATATCTCCCGATTTGTGTACATGGCCTGCAGCTCGGGAGGCAGAGTCATAATGTCACTGTACTACCTTCTCAGCTGTACACGCCCCCGGCATTGTCCCTAGCACCCCTTGGCAGTGTGCACGGCGACTGGACTCCTCATTAGGCCTGTCACTCAAAGGAGAGGGGGTGGGGACACACTTTTTTTTTTTTTTTCCAGGTGTCCGATTTTTTTTTTATCGTAGAAAAGCAGTGAAACACTATATTGTACAAAATGGCATTCTAATGACATTCAGTGAATTAAAACTATGCTATGACTTACCCAACTCACAGTTTTTTAGCTATAGCCAACCGAGGCATGCTTTTTACTCTTAATTTGGCAGGGAACCTCTTGATCTTGAGCCCATTAACCTGGAACTATTGACACACAGTGACTCCGTAACTAAACCAGTCTCTAGTTTATATAAAGACCTCTCTCAGAAGACGACAATATTGATGAAGACATGCAGACTGGCCTGGGAGGCAGCGGCTCCGGGGCTAGACAGAGATGACTGAGATGACATGTGGGGGGCTGCATTTCAGTGCCTGGTCTCTACTAGGGATCTTCTGATCCACTATAAATTCCTGCATAGAATATACCTTACCCCAGCCAGGTTGGCCAGGATGTTTGGGAACCAACACTATTTGCTGGAGATGCTTGGCACCCCTTGCAACTTTCATACATACATTTTGGGACTGTCCCCAGATTAAACCCTACTGGCAAGCTGTACCACAATATATTAAGTCAGTCACTTCCATTTCTATTCCCCTGTTAATTGAAGTGTGCTTGTTGCATCTGGTAATGCCTTTGGCCACTACTAGGGCTGTACAGACTCTTCTCACCCTCCTGTTGTTTTATGCCAAAAAGCGGATCATCTTGTCATGGAAAGAGCTCTTCTGCCCCAACTCTGGCATCCTGGAAATTGCTAACCAATAAAGCAGTACCTTTTTATAAAGCAACCTACTTGAATGGGGGGCTATGGCTAAGTTCGATAAGATTTGGGGAGGCCAGGTGGCATCGGTAGATATGGTCTCGGATTAACTTACCACAAGTACAGGCATTGGTCATTGCCATGGAATGCAGAGGTGGGAAGGAGTTATTTCTAGAGAGTTGGCAGTAACAAATTGAATTCAGATGGCAGTAAGTATTTCTTTGGCTTTTGGACACTTAAGAGGTTGTAAAGGCAGTTTTTTTTTCTTTTAAGCACTTCCGCCTGGCCTATAGCAAAATGACAGCTTGGCAGTGGTTCAGTTATCCTGACTGGACGTCATATGGCTTGACACACCGCTACACCGATCTCGGGAAAAGAGCCTCTGACTGAGGCTCTTTACCGCGTGATCAGCCGTGTCCCATCACGGCTGATCAGTGTAAACAGGAAAAGCCATATCCCATCGCGGCTGATCAGTGTAAACAGGAAAAGCCATATATCAGCCTTTCCTCAGTCACGTCTGACAGATGTGAGTAGACGCGAGCCGATCAGCGGCTGTCCTGACAGGGGGGGCCTGTGCTGATTATGCCACCGGGATCACACACAGCGGTTGGATGATCAGGTGTGCCACCCATGGCCACCAAGGATGACAGTGCCCAAAATATGCCAAGCAGTGCCCACAGATGGTGCCAGTCGGGGCCCATTACCAATGCCTGCCTCCCTATCAGTGATGCCCATCAGTGCCACCCATAAGTACCCATCAGTGCAGCCTTTCAGTGCCACCTATGAGGGCCCATCAGTATCAATGCCCATTAGTGTTGCATACCAGTGTCGCCTATCAGTGCCACTTGATTGTTGCCTCCTCATCAGTGCCCATCAATGCTGCCTTATCAGTGGCCATCAGTGCAGCCTCATCAGTGCCCGTCTTATATTTTGTAAATAAGTAACAGAAACAAAGAAAAACTTTATTTGTTGCGCAAAAAATAAAAAACCCAGCAGTGATCAAATACCACCAAAAGAAAGCTCAATTTGTGGGAGAAAATTATAAAAAAAATAGTTTGCAGTCAGTGTAGCATGACCGCGCAATTTTCATTCAAAGCGCGACAGTGCTGAAAGCTGAAAATTGGCTTGGGCAGGAAGGGGGTGTAGGTGCCTGATATTGAAGTGGTTTTTAGGTTAATGCATTCTATGCATTAAGATAAAAAAAAATCCATGTGCAGCAGGACCCCTGATACTTACCTGAGGTTCCTCTCTATCCAGCAATGTCCACGAGTGTCTCAGCTGTTTCGAGAGTCTCCTTCCTGATTGGCTGAGACACAGCAGCTGCACCATTGGCTCCCACTGCCGTTAATCAAAGTCAGCTAGCCAATCAGGGGGGGTAGGGGGTGGGGCCGAGTCAAGGCTCCTTTTCTGAATGGACACAAGGTGCTATGACTCATCTCAGGTGACCAATAGCAAGCTGCTTGCTGTGGGGGCACTGAAAAGGAGGCAGGGGCCAGGAGCACAGAAGAGGGATCCAAGAAGAGGAGGATCGGGCTGCTCTGTGCAAAACCATTACACAGAGCAATTACTGTTGCACACTGGGAATTTTACTGTAACCGATGACTGTTGCCTGCAACCTGCGGCTGAAGTTGTATGTATATTATAAAACTTAATAAAAAGTATGTTACAGAAAAAAAGAAAAGCAGAGAGGATTGCAGATTACAGAATGCTTTTTTCCCGGCCAGACTGAAGACGGTAGAGTTTTGCTCCTTTCCTGACTTAGATACAATGTTCAGTTTGATTTACATTTTTGGGGTTTTAGAACCATTTTAACAGTTTTTGGGCACCCTCTAGTGGTCATCTTATCTAATGATGGGCAGCTTCCTGTGGCTCTCCTGCGGTGTGCCAATATACCATCTAGTACTTGTGAGTCTGTGTTTTTGATGCGATACTGAAATTTCCAACATATTGAGTGTTCCTGAATGTTTGACTGTGACCTCATTGATCCTCCTTTATGGATATATTCCAAATATTGAACATACACAGTATGTGAATGCTTCTTGTAGTTAACACTCTAAAGAAGCCATGACGGGCGAAACATGTTACTTTTGGTACCCTTTTAAAGGCCTTAAAATACTGTATATGTATTTATACCCCCCCCCCCGTCTTAACAATAGTCAGTCCCGTAGAGTTGTTTGAATTTACAGCCCACTGGTAATCAACTGTAACCTTATTTTGCCCATTTTTTTTTAAATCGTCATCACTCCTCTGCAATGTAAACCGAGTTCCAGGGGAGAATCTTAAGCTGGCCATACACTGCTTTGAGCTGTGGGTGCGTGATCATGAACCTTCTTGAGACACATCGATTGAAAAATGGAAATTGCCAGGTGAAAATTGAATGGTGACTGCAGCTAATCAGATGAAGCTGCTACTCAGATATTCACACCGTGGCAGGTGCAGGCTGTTAGAATACAATAGGCAGCATAGAGGTACCCCTATCCGTAGTGCTTAGTGTGGATGGAGGAATGTAGTGGATTCTCTCATTCGGCCTGCAGTCTGAACTACAACTATGCAAGGGGGGGGGGGGGGGGGGGTTCTTTTTTGTTTTGTTTTTTTTTTTTGTTTCTTTTTTGACAATAACAGCTTGTGACAATAATTTTGAATTATTTGTGTATTGGTACCCATAAACCAAAAAAGTGTTAGACAATTTCTCATTGGCATGCAGAGGTGCAAAATTTGGTGAAAGGGGAGAAAGGTCCGCTTTCAGTAAAAAGCAAATGTACCTATTTGGAGCATAGTAGGGATCAAAGTGTCGTTGATGTATATATTGTATTGCATAGTGTACAGAGTGTATATGTGTGGAATACAAAATGCACAGCACAAGGTAGGGAGCAATGTGGGTACAGAACATACAGAACATCACAAGGTAGGGAGCAATGTGGGTACAGAACATACAGAACATCACAAGGTAGGGAGCAATGGGGGGTACAGAACATGCAGAACAGCACAAAATAGGGAGCAATGGGGGGTACAGAACATGCAGAATAGCACAAGGTAGGGAGCAATGGGGGTACAGAACAGCACAAGGTAACAAGCAGTGGGGGGGGGGGGTATAGAACATGCAGAACAGCACAAGGTAGGGAGCAATGGGGGGTACAGAACAGCACAAGGTAACGAGCAGTGGGGGGGGGGGGGTATAGAACATGCAGAACAGCACAAGGTAGGGAGCAATGGGGGGTACAGAACAGCACAAGGTAGGGAGCAATGGGGGGTACAGAACAGCACAAGGTAGGGAGCAGAACATATAGCCCAATGTAAAGTGTAGAGCAGTGTGGTGTATAGTGAATTACAGCACAGTGTATAGATTGTAGCTTTGCCTGGTATAGGAAGTAGAGAGGTGTGAAGTGACATAGGACTCATTCACACAGGTGCATTGGCTCATATAGTGTGAAAAGCTGTGTGTTTATCCAATCAGAGCAGCGTAGAGCTGCACACAGGTGTTTTTGTGTACAGACTCACATGCAGCTCTGATTTGGACAGGTACACAAGGAGGGTGCATGAACTAAAGCCTCATGCACACGAGACGCAGTTAAACGCGCGTTCAGATGCAGTTGGACAGTTTTTTCAACTGCACCTGAACTCATTCAATGTTATCCTATGTGTCCATGCACACAGTCTCGTTTTTTTCCGTTTATATGCAGTTGCGTTTAATCTCGTTTTTCCAGAAGCAAAAAAATGCGTTCAGAAACAAAAATTTCTGCGTTTCAGACGCAAAACGCGGCAAAACGCGGTAAAACGCGGCAAAACGCCGCTACCGCGTTTAGCCGCGTTTGCGTTTATATGCGTTTTTAAAGGTGACCTTTTTTTTTACATTAAAAATCTCAAAAATGATTGCAAATGATGAAAAACCATTAGAAAAATATTTTAAACAATTGCAATTGCAAGTGGACAATCCACAACTTGTGGCAAGTGACGTGGCAAGTGGACAATCCACAACTTGTGGCAAGTGACATGGCAGGTGGCAAGTGATGTGGCAAGTGGACAATCCACAACTTGTGGCAAGTGACGTGGCAGGTGAAGTGGCAAGTGACGTGGAAAGTGGACAATAGACAACTTGTGGCAGGTGACGTGGCAAGTGACCTGGCAGGTGACGCGGCAAGTGACTTGGCAGGTGACGTGGCAAGTGGAAAATCAACAACTTGTGGCAGGTGACTGGCATGTGACGTGGCAAGTGGACAATAGACAACTTGTGGCAGGTGACGTGGCAAGTGACCTGGCAGGTAACGCGGCAAGTGACTTGGCAGGTGACGTGGCAAGTGGAAAATCAACAACTTGTGGCAGGTGACTGGCATGTGACGTGGCAAGTGGACAATCCATAACTTGTGGCAGGTGACGTGGCAAGTGACGTGGCAAGTGGACAATCCACTTGTGGCAGGGGACGTGGCAAGTGACGTGGCAAGTGGACAATCCACTTGTGGAAGGTGATGTGGCAAGTGACGTGGCGAGTGGACAATCCACAACTTGTGTCAGGTGACGTGGCAAGTGGACAATCCACAACTTGTGGCAGGTGATGGGGCAAGTGATGTGGCAAGTGGACAATCCACTTGTGGCAGGGGATGTGGCAAGTGACGTGGCGAGTGGACAATCCACAACTTGTGTCAGGTGACGTGGCAAGTGGACAATCCACAACTTGTGGCAGGTGATGTGGCAAGTGGACAATCCACTTGTGGCAGGTGACGTGGCAGGGGACGTGGCAAGGGACGTGGCAAGTGGACAATCCACAACTTGTGGCAGGTGATGTGGCTGGTGACGTGGCAAGTGGACAATCCACATCTTGTGGCAGGTGACGTGGCAGGTGACGTGGAAAGTGGTGTGGCAAGTGGACAATCCACAACTTGTGGCAGGTGATGTGGCTGGTGACGTGGTAAGTGGACAATCCACAACTTGTGGCAGATGGCATGGCAGGTGACGTGGAAAGTGGACAATCCACATCTTGTGGCAAGTGATGTGGCAGGTGATGTGGCAAGTGACGTGGCAAGTGGACAATCCACAACTTGTGGCAGGTGATGTGGCAAGTGATGTGGCAGGTGATGTGACAAGTGGACAATCCACATCTTGTGGCAAGTGACGTGGCAGCTGACGTGGCAAGTGACGTGGCAGGTGACGTGGCAAGTGACATGGCAAGTGGACAATCCACATCTCGTGGCAAGTGACGTGGCAGGTGATGTGGCAAGTGACGTGGCAAGTGGACAATCCACAACTTGTGGCAGGTGACGTGGCAGGTGATGTGGCAAGTGACGTGGCAGCTGACGTGGCAAGTGGACAATCCAAAACTTGTGGCAGGTGATGTGGCAAGTGACGTGGCAGGTGACGTGGCAAGTGATGTGGCAAGTGGACAATCCACAGCTTGTGGCAAGTGACGTGGCAAGTGGACAATCCACAACTTGTGGCAGGTGATGTGGCAAGTGATGTGGCAAGTGGACAATCCACTTGTGGCAGGTGACGTGGCAGGGGACGTGGCAAGGGACGTGGAAAGTGGACAATCCACAACTTGTGGCAGGTGATGTGGCTGGTGACGTGGCAAGTGGACAATCCACATCTTGTGGCAGGTGACGTGGAAAGTGGTGTGGCAAGTGGACAATCCACAACTTGTGGCAGGTGATGTGGCTGGTGACGTGGTAAGTGGACAATCCACAACTTGTGGCAGATGGCATGGCAGGTGACGTGGAAAGTGGAAAATCCACATCTTGTGGCAAGTGACGTGGCAGGTGATGTGGCAAGTGACGTGGCAAGTGGACAATCCACAACTTGTGGCAGGTGATGTGGCAAGTGATGTGGCAGGTGATGTGACAAGTGGACAATCCACATCTTGTGGCAAGTGACGTGGCAGCTGACGTGGCAAGTGATGTGGCAGGTGACGTGGCAAGTGACATGGCAAGTGGACAATCCACATCTCGTGGCAAGTGACGTGGCAGGTGATGTGGCAAGTGACGTGGCAAGTGGACAATCCACAACTTGTGGCAGGTGACGTGGCAGGTGATGTGGCAAGTGACGTGGCAGCTGATGTGGCAAGTGGACAATCCAAAACTTGTGGCAGGTGACGTGGCAAGTGACATGGCAGGTGACATGGCAGGTGACGTGGCAAGTGATGTGGCAAGTGGACAATCCACAGCTTGTGGCAAGTGACGTGGCAAGTGGACAATCCACAACTTGTGGCAGGTGCCGTGGCAAGTGACACGGCAAATGCAAGTGTACAACTGCTCTCTATGCTGCTGCTGCTCACTCTGATCAAAATAGCAGAAATAGTTAAAAAAAATGCTTTGAGAGCTTGGGGAGGGTCTACATGATGTTATCTTTATAAACGCGTCTAAACGCAAACGCGTCTAAACGCGTCTAAACGCGACATGCAAACGCGGCAAAACGCGCGTTTCTAAACGCGCGTTTCAGCTTTTTTTTAACAGAGGTTTCATCTGCGTCTCGTGTGCATGAGGCCTAAAGGCCAGTTCACACCACATGCAGTCCAGTGTGTTTTATTTTTTCTTCATCAAAAATGCATGGAAAGTAGATTATATAGTTTTGACAGTTTCAGTGCATTCCAGAAAAAAAAGTAGAACGAGCTGCATTTTTCCTGCACTAGACTGCTATAAAACTCATAAAAAATACACACATATGCTTTATTTAGACCCCTTTCACACTGGGGCACTTTTCAGGAATTTTGGCGCTAAAAATAGCACCTGAAAATCAACGGAAAAGTGCCTCTCAAGCCACCCTAGTGTGAAAGCTGAGTGCTCTCAGGAAAAAAATCCTGCAAGCAGCATCTTTGGTGCAGGAGCGGTGTATACACTGCTCCCAAAACGCTCAGCCTATTGAAATGAAATAAATGGGTAGCGCTGCCGAAAAGCGCCCAGCTAACAGCTGAATAGCGTGGCTATGACAGCGGTAAAGTGTCGCTTTGTATGTTCAGCTAGCGGCGCTTTAACGCTAGCGCCTGCACCGCCCTAGTGTGAAAGGGGTCTTGAGGTTGAAAAAAAGAGGGGGGAAAAGCACTGGACCGCATCAAAAACACACTGGAAAGCATCAAAAAACGTACAAGCAGAAAAGCATCTGGAACGCACCTGGACTGCGTTTCTATGGTGTGAACTGGCCCTCAGAGACACACGCATCCAGGTCTATGCACCAGTACGACATACCTGTATGTCTTAATAGTGGTGAAAGGAGGCAGTGAAGACTTGTTTTCTCAATAGTGGTGAAAGAAAGCAGTGATGGACATGTATTTCTTAATACTGCTGGAGGAAAACAGCAAGGGATGTGTGTTTCTCAATAGTTATGTAAAGAGGTAGTGAGGAACGCGGATGTGGAAGGACGTGTTCCTCAGTAGTGGTGAAGGAAAGTAGTGAATGACTCGATGTTGCTTCATATCAAAGGAAGGAGGGGCAAGCAATGGAGATGTTTCTCCAAAGTGGTGAAAAAGGGCAGCAAATATTTTGTTTCTCTATAGTGGTCAAAGGGGTAAGGCTGCAATAGAGGCAATGCTGCTTAATAGCAGAACAAGCCGTGGACATGTGGCTAGGGTGCACTAAAGGCTTGGAGAAGCAAACCTCTTCACCAGCTTCTGATGTTCCTAGAATCTCTGCTGGTAAGTTGCTCGTGGATGGATTTTGCTTTTTATGGAACCAGCCAGGTATTCAGCCTTGACAGTATTTTTTTGGCTGTCATATCTGTTTACCTAGTTGGATTGGGATATAACATGCCATCGTTTGGATTGGGATATAACATGCCATCGTTTGGATTGGGATATAACATGCCATCCTTTGGTTTTGGATATAACATGCCATCCTTTGGTTTTGGATATAACATGGCATCCTTTGGATTGGGATATAACATGGCATCCTTTGGATTGGGATATAACATGGCATCCTTTGGATTGGGATATAACATGGCATCCTTTGGATTGGGATATAACATGGCATCCTTTGGATTGGGATATAACATGGCATCCTTTGGATTGGGATATAACATGCCATCCTTTGGATTGGGATATAACATGGCATACTGTGAGCTGACTTCATACTCCCTGCCAAATTTTTGCTGAAGATTTTTGTAAATGATTATACATTTTATGTTCAAGGTAGATCTATACAAGCAAAAATACAGAAAGTTAGTAGTAGTACCACCGTTCAGTCTATACTCTGTAGCTAACGGCACCATAAGATTTCACGTTTTATATTCTTCAATCAATTATGGAATTATGGAAAAGTACACCACGCACAAAGGTCATGCATATCCAGCCCCCAGCCCCTTACGCTTTGTCTCTGTAGGCATTTGGATTTGTTTCTTTGGTGGAAGCCACATAATCTACCAGTATGCTTTGAAACGTTGAAGTAAAGCAGTGGAAGCATACATATACATGGAGAACAAATAACACTCTAAGGGTAGACCCACATGACCAAATGGCAGCGATTTGTTGCCGGTGGTTGTAAATTCTGCCTCCACATACTGTATGTGATCAGCAGCAGCTCTCTGTGGCTGTCAGATTTATACTCTATGCAAATCAATGGCCGGTGCTGCTGTTTGCATGCAGCCGCTCATTCAAGCATTTACACGCAAATAGAGCCCCTGGCCGACCCTGAACACCTAGTGAGTTTCCATGGTCAGGATTTCTGCGAGTTCTGACTGCACACAAACTGGTCACAATTAATCGGTCAGTTAGTATACTGCCATGGCAGAGAGTGTTGCTGTGTCCAGAGGTGACATTTAGCCACCTCGGAATGTAGCAACCTACCTGCAGATATGTGGAGTGTAACCTTAGGAGAAAGCCTTTTATCTCTTTGGGAGTATGCTGGCTATGCTATAGAACATTTTTCAACACTGTACTGTACATGTTGTGGCACTGTATACAGGCAGCCTAGAAGTGGAAATGTTAGAGATCTCACATGCCAGTTTAAAGCAGCATTAGACCCAAAAGCAAACATTTATTATATTGCAGATTACCAGTTTTTAGATGTGGTGGCTGTATTGGTTTTCTTTTCTAGGCTTGTTTTCTTTTTTTTCATCTGGTGATCTGGTCACTTAGGCTCCCTTCACACACGGGTGTTTTGAATTGCGGGCAGAATTGCAAACTTCTTTTGGGCGAAGCGCGATTTGGTTTGCGCAATCGTTGCATGACAATCATGTCAGAATCGCACTGCGTATTTTGGGTGCCATTGAAATGATTAGCATCTGAACATGCTGATGTGCGATTTGACATTTAGCCTGGGTTCACACTATTGCAAGCACAGACATCGCATGTGATTCGCACCACAACGCTGTGACGATCACATGCGATGTCCATGCAATTCGAATTCAGCCATACAGTTGTATGGCTGAACTTGCATTCGATTCACATGAAAAAGGTGCAGGGACTTTTTTTCCACCCACACTGGAATCGGATCGCATGGGTGTTCAGACCCATGCAATGCGATTCCTGTCTGAATTCACAGTTCACACTGCAATCTGCGCACCGATCTGGGGGTGTCATTACTTTGTATTGACATCCGCAGCGGTTCGCAGAGGGCAGTGTGAACTGTCTGTGAGGGAGAAGCGATGCAAGAAACTGCACTTGAATTGCACTACTTCCCACATCGCAATAGTTTGAACCCAGGCTTAGTCTGTTTTTCAGCAGAACAAGCTCTCCTACAAATGTAGCAGTAAGGCTTCATGTACACGGGACATTTTAAAATCCTCTCCTGAACGATTTAACTTTACAGATCGTAACCGACGTTTAAAACCGTCAGTTGTGCCACATTTACATGCCGTGTTTGCATTTTTAGAAGCGTTTTTTGCATTGTAAATATGTCAGAAATGTATCTCCATTAGAAACGCCTGTAAACGAAACACGACTGAATGCGAGCTACCGTGTTTACACGCATTTACAAGATCTTAGACATTTGGCGTTTCAAACGACCGTGTGTACATGTACTGATAAGATAACACAGAGGAGAGTTCAGGGGCAGCTGAAAAAAACGCCCAACTGCTCCTAAACGTCCGTTTACCAGCAGCATCATTCCCCTCCCCTCCTTCGTGATTTACCTTCGATTGGCGCCAAATTCATTCTTTTAGTGTTGACTTGCAGTGTTCAGCCTGACAGCAAGTTTTGGTTGCCATCATGCCTTTGTGACCAGCACTTTACCTCTGGCATTTTGTGAGTTCTATTAAGCTTTTTTACATGCAGTAAATCTGATTTTATACACTCACCCATTGCGTGTTTTGTTATTATTTTATGCATTGTTTACTGTCTAACTCCAGGCAGGTTATAGGGATGAGAAGGGACAGGTGCTCTGTTGAATCTGAAATTTGAATTTTGTTCCTTATCTGTGATTTTTTTTATTTATTTTTTTAATATGGAGTACACCGTCTATTGTTTGTTTTGTGATTGTGCTCTAAATTCCAGAGAAGCAGAGGGACTAGTCATCAGTATTGACTTTAGGTTCCTTGCAGTCAAACTCTTCCCCAATACCAACTTTCCACGCCTTGTTCTGCGCGGTGTACATCTTCCCTCCAGTGAGCAGAACAGTAGTGACAATCCAAAATCCCATGTCACTAAAGGGTCATACACACTATACGATTTTCTTTACCAAAACTATATAATATGAGGTCAAACCTAAACAGCTTCAATTTGTTTGTAATCAGGCAGGCCCTTGCACTAAACTCTTTTGTAAATCTAAAGAAAATCAAACAACAAAAGTTGTACAGTGTGTAACCAGCTTAACAGTCAGAGACAGCAGTGCCTTAGATCAGGGGTGCCAAACTCCATTTCATTGCGGGCACCATCAGCAATATGGTTGTCCTCAAAGGGCCAGTTGTATTTCTAAAACTAGATTTCCAGAGCACCCCACCCCCCTCACATTAGCTGTCCAGACCCCCCCCAACCCTCCATTACATCACAGTGCACGCGTCTCACCTTGTGCTGACGCTAGGAAGCAAGACCAGATGGGGGGCTGCAGTCAGCAGCCAAAGTCTGCTCAATCCTGAGACCTGGGGAGACAGAGAAGAGGGGGTGCTGCAACTGCACAGAGAGGCGCAGGATCTGTAGGAAGAGTTTTGTCCTCCACTCTGCTTCCAACTGCTGACACAAGGTGGGGGCAGAGACATGGTGGTCCTGTGGCTTCACAGAGAGGTGCAGAATCTGTAAGAGTTCTGTTCTCTCTACTGCCAACTGCTGAGACAAGGTGGGGGCAGAGACGTGATGGTCCTGCGGCTGCACAGAGAAGTGCAGGATCTGTAGGAGGAGTTCTGTTGTCCTTTCTGCTGCTGACTACTGAGACAAGGTGGTGTCAGAGACGAGTGGGCACTGCGGCTGCACAGAGAGCGCAGGATTTGTAGCAGGAGTTCTGTCCTCCTCTGCTGAGGTGGGGGGAGAGGATGAGCCTTTCTGTGGCTGCAGAGACAAGCTTAGGATCTGGTGGAGGAGTTCGATCCTCCTCTCTGCTGCAGACTGCTGAGACAAGGTGGGGTCGGAGAGGAGGGCGGTGCTGCAGAAAAGCTGTGAGGGCCACATTAATAGGACTGCGGGTCTTGTGTTTGACACATGTGCCTTAGATGATCTCTCTCTGCAGATATATAGCCATGAGACTCAAAGCCCAGGAATTTTACTGTTCTCTTTAGAAGGAATTTAAGTCAATATGTATATTTTTAGATAACATTACTAGATGTTCCCTGTAAGATCGTTGACCTTTACGTTTCCAGTTCCAATCTACGTTACACAGCTGTTTTCTCCTTGCTGTAGGTTTAGTGCAGCAAATCATCATCCAGGGTTTTGTTAAAAAGAGCAACATTAGACAGAAGTAATTTATATGTTAATTCTTTACCAAACTCTTCTTAATCGAGCATCATCTGAATTTTGTACGGCATGCAAGTAGGTTTATTTTTTTTTTTTTTTTTTTAAGTAACATATTGCTTGGCTGAAATTGTTATGTATGAACATTGTATCTCTAGCTCATGATAATCTTTGCATTTTGGAGGATAGTGTGCTGTCATAAGCTGCTAAACCTCATGTCAGTGTACTGTAAATCTTAACTCCATTTACAAATTCAAACTGACTCCAGCAATTACAGTTTAGTTATCTGATTAAAGTTTGCTAGTATGAATTTATAAATAAGTAAGCAGCAGCTTTACATTATAAGTGGATGGCCGATGTCAACATCCCAAACATGAGAACGCTGATTTGGGTTTAACACTAGTTAGTTCATTTTCTCATTGGGAAGATGCACTGACCAAATCTAAAGCATGCATTTCATTTTAAATGTATGAGATCCTTATTCTGTGGTTGATATTTTAAACTGCATTGCAGTTCCTTTATTGCACAGGTGATGGTGCTGTTGTGCCACTATTGATGAAAGCGATCTGCTGAGGTTGGTAATAACCCATGAAATAAGTAGGCAGGAGCCAGCAGGCCATGTCTTGTAACCTTTGAGGTATATTAATGTGCCCTCTGAGCATTTCTTGTCTGTCTGGATGAGCTTTGAGCTGTGCAAGGGTGAGAGAGCTGCAAAATGAAGCTTCAAAACAAGATGTTAATGGTGAATCTGGCATAATCCGAAAACCTATAAATATTCCAACCATGTTGTGATGAGAAGGCTTCTGTCTGCTTTCAGAGGAGAGACACCACAGAGCAAACTTTCCGCCTTGGAATCGTGCTGTGTCGCACTGAGAACAGGGAAGACGGGGACTAGAGCAGCCGGCAGACACCTCTAGCTGCTAAGGAACAGCAAGTCTCAGCATGCCCTGCTTAAAGAGCAGCAGTCAGTTTAAAAAATGTTAATATACATGAGAGGCTTGCTACATATGCATGACATTCTTCACTCTCCTTTTTATGTATCAATTTTACATCAGTAAGAAGTCATATTTTATACTTTACAATTTACGGCTTCATTCACACAGCCATAAAAAAATGTACTGATATTATTCACAATTTATATAGCGCCAACAGTTTACGCAGTGCTTTACAATGCAGAGGGGGGACAGCGCAATTATAGTACAATACAGAAGGAACAGGAGGGCCCTGCTCATAGAGCTTACATTCTAAAGGGAGGGGGTGGTGGTACAAAAGGTAATAGATGCGGGGAATGATTTGATTGGGTTGTTAGATGGGTGTTGGATTGGCTTCCCTGAATAAGTGGGTTTTCAGGGATCTCCTAAAGGTGGACAGGTAAGGAGCTGATCGGATATACCGGGGCAGGGAATTCCAGAGGATGGGAGAGGCTCTGGAGAATTCCTGAATGTTGTTACATGTGTTTTCTAGCACAAAAGTTCCTGGGTAATCGGTAAAATACTTGCATAAGACCCCTTTCACACCGAGCCGCCACCGGCATCAGCGGTAAATCGGTGCTATTTTTATGCGCCACTTTACCATCATTTTAGTGGTGCTATTCGGCCGCTAGCGTGCTGTTTTAATTCCCTGCCAGCGGCCAAAAAGGGGTTAAATCCGCCCGCAAAATGCTGCCGGTATTGCAGCGCTGCCGCATTTGATAGGGAGTTCACCGATCAGAAGAAGCTGCTGCAGGACTTTTTCTGACGCCCTGCCAGCGCACCGCTCCAGTGTAAAAGCCCTCGGGCTTTCACACTGGAGGGCATAGAGCAGCTGTTTTAGCTGTTTTAGGGTGGTTTGCAGGCACTATTTTTAACGCTATAGCGCCTGCAAAACGCTCTGTGTGAAAGGGGTATAAAGATGCGTTTAAACATGTAAAGACTCGTATTCGTACAGAAGGATCCCTTATTTTTCCCATTTGCGTGGACTTCATGTGATTACAAACGCATATACATGCATTTATATGAGTAAGCGCATAAAGTGCATATTTTGAGATGTAGATTTTGGATTCTATGTTACGGATCTGAACGCAGTGCAGCTGTGTTCAGGTTCATAATTAAAAACGCTGATATATATGCATCTTTTTTTATGGCTTTTATGGCTGTGTGAATAAAGCCTCACTAGCAACATGTCAAGTAGTCTGTGCCAAATAGGTCAGTGCATATCACATACTTTACCCAAAGGTGTGATAACTGCAGGAATCCCCATGTGAATTTCTGAATCTCCACCTAGTCCAGGGTTTATAGTGTGTTTGACTCGAGCTTACAAAATAGTTGGCTTTTTTTGCGTTTTACACCGACCCCCACTAAATCAATGGGGCAGCGCTGTAATACCGCCAGCAAAACGCCGCTATTGCGGCAGATTGCCGGCGGTTTTAACCCTTTCTCGGCCGCTAGCGGGGGTAAAAGCGCCCCGCTAGTGGCCGAAATGTGCCGCAAATCCGGCGGTAAAACGCCGCTAAAAATATCTGCGTTTTACTGCCCTGTGTATCAAGCGTTTGAGCATTAATGGTTTTCATTGGCCAGAATATTCATTTATTCTGGCCATTGGAATGCATTAATGCTTAAACACGTTTACATGCTCTTAGGCGTGTTCTTTGTTTTTCAACTTCAGCCTGTAAATGGTTCTCTTTTTATACGCCTATAAACACCTACTGTATGTGTGCCTAAGTGGTTATAAAGGCAGAAAGTTTTTATCTTATTGTATTGATTATGATAAAAAAAAACTTCTGTTTGCAGCAGCCCCCCTAATACTTACCTGAGCCCCATCTCGATTCAATGATGATGCACAAGAGCCTTGGCTGACCGGGGACTCTCTCATTGGCTGACGCAGTCAAACTGAGTGAGCGAATGAGGAGAGAGTGGGAACGGGGCTGAGCTGCGGCTCCGTGTCTCTGCTCAGGTTGCCCCCCTTAGCAAGCTACTTGCTGTGGGGGCACTCATCAGGAGGGAGGGGCCAGGAGCACAGATGGGGGACCCACGAGAAATGGAGGATCTGGGCTGCTCAACTGCACAGAGCAGGTAAGTATAACGTTTTTATTTTTAAAAACAAAACCGACTTTATTATCACTTTTAAGACGGCCATAGATGGTTGGAAACTCGGGAGGGTCAGCTGGGACCTGCTGAGATTCAAGCCATGTGTATGTATATATCTATCTCTCTCTCTATATATCTATATGTGTGTGTGTGTGTGTGTATGTATGTATGTGTATATATATATATGTATATATATATATATATATATATATGTGTGTATATGTATATAGATCGCCTAGAGGCGATTCAGTTCGCATTGTGCGCTATACAAGTATTTCATTCATTCATTCATTCATTCATTCATCGTGCTTAATGTGCCCAAGTCAGTCTAGCTATCGACTTGGGTACAACCAGCATGTTGGATTTCTAGCATGCGATTATTGCCAGCGGCTATAGCTGCTAGCAATAATCCTTGTGTTCTGGCATGGATGGCTCCCCGTGCCACCCCCCCGCCAGGAGAACATAATACTCCATAAGCTGCAGAAAAGAAAATTGCATCGTCTATGGCCTACCTTACATAGGGGAGCTTTTTACAGGCAAAAAAGAAGAAACACTTGACACCTGTAAAATCGCCATTTTTTTTCAAAGCCCAATGTGCATGAGGTCTTAGGCTGAATGCATATTTTCCTGTCGGCAGAGAATCCTTTCGTTCAGCAGCCCCAATTGCATGCTTACATTCAGGCGAATATAATATACATTCTCAAAGAAAAACCTGCATGAATATGAGGCTGGTATATTAATTGCATATTTGTATGACACTCTGTCTCCAGCTGACTCGGCTTCTATTTTGCTACAATTTGCTATTAAGTGACTTATAAATCCATAAACGTAGGGCCATTAGGATCAGCTCTCCAGATCAGGGGTAGGAGGACTTTTCTCTCCTGCTATAAATCTCTCCTGCAAGCGAAGCTTCATTTCCACGATCTGTCCTCTGGAAACAGACGTTTAGCAGCAGAATCACTCTGAGAAAAGGCAGCTTACATTTTTTAATATAATCGTATTGTAAATTAACACTTCGCTGGAAGTTACTATGAGAGTGCTAGGATCAACCGATCCAGATATCCCTTTACTAGCACAGAGTCTGTGGACTTGCATGTGTTCTGGATTGTATTATTTATGAGTATGTGTGTACAGATGGAGATATATACACATGTGTGTGTGTGTGTGTGTGTGTACATAATAAATATATATATATATATATATATATATATATATATATAGTGTGTGTGTGTATATATGTATCTGTATATATATATATATATATATATATATATATATATATATATATATATATATATATATATACATTTTTTTTTTTTTTCATTATTCTCCTGCATAACAGTAATAGATTTTGCATTGATTGTTTGCTGGCACATTTCACAGCCTTTACCATTAAGGTTAGAAAGCTCTAGATCAATATATAACTTAAACTCATTATATGTAGCCTTGCAAGGACAGACAGGCATGAAGCCCACCTTTTTTTTTTTTTTTTTTCCATGGAGGGGTTGCTGAATTTGCCCCAAATCCCGGAGAGAATTGTGCTCTCTTTTGATACGTTGTGGGTGACTTTGTCCCGTTTTGAAGGTAACAGCTTATTACAAGCACATTTAAATCCCCCCATTAATAGGAGCAATTAAAGAATAGCTCCATTTCCAGCAAATTAACAACCCGGAGAGGTAATTGCGACATAAATGAAGATAAATTTGTTTTAATGTTGCGAGAAAGGGAGGGAG
Organism: Lithobates pipiens; assembly: GCF_037356315.1. Lineage (NCBI taxonomy): Eukaryota > Metazoa > Chordata > Amphibia > Anura > Ranidae > Lithobates > Lithobates pipiens. The sequence continues at coordinate 126,109,437 of NW_027507784.1, forward strand.
GCCAGGAGAGAGTGTCAGGTTTTGGGAGGGGGGGATGTTTTATGGCTAATGTAGGATTCATTGCTCTGGCCGAGCAGAGCTTAAGGGGCAATGGGGGGCGGGGGGGGGGGGCACTGCTTTCCAAAACTAGAAGTGTTTAATGTCAGCATCAAAGGTGCATGCTCATCTCAGCCTTACCATGGTGGTGTGTGAAATCCATGTTTATATACGGTTCTATTCACTTGATCTTGTGCATCCACAGATGGTAGCATTGGTTTTCACATTGTTTTCTGTAGCATCCATTATTTTAGAATATTGCTATTTTTATAGCATGCTTTTATCATGTTTTTTTTTTTTTTTTTCATTTACTTGTGTACTCGTGTATAGATTAAGTCAAAAATATAAATGATACAATTGGCTCTTGAGAAAAAATGCATTGTAAAAAATAAAATAAAAAAATAAATAAAAAAAGGCTCTTGAAGTAACTGCATTCATTTTAAAGCATAAAAAGGAAACAATACTGTTTTTATAGTTTATATATAGAAGTTGTTAAGTATTAGAGCTGTGATATGCCTTGTGAGATCATTGCAGATCCCTCTGTAGTGACTTTGCACAGCATGCTCTCGTGTGTTGGGGGGGGGGTATTTTTTTCTTTTAAATTACAGAAAATATTCAAGTATTACCGGTTAATTTTTAAAATTGGGTACGGGGGTGTGGGTCAGCGGAGCGTTGGATATCAGGTGAGGTTATGGGATAAGTTGTACCTTTTGGTTTAAGCTTGAATATTTACGTTTTCAGTAGGGCTAAACAAGAACTGTGTGTGTATACACATCTATATATATATATATATATATATATATATATAATACAGTGAGGGGAAAAAAGTATTTGATCCCCAGCTGATTTTGTACGTTTGCTCACTGACAAAGAAATTATCAGTGTATAATTGTAATGGTGAGTTTATTTTAACCGTGAGAGGCAGAATAACAAAAATATCCAGAAAATTGCATTTCAAAAACAGTTATAAATTGATTTGCATTTTAATGAGTGAAATAAGTATTTGACCCTTTTGCAAAACACGACTTAGTACTCGGTGGCAAAACCCTTGTTGGCAATCAGAGGTCAGACGTTTCTTGTAGTTGGCCACTAGGTTTGCAAACATCTCAGGAGGGATTTTGTCACACTACTCTTTGCAGAGCCTCTCCAAGTCATTAAGGTTTTGAGTCTGCCGTTTGGTAATTTGAACCTTCAGCTGCCTCCACAAATTTTCTATGGGATTAAGGTCTGGAACTTCATGTGCTTCTTCTTGAGCCACTCCTTTGTTGCCTTGGCTGTGTGTTTTGGGTCATTGTCCTGCTGGAATATCCATCCACAACCCATTTTCAATGCCCTGGCTGAGGGAGGGAGGTTCTCATCCAAGATTTTACAGTACATGGCCCCGTCCATCGTCCCTTTTGATGCGGTCAAGTTGTCCTGTAGCCTCACCAGAAAAATATCCCAAAGCGTAATATTTCCACCACCATGTTTGACAGTGGAGATGCTTTTCTTGGGGTCATAGACATCCTCCTCCAAACATGTTGAGTTCATGCCAAAGCGCTTTGGTCTCATCTGACCACTACACTTTTGCCCAGTTCTCTTCTAAATCATTCAGATGGTGATTAGCAAACATGTGCTTTCTTGAGCAGGGGGACCTTGCGGGTGCTGCAGGATTGCAGTCCTTCACGACGTAGTGTGTTATTAATTGTTTTCTTGGTGATTATGGTCCCAGCTGCCTTTATATTGTTGACAAGATTCTCCCGTGTAGTTCTGGGATGATTCTTCACCGTTCTCATGATCATTGAAATTCCACGAGGTGAGATCTTGCATGGAGCCCCAAACAAAGGGAAATTGACAGTTATTTTGTGTTTATTCCATTTGCGAATAATTGCACCAACTGTTGTCACCTTTTCACCAAGCTTCTTGGCGATGAGCTTTGCTGCCCATTCCAGCCTTGGGTAGGTATACAATCTTGTCCCTGACATCCTTGGACAGCTCTTTTGTCTTGGCTATGGTGCAGAGATTGGAATGTGATTGCTTCTGTGGGCAGGTGTCTTTTATACAGGTAACAAGCTGAGACTGGGAGCACTCACTTTAAGAGAGTGCTGCTAATCTCAGCTGTATAGAAGACACCTGGGATCCAGAAAACTTGCTGATTGATAGGGGATCAAATACTTATTTCACTCATTAAAATACAAATCAATGTATAACTTTTTTGAAATGCATTTTTTCTGGATATTTTTGTTCTGTCTCTCGCTATTAAAATTATAGCCTGATCATTTATTTGTCAGTGGTCAAACATGCAAAATCGGCAGGGGATCAAATACTTGCCCCCACTGTGTGTGTGTGTGTGTGTGTGTGTGTGTATATATAATGTATATATGTATCTAGATGAAGAGAATTGAGTTAAAAAAAAAGTGTGTGTATGTATGTATGTGTGTGTATATATATATATATATATATATATATATATATATATATATATGTATATATATATATATATATATATATATATATATATATATAATAAAATATGCTATAAAAAGCTTTTTCTGTGTATGAATACGTTTATACATGGGTACAGCCTTATTTCTGCAGTACATATTCAGGTTGTATTTCCTTCAAAGTAGCGGTACACAGTGACACTGCTTTTCTGCATCTCCAACTCTGGGAAGTCCACATGTAACCTGAATTTATTTCAATAGCCATTAAATAGGGATGCTAATCCTATGCCCTGATATAGAAATGACCACTAGGGGGAGAATTTTACACATTTATACATTAAAAACAATCATCGACCATATATTGAGGAAATGCTGTCTATATATATATATATATATATATATATATATATATATATATATATATATATATATATTATAACATACGTATGTGTTCGTTTGGATTTTATAAAAAAAAAAAACTTTATAATGGGGGGAGGATCATTTTTTTTTATTATATATATATATAAAAAAGAAGCAGATATGAATATGGAAATGGATCTTTTAAAAAGATCAAAAACTAGCATCAGAGCCATAGATCTGGGTGTGCACTTACTGAGAATACATTGACTTACTGAGAAGACCTGTTAGTGTCCCTTTAAAGCTACGTGTACATACACTGCCAAACCACAATCTGCTTTCCACTGTATTTTGAGATTGCCTGGCATGCCATGAACCGTTTGTGTCCGTCCGAGTAATGCAGCTTTTTATTTGCAAAAGGGAGTAGTGGCTTGGCCTTGACAACCAATCAAATCCTCCTTTTTTCTTTTATTTTTATTTTTTTGTTGTGTTTCTTTGGCAGAATATAAAATGAAGGAAATATTGACTTGGCCTACAGGCAACAGATTCAGATTACTTACAATTTTATATGTGAGGCCTGGAGTAATTGGTGGTTATTCAGCATCCTAAAAGTTTGTGCACGGCAAGTCTCATCCTTCTAGCTCGATGTCGGGAGGTGTAGTCTGTTTCCTAGCTTGGCTGCCAAATACAAGAACTGTGCAGAGAAACCGTGTAATGACCTCTATTTCATCACTTTATTAAACCTGCGTCTTCTCCTTTTGTTTTTGTCCCAGTGATAATTTTTTTTGCACTTTTTTTACTCACCATTACATGTGTTTCACCTTTTGAACTGACACAATATCTTTGTTCTGTCTCCAGTGGCCCAGAAGATCGTGGCAACTCGTAAAAAGCAACAGCTTTCCATCGGCCCGTGCAAGTCTCTGCCAAACTCCCCCAGCCACACGTCTGTTTGCTCGGCACAGGTGTCAGCTGTGCATATCAGCCAGGTATACTTCCTTTAAACCATATGGATAATGAATAATTGTATTTGACATGACTATATAAGAGATGTATTTTCAGCTACTACTGTATGAAGGTAGGTTATCATAAGGCTAGTGCTCATAGGCGTGAGTGAGCACTTTATGTGTACATGTAACAGGCCTGCCCCCAAAACCACAGTTTCCTAGTACACACTTATGCCGGCCATACATAGATCAAAGTTTGCCCAGTTCAGCAGAGACCCGTGTATGGGCAGGCTGATTGTACCCAAGTGGATCCATTGATCGACTTGGGTACAATCAGCCTGTCAGATTTTTCTACATGCAATCAATAGCAGCAATCATATTCTGCCGGTTGGGAAGGCTCCCCCCTGACAGAATAAAATAGCACTGCAGGGGCCATTTAGCCCCATCAACACAGTGTTTATGGGGGAATTGAGAAATTTTCGAAATTCTATTAATCTATGGCTTGCTTTAAATGTTAATGCTCGGATCAGTGTCATGTTTATTTGTATGCAAAGAAAATAGGTGGGGTGAAATCTGCCAGGCCCTGTTGAAGTGGCTTATATCATGGAAACAATATCGATCAGAACATTAGTTTTCTGCTGGAAGTGTCAGTTTTATTTGCATGGAAGAGAGGGATGTTGGGACAGCTTATTTTAGGGAAATTTGAGCGATCAGAACATTTTTATTTTTTCTCACCTGTACAACTGTCTCATCCCCTTATAGTTCATTGGCAGGCATTTGTCACCTGATTCAGCTGAAAACATTCAAGCTTTAGTCTCATAACTATGGGCGGGGTAAAGCATGTCTAGCAAAAACTGGTGCTGCATAGAGCAGGGAAGGATTAGGATCCTTGTCTAATTTTAATGCTGTGTCTGGCTCCATTAGAGAGCTTTCTCCTCCCTGTAAGATGAGCAATCCTGCCGCTGGTGTCAATGTGCCAGCAACATGATCACTAACAGATCACTTACCTTTTCCCTTGAAACTGCCTCTTCGCTAGCCAAACCAGTAAGATTATATTCTCCCCATGCAATTTCATTAGAGGGACGGCTTCCTGCTTGATGATTTTGCTGCTTGCAGTGTGTTGGGCTTTTTTTTTGGGCTGTGGTGCTGTTGTAGATTTTTCCCTCGCTTTTGGTTTGGTACAACCATTGTCACTGGGATAGTAAGGGGAAATCTCTCTAATATGGTTCTGGATATGAGGAAAAACCTTTGTCTGTTCAAAGTTTACTACTAGCCCGGTTCAGGCATCACCTGTGACTAGCTTTATAGCTTACAAAAGGTCAATAATTAATATTTCTTTTGCATTCTTTGAGGAACACAATAACTCATACACTTTGAGTTATACTGCTGCCTGCAGGGTTATTGGACACAGGCAAAAAAACTGTAGGACAAACAGGATAATCCCTTCTGCTACCTGCAGGCTTAATTTTTTTGTTTTTTTACAAGTGTCCTAAGTGGATAGATGTCTTTTCTTAAGTTCTGCTGTGTGAGGACTAACTTATTTTTCCTAGCACCGTTTTCTCTAGCAAGACCTTTCTCCACATTGTGGCTAGAGGTTTACAGCCCCACTGTGATGGGTGTCCCCAGGATACACGATGGCTCCAGTGCTGCCTACAGCACATCCACTGATACGGCTGGTTTCTGCATTCTGTAATATTGTTCTCTGATCCTAAACTCTATCCCATCTTAGGATTCTTCCCTTCCCCTGCCCAGTGTGGCCAGCTCCTCTGCCCTTTCAGCTCAGATTTTTACTACAGTCACACGGGACTTTATTGTCCAAATTACTTTGTTCTTTACTATTTCTGACTGCAAATTCCACTAATGCCCATCTGTGCCTTTCCCTGCAGATTGTGTGTCTGATCTGCTTGTAGCCTCTGAAATGCTATGTAATTCTGAGTAACACTAGTCCTTCCTGACAGAGCTTGCCTCCAAGGAGTTAGTCTTCTGCTATTACTCCCAAATTTAAAGAGGCAGTTTCTGGTCTCTTTGATGCAGTGTGCACCACTTTGAAACTAGAGAATCAGCCTCTTTCTTCTACCAGAAAAAGTAGTGGGGCATTTTTTACCCTAATGACTATAACCTCTTTGAGAAAGGTTGACTGTCTAGACATTGCAATGGTACATATAGCATTCAGAAATCCGCTCTGGAGCAGACTCATTGTTTGGAGTATCTGGGTTTAGTCCTAGTCGTGACGCACGCCAGAGTATTACTCTCTCGGGAGAAACTTTAAACTCTTCTGTTCCACACTCATGCTGTCCCGTCTGGGTGCCATGTTACTGCCCATGTTTCAGGATTATGGTGTCCGGAATCTGGCCATCTTTGAAGCAATCACAGTTGTCCACTTTCACTCCAGACCCCTACAACACAGTACCGACTGATTAGTTTGACACAAAGCACCAGATTTTCCTTGATTTGTTTGCTAAAAATATCGAGCTCTGAAATCGGGGAAGCCCCTTTTCCCATCTTTTAGAAGATCTTCTAAATGGGTGCCAGCCTGTTGTGTTAGAGTACTCAGGATTCCTCTCCATCGCTGCAGGGGCCTTTTTTGTCAAATGAATCTTATTTCTCAATATTCCAAGCTTCCAGTGACTTGGCTGTCTATACAGCTTTGGACCATTCTGCTGGAGGGTCATCCAATTCAGCAATCCTTCGTCAGCCAGTAGCAGCTAGACTGGTCCCTTCACCCTGAGGTGTTCCATCACCTGTGTCACAGGTGGAGAATGCTGGATGTGAACCTCCTGGTTCAATAACAAACTCCACAGAGTTTGCTCCAGGTACAAGGATCCTCCAGTGACAACAGTGAATGTTCTGGCTGAACTATGGGATCAGTGCATTCTGTATATGCCTTTCCTCCCGTGAAACCGCTTACTCATCTACTTACTAGGATTGAGATAGAATTTTAGTTATTCTTATTGCTCAGGATTAACCCTTCTGACAGAGGATCCATGGACTCTTTCAGATCTTCTGTCTCAAGGACCTTCCTGCTTTATGACCACTAGCTTTAATGGCATGCCTGTTGAAGCTCAGGTTCTGAGAGATGGGGGCATCTCTGTATCTGTGCCACAATGTTAAACGCTAGGAAGTCTACTTCTCGTGAGGTCTATCATTGGCAGTGAAAGGCATACTTCGCTTGGTGTTAGTCTCAAGATTGTCACCCTAGAATATTCTCTGCGGGGCGAAACCTCTCCTCCTTACAGCTGGGTGTGGGCCAGTGTTTGGGTCTCAGTGCTACCAAATGTCAAGTTTATGCTCTCTCTATGGTATGTCAAAACTATTGGCCTCCTCTTGCTTGATTAAAAAGTTTGTACAGGGAGTCAACCACATAGCTTCCCGTGTCCATTCCCTTGTGATGACTTGATATCTGAATCTGGTTCTTCAAAAACCCCAATTTGAACTTATTAGAGACATTCTTTTCTCTACTAAGCACAATGTGGTATTCCTTGTAGTCATTACCTCTGAAAAAAGTGGGCGTATGAAATGGCAGCCTTATTCTGCAAGAAACCCTTTCTTGTTTTGCATTGGAATAAGGTAGCGTTGAAGCCTAGGACTTGCTACCTAAGGTAATTTCTGCCCTTCGTTTTAAACCATGATATCTCCGTTCCATTCCTCTGTCCAGGTCACAAAATAAAAATGTCCCTCCATTCCCTAAATGTGGCTGGAGCTGTAAGACATTAACTTAGAAAGACAGATTCCCTTTGTGTCATTACGGATGGTCCCCATTATGGCATGCCACCTTCTCATTCCACCATCTTTAGGTGGCTCAAACAGACCATTATTCAGGCTTGCAGGAAAGAAAATTGCACCTTTATATGGCTGGCTTGAGTTCTACCAGTTGGATATTTAGGTCTCATCTGATGCCAGCTTTGGCTGTAAGGGTATTCAGGTGACGTTTTGAGCTGCCGGCACTACCCAGTACTGTTTTTTTTTTTTTTTTTTTTTCTTTTCTTGGGCCTGTTAAGCCTTGTATACACGATAAGAATATTGGAAGAATGATCATCTGTTTTTCTGCATGCTATTCTCATATCGAAAATGAAGATGTTACTAAAATTATGAAATTTTTCTGTCCTTATGACAGAATACAACTTCAGTAGTGATGTAATGTATTGTAATGCTTTCTTTTATTTCCATGCGCGGTCTTGGTTAGTCTATTTTTTTCGGACAAATACTGTACTGATGAAACATAAATTGTTCATTCTGGTACCGTATGAGAAAAAATCTCCTGCTTGTCCCTACTGATGATTTTGCTTGAACGGCTCTCAAAATCGGCGTACTAATTTTCTCATCTTGTATATTAGGCATTAGTGTGCTGTGATTGATGGGAAAGAGTGGCTTTGTACCTGAGGTCTGTTTACAAGTTGATTTTTTGATGAGGGCAGTAGCAGTAAGCAGTGGTGAATTATATACAAGCATAAACTTACCTACCTATACAATCAACTTGACCCATATGATACTATAATCATTTTGCTTGCTTTTTCTACATTACTTTTTACATGAAATGATTACTGGGATTACTATAATTTAGTTTTTACAAGTAACTCCAACTAAAATGGCTCATTAGCGATTTTATTCTTTTAAGTAGCAGTATGTTCTATGATCCTTGCACACTAGTATAATATTTTCTATGTTCTCTGCACAGACCAGTAATGGAGGAGGCAGTCTAAGTGACTATTCTTCATCCGTTCCATCTACTCCCAGCACTAGCCAGAAAGAGCTGAGGATTGATGTACCTCCCACTGCCAGTACTCCAACTTCCGTGCGCAAACAGTCCAAGCGAAGATCCAACCTGTTCACGGTGAGTTCCGATAAGTGTTTTACTTCTACTCCAGAGAGAGAATTTCATCTAGTGAACTTTATTACAGCATCAAAACCTTATGGCGGATGCTAAGTTGACAAACTGATGGAACCACCATAAGAGACAAAAAATGCTAAATCCCACCAGCACACCAGATCAAGCAAATAATAAAGATTTTTGCTGTCACAAGCAACATTTCAGGGCCACTAAGGACTCCTTAGTACCTACCCCTGAGCTCCAATAACTCTGTGAATAACACAACAGAGTCAGCCATTTTGCCAACATGTGAGCTAATCCTTTCATCATCAATATGTGAAGAGCAGGATCTAAGTTATCAATTCACAATTGCTTTTCAGTGCCAAATACTTTTAAAACATTAAAGGTTAGGGCCTGCTTACAATGTTTTTTTTTTTTTGCAGTAATACTTTTTAATGCATGGTTTTTGCGCATTAATAAAGTATATGCGCATACACTTTTAACTTGTGGTATTTGTGTATTAAGACAAAAAGAGGAATTTCGTTCCGCGCTATAGACAACATAATAAGATGGTGGTGTTAAACTGCTGCCCCCCATGACCACCATGGAGGAGTCAGCAAAAAATATCATGGAAGTGGGTGTGGTGCCGCTTATTTTTTAGTGGTGTGTATCCCTTTAAATGCACCTTAGCTTGCTGTGCTTGAGAACAAATGTTATACTGTGCAAATGAGCAATGAGAAAAAAGGAAAATATGTAAACAACGTTATGGTAAATGTGTGGTGGCAATTCCTTATATACAAGTCATAAAACACTGTAAACCTTAAAGTAGCACCATATACAAACCGATAAAGTGACTGCTAGCAATAATTCATTGACTTCCATGAAAAAGGTGACGTGCTATGATACAATATAAATGTCAAACAAGTGACATGCTGAAAAACAAAAAATGAGTCCATACTTCAATAGTAATTGGATTCACAAATCCCATGATTCAGGCTCGGTTCACACTTGTGTGATGCGGGAACCCTGTGAATCTGGCATTGCACCCGACGCACACAGCAGTACACACTGCCATATGCGAACTGCCGGGAGTGTCAATACATTGTTAACGACCCCCATTTCAGCTCACATATCGCATTGCAAACTGACAGTTTGGACATGAATCGGATCACATGAGTGTGAACACCCTTGCGTTTCGATTCTGTTGCAGACCAAAAAAGGGTCCTGTGCGAGTTTGGTTCGAATGTGATATCAGCCACACTATCTGTATGGCTGAAATCGCACGGACATTGCATGTGATTTGCAGTGCGGTGCGAATCACATGTGATTTCACAGAGTACGCTGGTGTGAACCGGCACGTATTGGTGATTTTCACACGTGCTTCCCTTTCTTCGGCATTTACAGCACTATTTGGCTGTACACACTATCCAGATACAGGGCTTCCTCAGCTCCTCCAACGGGTTTCTGTCTTTCCAGATTCCTCACATGCAGAAACAACAGCAACACGGGCACCATAGTGTTATACAGTAAAAAAACAAAAACGTTTATTTGAATAAAGTGTATTTCTGAATATTGCAATAAACGTTTTTATGATTTATATACAAGGAATTATTACCACACATTTACCATAGGGTTGTTTACATATTTTTATTTTTTCCCATTGCTCATTTTCACAGAAAAACATTTGCACAGCAAGCTAAGGCGCATTTAAAGGGATACACACCACTAAAAATAAGCAGCGCCACACCATTTCCTTCATATTCATTTATGTATTAAGTTGTGGATTTATTTTGAATGAGCTGTCAGTAAAAATGAAATTGGGCTTCTTTTTTTTTTTTTCAACACAGCACACCGCATTGTACGGATAGTTCATATCTGTGCATTGTGATGCTTTTTATTTGTTGCCTTGCATTGTATGCTTTACTGCAACACACTGATGTGAACAGGTCCTAAAGCTGGGCACATATAGGCCATTTTTGCTTGTGAGATAATTATCCATGATTGCTCTGCAATCAATTGCTAGCAATCGCTGCTCATTAGTAAAAATGGATTGTGGCATGTAATAATAACGAATTAATAGTACAGTGAATAATAATAATGAATAATAGCACAGCACTTCAACTTTTTAGCGATTGTTAGCGATCAGTGACAGGCAATCACGGGTAATTTTAGTAGTGCGATTGTAGTAGCAAAAATCACCTGTGCGCCCTTAATCTGCTAAAATTAGTTGTATTTCTTTAGTTTATTCTGATTGCCACCAGGTGGCAGTAGAGATTAAGGCTTTTTTCCCTTCCAGACGGCTACGGAAATTTGAAATGACAGAGCCTAGCTTTGTTATTTTTGCTAAGCATTATAATAGAAGGGCCAGGCCTATGAAAACTTAGTTAAACCAATTTTAAACACCTTTAACTTTGTTTAGCCATTGAATTGGTGTTTGTCTATTCCCCCAGCCTGAAGGTTGACATACGTGCCATGAGATTGTCACACAAAGCATCTAGTTTATCAGAATAGTGAGAGCAAAATTTTACAATTGGGAGAGAGAGTCTGCTGGAAGCTGGCTTTACAAAGCGTATAGCTGTAGAAAATTTACCTCCAAAGCTTCTCTGCCCATTAAATAAAGGTCACCCAAGTATCCACTAATATTCATGAGTGATGGAGAGATGGATCATTGTGCTCTAGATTTTTGCACAATGGTAATTACTTGGGCCAGACCAAACCGTTCTCTCTGTGTCTGCAGATTTAGGGATTTCTATAAAATGGACTTCCATTGTGCTCATCCCTTGGTTCCGTATAAGCAGTGTTTGGGTGGGAACACAGTAAGGATGTTCCTAGTACTAAATGGTCAAATCAAGTGTTTATTTTGGATACAGAGGTGTTTTTACACAAAATGGTTCTGTTTTGGGTGGAGCGGATAGAACTTGAATCTCAGGTGTTCACTGGCGTCAAATGCTTCAGCAAGAGGGTCTCTCCCACCTGAAGTTTACTGTGACCATGGACACAGTGCTTTACCAATATGTGAAGTGTCCACTAGAGGGTGGAAGATACAAATTCTATGTCTTCTGGTCGCCAGTGGATTCTTCATGGTAATAAAGAAAGCACTTACTTAAAGTGGTTGTAAAGGCTCAAGTTTTTTTTACCTTCATGCATTGTATGCATGAAGGTAAAAAAACTTCCTCTGTGCAGCAGCCCCCCTAATACTTACATGAGCCCCATCTCGATCCTGCAATGTACACGAGGGCCTTGGCTCTTTGGGGAGTCTCCCTCCTTATTGCCTGAGACAGCTGTGGGAGCCATTGGCTCCCACTGATGCCAATCTCAGACAGTGAGCCAATAAGGAGAAGGAAGGGGCGTGGGCCAAGCGGTAGCTCTGTGTGTGAATAGACATGTATAGCCTCAACTCAGGAACGAGCCTAATTGGGTGCTCCCATTGCAAGCTGCTTCCTCTGGAGGCACTCTGCAGGAGGGAAGGGCCAGGTATGCCGTGGGACTCGAGAAGAGAAGGATCAACGCTGCTGAGATGTCACAGTACCAGAACAGTGGTTGGATTGATTGGGTGCAGTCACTGTTCAGCCAACACATTTTGACTTTTGTTGAGCCAGGTGGTGCCTGTGGGGCCTACCTTCAGCTCAGATTTCAGCCATATTAGCAGGAATTTAGTGAAATTCAAGACATCTATGGCAAGGTTTAGCCCACCCATAGACTTCATAGAGCAGTGCATGCATGATCCATCCTAACATAGAGGAACCTTTTGCTTAGGAAAAAGGAAAGACATGAGCAGTGTGGCCAGATGCTACTATAATCATTTTGCTTGCTCTCTGTACATACATTTTTGCATTATATGATTACTATATAATATATATATCATATTCTATATTTTATTTTTTACAGTAACTCCAACCTAAAAAGGCTCATTAGCTATTTATCAAATATTTAAAATAGCAGGATGTTCTATGAACCATGTACAACAGTATGAGATGAACAATGCTGGCAGATGCTGCCCCATAGTTTATATCAGAGGAAATTGCAGTATTTAGGGCAGGTTTTTTTCCTTATAAGAGCTAGTTGAGCAGGGTCAGAGGCTCCCCATAGACATGAAATCATTGAGAGATCAGGCACATGTCCTCTCGCGTCAGGCTTTTGTTTGTATCAGATGGTTTTTGAAATCTCATACAAATCTATGGGAATTTAAAACTCACTTAACACAGGTTGAGGCTCATAAGGTCAGATATACCTGTGAATGAATTCTGAATGATCTCAGACGCTTCTCAAGCTGATGTCATTAACACGAGGCCAACGGATGTTGGCAGTCGCTCTTAAGCCTAGTACACACCATGAGAATATCGTACAGAAAAAAATGCATTCTGTGCGATTGCCCGATAATCTATTCCTTAGTGCACAGCTTTCAAACTCCGTTCTGAACAGTTCATGGGAGAAAATCCAAAGGGACAAGCATGAAAATGTTTCTTGCAAGATAACAGATCAAACAATTTCTGTTTAATTAGTATAGTACTGGGGTCGATCGTGTACATGGCTCTGCCTCCTCCCAGCCTTCACTGCAGAGCGGAGAGCAGGAGGCAGAATAATGCTGAATGGAGCATGGGGGGTGGGAGCTGCCTCAGTGATTGGTTGCTAGGCTGTTCCAGCATCCAATCACCAGCTTGTTATTATTTGGGGGGGGGGGGAGAAACTAATGTGAAGGGGGGCAGAGGACACTACTGTGACACACTGGGGTTGATTTACTAAAACCGGAGAGTGGAAAATCTGGTGCAGTGGTGGAGGGTAGCCAATCAGCTTCTAACTTTAGCTTGTTCAGTGAAGCTTTGACAATAAAACCTGCAAGCTGATTGGTTTCTATGCAGAGCTGCACCAGATTTTGCACTCTCCAGCTTTAGTAAATCAACCCCATAGTGTTGTTCATACCATCTTTTTATTCGGGAGCTGGATAGGTTTTTGCCTTTGCCTGATCAACAACCAACCCCCCCAGGGATCTTTGATTCCCTCCATGTTGTCAAGGTAGGTCTCAACCTCCTGAAAGGTTGCCTACCCCTGGTGTAGTATTTTTACAAGAAAAGTGACCAAGACCACGCATGCTCAGAAACGAAAGAACATTACATACATTTATTTCAATACATTACATCATTCTGTCTCACAAGAATTTTTGCAACTTTAGTAATCTAGTCATTTTGGATATGGGACTGCCACGCAAAAAGAAATACAGATGGTTATTCATCCGATATTCTCATCATGTGTACTAAGCACTAGATTTGTGACAACTGTAGCTTGGATGTTAAGACAAGGTCAGCCTGTCAAGTTCAACATACAATATAAAATCTGATTTTACAACCTTCTTAAGATCAACTATCAACTTTTAATTGCAAGGGCCAACCTGAATTGATGGAAAAACTAATGTATTGTTTAGGTGTGTCCTCATAGTACATAATTTTGTAAATCTAAAGGAGGTTGTAGAATCAAATTGTATTGTGTATGGCCACCTTTTAGAGGTTTCAGACAGTAGTGAAGACCCAGCTAGAGATTGATTCCTGCCCCTCCCCCATCAAAAACATCAAACAACAATCCATTTTGAACAGTTGTGCCTAAACCATTCATAGGACCCTTCCTCTAATTTGTTAGAATGTTATGTCAACTCCATAAGAAATTGTCTGAAATCCATAGCGCACCAAAAGTAGTGCAAGCCCTGCTCTAGGCTCCTCACCTACTTTTTCTGACCTACCGGGCTGCATGTTCACATAAGAATCTGGTATGGATTTGGGGGTCAATGCGATTTAAAAAAAAATGAAATAAATTGGCATGGGATTCCCCTCAAAATCCATACTAGACCTGAAGGGCCTGGTAGTGATTTGTGTGGGTGGCCCCACCGCGTTTTTCCCTCATTTGTTTCTTTTACATTCAGTGTGGGTTCCCCACTGACAGCTGATGACTAATCCGTTGTTAAGGATGCAGCGGCTGACTACTTTAACAACCATCTAAAATTTGCATTGTACTACATGCAACCGTGCTACAAATGTGATGCAACCGCGTGCCACTGCGGGTGCGGCGCATTACCGTAGACTTGAATGGGAGGCATTGAAAGGCTTCAAATGTCTTCTGACTCGACATGATGCTTCAGCTTTGACGCAACGCTAATGCTTCATGTTTTGAATAATGTAAACAGCACTGTGTATCGTTTGCATAGGAATTTGAGGAGCGTTTTTCACTCCCCTCAAATGCCTGCTTTTAGTGCCAGTGTGAATGTCACCCTTTAGACAGTTGTCACTGGAACAAGTGTCCTTATTGGAAGAATTCCCCCATACCTCTTGCTCTGGTGGCAACCTATATTTGGAGTGCCGTTAACTTTAACTGAACCCTGCAGCAGATCACAAGGGCATTGCAGTCAGAATGCGGTGCAGGAACGCAGTTCCTCCTGTACTGCGTTTTTAATGTGAATGGACCCCAAAGGAAATAAGATTTTGTAAAACATTTATACAGTTAGGGCCTATTTCTGCTGTGTTTTGTATGCAACCCTGTGCAATAAATGCGTGCGTTTTTAAATGTTTCCCTATAGAAGATGCACTTTCTATAAACTGCATATAACCTATGCCACTACATGCAAACACATAAAATAAGGTGCACCATTAAAATCACTATAGGTGCAGAAAAGTACATTTATAAATAAAAATTTACTCTTAAAGCAACCTTTACTCAAAGTTTAGCACTTTTTATCTCATCAAGCTCCTCACCCCATCCCATGATCATTTTTTTTAGTCTTTGCTGTCCACCTTGTCTGCATTCTTGCCTAGGGGAGAATGACAGCTCCTCTGCTCCTGAAGCCTCCAGGGACATGCGATTCACCTACCCTGGGGTCATCTGCTTCAGCAGAGTGGCCAGAGGAGTGCAAACTCCTGGTGGCAAATCACTGGGGAAGGCTGTCTGAATCAGGAAGAGACAGCCAGCTCTCAATGTTATCAGAAAGAAAGATGGCGGCTCAGTTCCTGGCGCACCGCAGGGGTTTGGCGGATTACAGCATTAAAATCTCTCCCTCAAATGCCCTATGTGCATTTGCGGCACGGTTGACAAGCATTTTTGGCTTGTTAAAATTGCACCACAAATGCCTACTATAGCTGGTTGTTAAAGAACAGGCTGGGAAGCTGGCCACCACGTCCTTGACAACCATTGAGTCATCAGCTGTCAGCTGGGTTTTCTGCTGACATCTGAATGTAAAAGGAAAAATAATTGCTGGCAAAGTAAAAAAAATGGAGTGCCCCCATCCAAACCAAAAAATGTAATGGGGGTGCTTTTGGCCAGGGGCATCAAAAAGAAATAAAGACACTGAGAAAAAAAAGCATCCCTCGTGCCAATGGTTCCTGCCATCTGCATGCTCCGCTGTCTGACATTTCTTAAATAACGAAGGGGCCGGGGCCACCTGGCAATGTCACCTGGTGGAGACGGCGGGGCAGGCAGACAGCGGGAGCCTTTCACACGAGCGGAGCTTTTTTTTAATAAAAAAATTGGGTTGGTGGTAGCAGTGGGCATTGTGATTGACAATGGATCTACACCGGGGGACACTGTTTTTGTTAAAGGAATTGCCATGAACTGTCTCTGTGGTTTTCTTTCTTTTTGACACCTTTTTATGATGAATGAATAGGGGTATAATATTCCCCATACTCATTCACATGGGGGGGGGGGACAGAATCTGGGGGGGACTCTTGGTAAAGGGGTCTTCCAGATTCCGATAAACCTCCTGTTCCCAGACCCCCACAGCCAGGGTTGTGGGGAAGAGGCCATGTTGATGGGGGGGGGGGGGGTGCTTTGGAGTGGAGGGTGCGGGGCACTCACTTGTCCCCTACCTTTTCTGACCTACCGGGCATCATGTTCGGATAAGAATCTGGTATGGATTTTAGGGGGGGGGGGGGCCCAATGGCATTTATAAAAAAAACTGGCATGGGAAATGATAAATGGGTTTTCACAATTTCTTACAAATCTTTGAAAAGTGTGGCGTGCATTTGTATTCAGCCCTCCTGAGTCAATACTTTGTAGTAGCACCTTTCGTTGCAGTTACAGCTGCAAGTCTTTTTGGGGATGTCTCTACCAGCTTACATCTAGACAGTGACATTTTTGCCTATTCTTCTTTGCAAAATAGCTCAAGCTCTGTCAGATTGGATGGGGAGCTTCTGTGAACAGCAATTTTAGGGTCATTGTCCTGCTGGAAGGTGAATCTCCGCCCCAGTCTCCCGTTTTGCAGACTCTTAACATGTTTTCTTCTCAGATTTCCCTGTTTTTGGCTCCATCCATCTTCCCATCAACTCTGACCAGCTTCCCTGTCCCTGCTAAAGAAAAGTATCCCCCACAACCTGCCACCACCATGTTTCACGGTGGGGATGGTGTGTTCAGGATGATGCGCAGTGTTAGTTTTCTGTCACACATAGTTTTGCTTTTAGACCAAAAAGTTCAATTTTGGTCTCATCTGACCAGAGCACCTTCTCCCACATGTTTGCTGTGTTCCCCACATGGCTTCTCGCAAACGGGACTTCTTATGGCTTTTTTTCATCAATGGCTTTCTTCTTGTCACTCTTCTATAAAGGTCAGATTTGTGGAGAGCACGTCTAGTTGTCCTGTGGACAGATTCTCCCACCTGAGCTGTGGATCTCTGCATTTCCTCCTGGGTTACCATGGGCCTCTTGGCTGCTTCTCATGATTAATCCTCTCCTTGTCTGGCCTATCAGTTTAGGTCGACAGCCATGTCTTGGTAGGTTTGCAGTTGTGCCATACTCTTTCCATTTTCGGATGATGGATTGAACAGTGCTCTGTGAAATGTTCAAAGCTTGGTATATTTTTTTATAACCTAACCCTGCTTTAAACTTCTCCACAACTTTATCCCTGACCTGTCTGGTGTGTTCCTTGGCCTTCATGATGCTGTTTGTTGACTAAGGTTCTCTAACAAATCTCTGAGGGCTTTACAGAACAGCTGTATTTATACTGAGATCAAATAACACACAGATGTATTTTATTTACTAATTAGGTGACTTCTGACGGCAATTGATTGCACTAGATTTTAGGTAGGGGTATCTGAGTAAAGGGGTCTGAATACAAATGCACGCCACACTTTTCAAATATTTATTTGTAAAATATTTTGAAAACCATTTATAATTTTCCTTCCACTTCACAATTATGTGCCACTTTGTGTTGGTCCATCACATAAAATACCAATAAAATACATTTACGTTTTTGGTTGTATCATAACAAAATGTGGAAAATTTCAAGGGGTGTGAATACTTTTTCAAGGCACTATATAATATATCATATTTACATCACTAGAAGAAATACATGTTTTTAGTCTATACATAATAAAGAAAATATAAATGTGGAAAATTTCAAGGGGTGTGGGTATGAATACTTTTTCAAGGCACCGTATCACCATTGCTGTTGGCTCTGCTATACTGAATAAGCCCCTTTGTGTATCTTGCCCTCATGCTCAGTGATGTCATCATTCCCTTAGTGAATTGATAGGCTGCTCTATTATACATATTGGTTCAGTTGGCAAAATGGTTGTCTCCCCTGTGTGCAGGTGACAAGTGCGCTGCAGTCATAATGATGCATTTATTTTTCAGTCTTCAGCATTAATAAACACCCTGTGTTCTTCAGCATCAGCACTTTTTTTTAGGAGGATTTAACAAACCTGCTATGCTGTTTTGCATATATCCCAGATTAAAGAAAGTGCAATTAAAGTACAAGTTACTGATTTATTCCCATCACAAATCTGTATGCAATATGTGTTGTTTGCTGATAACAGACTGAGCCCAGTATTCTTATGACTGTCCCAAATCCTGAGTGCTATTTTAATGGAAGAGGGGTTTAGAAAGGTTGTAAAATGCAGTACATCTCCTCTAATTGCTTGGTCATTTTAGTGTGAAAAGTTATAAAGAATATAGCTACAGTATATTTTCTTTGTGTACAGTCAGGCTGACACCTCTCTCCAATGGAAGCTAAATTCCAAGAGAAGACCACCTTAAACTGTTGATTTTTTTCAGCCTGAATGTCCAACCAAAACTGAGTTTTGGATAGGAGAAGGAGGATTGAACCCCTATTGGGTTTTTACTGCTGGAGCTCCATTTTGGGAGATTATTTGCTCCTATGTTCTCTCCCTACAGCTCTGAGTCCATACCTCCATAAAGGCTGTCATTTCAGAGCTGCAGTAGGAGGGAATGGACTATGAGGCCACTCATCCATGCCCTCGCAGTCCATTGTAAACTACAAGCTGTCTGCCATGGTGGCAGATGGGACTTGTAGTTCATTCACAGATTCCTGTGAATGAATGCTGCAGCTACCTGTGCGGAGCACTGCACAATCATGCTGATTTTAAAATGTGACCGTGGTTGTGGGGAGAAACTCTCTCTGCTGTCTCAGGGGGTTAGGGAGGCTGCTGCATAGTAACATGTTACACCCTAAATACAAGTGTAACATGTTACTATAGGTCAACCTATCCTTTAAGCTGGCCATATACGGATTTGTTGGCTCAACAAAATTTTAACCGAGTCTGATTCAACCATCATGTTGGATTTTTCATGTGATTTATTGCAAGTGGCAATAATATTCTCCCGCCAGGGGAATACAATAGCTCTGCAGAGAGGATTCCCCCATCAACCCTGTTGGTGCTGGTGGGGGAATCGAGCAATTTTCTTTCCTGCAACCCGTGGCGGCATTAAACTTTCAGGGTTTTTTTCCT
Source organism: Lithobates pipiens (assembly GCF_037356315.1). Classification (NCBI taxonomy): domain Eukaryota; kingdom Metazoa; phylum Chordata; class Amphibia; order Anura; family Ranidae; genus Lithobates; species Lithobates pipiens. The sequence goes on from NW_027507784.1 coordinate 126,128,724, forward strand.
TTAAAATAGCAAACATATACTTGCCTGCTCTGCCCTGATCCTCTTCTGGGGTCCCCCGCTGGCTCTACAGAGCAGCTCAGCCCTACCCCCCTTTCCACAATTGGGCTAAGGTAAGTATAAGGGGGGCTGGGGGGACACTTGCAACACAGAAGGCTTTTTACCATAATGCAAAGAATGCATTAAGGAAAAATAAGCCTTTACAACTACTTTAAAGTGGTTTTAAAGGTAGAAGGTTTTTTATCTTCATGCATTCTATGCATTAAAGTGGTTGTAAACCCTCAAGGTTTTTTACCTTAATGCATTCTTTGTATTAAGGTGAAAAATCACCTGTCACTCAGCAAACCCCCCCCCCCCATTACACTTACCCGAGCCCTGTGTTTCCTATGACGGGAATGGGCAAACCAGCTCCGGCCAGTGTCTTGTGTCCTGATTGGATAGATTGATTGCAGCACAGCCATTGGCTCCCACTGCTGTCAATCAAATCCAATGATGCGAGAGGCGGGGCTGAGTCCTGCTTTCTATGTCAATAGACACAGAAGCAGGACACGGGAGCACACTCACACAGGGTTCCCGAATGAGTGCCCCTCTCTCCGGGGCACTCAAGAAGAAGAGAGAGCCAGGAGCGCCGCTGAGGGGACCCCAGAAGAGGAGGATCAGGGCCACTCTGTATGACATGTATGTTTTAAAAAAAGGGAAAAAAATAAATAAAAAAAACTGAACCTTTACAACCCCTTTAAGATTAAAAAAAAAAACCTTTAGTGTGCAGCAGGCCCCCCTCAGCCTCTCTAATACTTACCTAAACCCCATCTCGATCCAGCGATGTTGCACGAGAGCCTTGGGTGTCCTAGACTCTCCCTCCTGATTGGCTGAGACACAGCAGTGGGCGCCGTTGACTCCTACTGCTGTCAATTAAGGTCAGTGAGCCAATGAGGAGAGATGGGGGCTGGGCCGAGCCATGGCTCCGTGCCTGAATGGATACACAGAGCAGCAGCTTGGTTCAGGTGCCCCCATACCAAGCTGGTTGCTACGGGGGCACTCGGCAGGAGGGACCCGAGAAGAGGATTGGGGCTGCTTTGTGCAAAACCACTGCACCGGGCAGGTAAGCATGTTTGTTATTTTTAAACACAAAAAAAAGACTGTGTGTCACTTTAAGTGTAGTAGGGTTGAATTCGGATATTGTCCAGTTTGTCAATACTGGCATTGGCTAGACAAAAAGAACATCTGAATGAATCATCAGTAAATGGTCATCTAGTAACCACCGATCTTTCTCCAATGTCTGTGTCATACAATACATTATTCATTTTTATCTCCCTGATCGTAAATTTTCTGCGTACAAGGTGGTTGATAGTTCAGACTGTAGGCAACTGATCATGTTGTCTGACATGAAGTAGTTCCTGTTAAAAGCGGTAAACCTAGCCATAGCTTATCATTTACCTATTCCCCACTCCTAGATTATAAAGTCAATTTCGAACAAAGACAAATGCATGCAGGGTGTTGCCCTAATAACAGAAAATGAAAAGACAGTTTTAGCCATAGCAACCAGATTCCATCTTTTATGGAAGTTGTGGTCTATAGGAACCCATCAGTCTAATTTTTCTAGTACAATTTGAAAAATAAAAACGTTACCATGCCAATTTCTGATTGCCGTGTGATAGGAGAACGAGTCCAGCAAATCACATTGTGGTTTCTGGATTTGTCAGCTGGTACACATAAACATACGACTGCATCCAACCATAATCGGCTGGATTGATCTGCTATCAATGGATACTTTTATTTTCACTCTTGGCCCTGAGAATGAATCATTTCTAGCATCCAATTGTGTATAAAGCTTTTTTTTTTTTCCTTTTTTTTTTTCTTTTTTAAATACACAAAGTAAATTACCTGCAAAGTAGAGCTGCATGATAAATCATTAAGAATCGTTATCGTGATTTATTTCCCCCTCGTGATCTTGCCAAAGCCTTTTCCCGATTTGTTTCTATGCAGATAATTCTCTGCTGAAGCCGACCGCTGTCAAAAAAACAAAACAAAAAATACACAAAATGGGCAATCTGCCAAGTATCACAACACATGCCGTGTACACATGAGCACACGAGCGGAATGTCCGACAGAAAAAGTCAGACGGGAGCTTTTCATCGTATATTTTCCGATCATGTGTATGCCCCATCGGACTTTTTACGTTGAAAATTCTGACAGACCTAGAAAGAGAACATGTTCTAAATTTTTCCGATGCAACCAATTCCTTTCGGTAAAACCGCTCTTCTGCACGCTGTTCTGACGGACCAAAAACGACGCATGCTCTGAAGCAAGTAAGAGACGGAGGCTATTGGCTACTGGCTATTGAACTTCCTTTTTCTAGTCCCGTTGTACGTCACCGCATTTTTGACGGACGGAATTTGGTGTGATCGTGTGTACGCAAGACAGTTTCAGCGGAATTCCGTCGGAAAAACCGTCTGAGTTTATTCTGATGGGAAAACCGATCGTGTGTACAGGGCATAAGGATGAGCTCCGGCGTGATTGCACAGCCCACGTGTAGAGCCTGCCAGGAAGTCGGCACTATGCTGCGCTAATCACAGGCAGTGAGACATTTCCCGATCTCTGCAGCCACATATTGGGACAGTGTCTCACTGCCTGTGATTAGCGCAGCGCCGTGCCGACTTCCTGGCGGGCTCTGCACATGGGCTGTGCAAACACGCCAGAGCTCAACCTTAATCACAACATTCCTCAGCCGAGGAACTAACTATAAACATTGTAACATTTTGTCCTTTAGATCAAAGGAATTACCTTCGGTGTGTAAATGAAGGGAAGTTTAACCAATTAAAGACTAAACCTTTTGCTGACATTTGTTGGTTTCAAGTTAAAATACTTATTTTTTGCTAGAAAATTACTTAAAACCCCCAAACATGTACATATAACAGAGACCCTAGAGAATTAAATAGTGGTTGTTGCAATACTTCATGTCACACTGTATTTGCGCAGTGGTCTTTCAAATGCAATTTTTTTTAGTAAAGTTAGCCCAGTTTTTTTGTATAATATGAAAGATGATGTTACGCTGTGAGAATCATGATTATTATTCTAAGCAAAAAAAAAAATCATGATTCTCATTTTGGCCAGAATTGTGCAGCCCTATTGCAAAGTGGAAATGGAGTGAATCAGCATCCAACTTTTAATGAAGGATGGAATTATTCTAGGTGTTCAGTACCTTCCCTTTGCCAGTAAAGGGTGAATTAATAGTCTGCTGACTGAAGAGAAGTCTCACGGTAAGACATTATTTTTCTGCAGAAGCTTGCAATCTAACCTTGCTGTTCTAATTTCTGTGTCCACAGCAGATTAAATGAAGCAGACTGCTGTGGCGAGGGGCGGGAGGCGCGCCTGGAGAGCGGACGCTCTGTGTTTGTGGAGGTTTTAACGGGATGTGAACTTTTGCTTTTCAGTCTCGAAAAGGGAGCGACCCAGACAAAGATAAGAAAGGTCTAGAGAGCAGAGCAGACAGCATCGGCAGCGGGCGAGCAATACCAATTAAACAGGTAAGCTTCCTCCCTGCCTCCGCCTCCCTCCGCCAGGCTCCAGTGTGTAATTAGAGGAGCCCACGCTCGGGGTCTCGTCTCCGAGCCCCCCGCTCTCTGCACCGCTTTTGATGCCCCCCTCCCTGAATGTGGAAGAGTTGCTCACTTGACATCAATTAGGCACGAATCCTGCGCACATTAAAATGGGATCATTAGGATAAAGAGGTGGTGTGAGAGGGGGAGGGGATCTGCCATGTGACAACAGGCCCTAATGAAGTGAGCTGTTCAGGGGGAGGCAGCCAGGCCCAGGCAGCTTCAAAGTGACGCCTTTGTGCAGAATGCTTTGATTGGGCCTCTCTGCGCCTGTCTGCTGGGGGATTCGGAGCCCCCCTCTGATAACCACGTACGGGCTTGATTTGGCTGGTAATCTGAGCCCCCCTCTGACGGCCGACGGGCAATTAGCCACACTGAACGTGTCAGCTGCAAGACCCTGTTTGTAATTTGCTAATGAAGTACTTGTACCTTTTGATTAGGTTCAGTTTCATTTAGGCCTCCATTACCCGAGTGAGCGTTTACAGCTTTAATGAACGGGCTTAATTAATCCTTTCTGGTGACGCTCAGGGAAAAGGGGGGCGAGGTAGAGTCAGCAGGAGCTGCGGCTTGGAAACGTTAGCCCATAAGAGGCCGTTAGTAGCCTAACGAGGAGGAAATGCTTTGGTGTCAATCCAGATTGCAAGCAAGAGCCTTATAACGAGGCTGGGAACACGTATACAACTTGTGATTCCTGCCTCGGCAGACATCAGGGAGTCTTTGAGGGTTCTACAATAGTTTTGCTTTTTGTTGTATAGGTTTATGCTGCTGTGTAGATGAGCAGTAGATGAGTATCAAAACATGCCATACTTTACAAAAGCTTTTCAAGTCAATAATTTGCTAAGAGGTATTTTCTAATGCAAGGCATAATCCTACTGCCAAATATTAGTAGCATGTTTATAGAGACTCCTACCATCTTCTTTATGTGTTATCCTTCTTCCTAAACCACACGCATTATTCTGTCATTGCTTAATAAGTATGACATAGTGGTTGATTTACTATAGGCAAATAGTGGTATGACATAGTGGTTGATTTACTAAAGGCAGATAACCAGTGCAGTTGCTCCAGAGCTAAGTAAATGAGGGGATGCTCTACTGACTTCCATCATCCGATCCTGTGCAAGAAAAAAATGCGTTTTTTTTTCCTTTGCCTGTGATTGGGTATTCTTTGCAAAGTGAAGCTTCACCTCATTTACTAAGCTCTGGAGAAAGTGCACAGTCTATTTGCCTTCAGTAAAACAACCCCATTGTGTAAATGGCTGTGGTGCAGCCTGAGCTCTTCACTCAACCCTTTTCATATACACAGCAATGATGCAATTCAATTCGGAAAACTAAAGCTGGCCATACACGTATAATTTCTTTCATTCAGCCTGCGATCAAAGCTAAAGAAATCCAACAGTTTCCTCCATCCATGCTAACAGCGCAGATGGACAAATCTCCTCCTATTCTGACAGTTGGTTACACCTGCTCCTTCGATTTTTTTTTTTCATTTAAAGGACATTGGGTTTGGTGCTGACAGGGACATCAAAAAACGCCCTGTGTCTGGCAGGTTTCCAGATTTGGTTTACAACTTTGCAGTGTAATGGAGTGCACGCAATGTTTTGGGTGTTCCCCTGGGTCATGTTTAGGGTAGCCAATTTATTTTAGTGGACTGTCCTATGTGCGAGAAACGTGCAAAAAAAAAGTGCCTGCATCATTTTAAAAATCATGCCTCACCAAAACTCATGATACTAAGGTACTTTGGCACACGTTTGCAAGATGCGTGAGAGTGCCAGTAAGTGTTGATGGCACATTTGCAAAGGGGCACGCGATTTTGCCTGCGTGCCCAAAACGACCTGGTATAAAAAAAAAAACTAAAGGCTGGTCCGCTGAGCAGTTATTTTTATTCTGTGTATGTACATTGTTTATTTTGCCTTCATGTTAATGTTACTTTGTATTTGTTCAAATATAAATACATGTACGGTATATTTAAACACGCAAACTTGCGCACACACACGCACCTTGTAATGTGAATGTATTATTTGTATTAGAGTCCCTCTCCTCTCCCATGTTGCGCTTCTCTTGGCTGTGGAAAGCTGTACATACAGAACACTTGATTGCAGTGGGAGGTAGAGGCTCCTCTGGTGCCATTTGCATAAATCTTGTTAAGTCAGAGGCAGTTAATGAGGTACAAATGAGGCAAGGAAGGTGACATGCAGATCCATGCTGGCAGATGCGAGGTGGCTCCAGAAGTATCAGCTGCCAGGGTGTGCATGTCTATGGCCACTCACCTCCACGCTGTGGACAACTTGCTTACTTGTATGCACTTGATCACAAAGCTTGCAATCCACATTACAATCCACATACTCAGTGACCAGTTCTCTACAACATCGCAGCATTACAGTGTTTGGCAAAGGCACCACGTGATTGATTTCTGCCTAAACTGTGCCATGCATTGTCATCTGCTGGGTTTACATACAGTATATTTCTACATATTCCTGAAAGACGTTTAAAAATGGCAGCCGCATCAGTTGGTCAATGGATAGCTGTGGTGAATGAAATGAACCTGATGGAACAATTAACGACCGCATTTAAATGAAAAGAGGAACAATTCAATAAAACCTGGTTTTACTGGCACGATTTCCGGTACTCACAAGACTAAAACACCTTTATGGCCTCCTTGGTTGAGCAACTGTAACTATGCATGCGTTCTCAACCATTTTCTTTAACACCCCCACCCCCTCCCCTTTTTTTTCTGTTTCCTGTTCAATTCCGGTCTTCCCCTATTGAGATTGCTTAGTATTTTTTACTTCTTGCTCTTACCTTCTTGTCTTCTAACTTCTGTGATGTAATGCCTTCTTCCTACTGTAACATTTGTTTGTATACACCGACCTTTGGGCGGTTTTAGTGTTTTACACTGTTGCATTTTAATTCAGACTAATGAAGTTTCTTTGTTGCCGTGTTGACATCATCCTATTCGCTATGTACCTAGCATACTATTATACTCTATTATTGGTTTGTGTATCAGTCTATGCTTGCTGTACCATATATCAATGCTGGATTTGTATTGCCCTTACTGGTGCACATAATACAACTTTAATTGATAAAACAAAAATGGCAGCTTAGTTCTAAACTGCGCAGGGGTTGGATGCCTACATGTGTGGCTAACTGCAATCATATGTTACATTGTTATCGGTGGTACGGGAAGCCTATAAATCTATACAACCGCTGAGCGAATTGTCGCAAGCTGAATTATGATTGCTGAGCGATTCTACTTTGTGACAGCTCCACTTTAATGCCGTGATACAGGACCTTCCACAGACCTCCGCTCCCCGCCTGCTGTCAAAGGAGATAGATCAGATCTCTGGACAGAAGTTTGTACGTCTCTTTCCAGCGCCTCGCGCCAGAGCCTCTGGGACAAATCTTTATTAAATGGGGCCCATAAACAGTTTCCCATTAGGAGCGGAATTGTATCACTTTGCCGCATATAATTTGGTCACCCAGCGTTGGTTGAGTCACAGAGACTCATTACGAGTCCTTGTGGATGGGACTGAAAGCTGCTAACGATTGTACCAGTATAATTAAATCTTTCCAAGCACTCGGCAGCAGTGTCAACGAACTGTGAAGAAAATAATGTTATATAGCCAATCAAAAAGAGATACTTGTAAACTCATTTGAAGCGTCAGTGTGTGTTAGAGCCCTCTCTCTGGATGATGCTTATTGCTTGAGAAATTAAAGATACAGTTTTGTGCTAAGAGGCAATCCGGAAATTACATCCTGAATTAGTTGTTAATTGATTTGGTAATTCCCTGGGGTCTGCACACTCTCTCTCACTTCATTTTTTCCCTTTTTGTTGCTTTTCGTTAAGTGTCTGTTCTCCCAGCTCCACAATCATGTTTACCAATTAGATGTAATGATAGGAACAATGTGGGGATGTGAGCTGGATACAATGTGTGTTTGTGTGTGCGGGAGCTAAATGCGGTGTGTGTGTGTGTGTGTGTTTTCCTGCGCTTTGCTTCACGGCTTGGTTTGTGTCGTGGGCGCTGGATGCTTTGTTTGCATAAGCTTATTAATATAATGAACATTTGTGCATATTTAATAGCCATGTAAGGCTCAGCCATGTGCAGTAACCCATCACAACTAACTAGAGATCACCTTTTATTAGTTTAGAGCAGGAGGCACAAAGAAAAATTAGTTCTTGTTAGTCGGTGTGGATATCTATATTTTATTTTGTGCTAAAGCGTCAGCCTACCCAAAATTGATCGTTTAGTTTGTGGTAAATGCTGGACCGTTGGACCACCGATTGGATTTTAATTCCTGGCCAAGAAAGATCTAAAACCAGCATGTGATTTATGCCAGGAGACGCCACCTACAGCTGAAATATCTCTTTTGGGTGGACTAGCCTTTCAAATAATTCTTGTTGTGCTGGGCAGTTCCCAATGAGATCACTGAGACACTGTGCAACCCACCAGTGGACAGACTGTAGTGGCTACACAGTTCCATACAATTGTTAAAATCATCAAAGAAAGGGAAAGTACCCCCACTAATTCAGGAGTGTCAAACTCCACAGCATTATGATTGCCCTCAGAGGGCCGGTTGTATCTGTAAGTCTATATAAATTAAATTTATCCAGAGCTTTTTTTCCCAGAGCATAGGTGCAGGAACTTTAACTAGGCCCCCCCTCCCTTGCCGAACCGCATTGAATGGTGGGTGTGGTCGAATTGCACTGGTGCAGGGTTCAGGAGTGCGCTATGTACAGAGTGTAGGGTTCAGGAATACACTATGTACAGAATGCAGAGTTCAGGGGTGCACTAACAGAGTGCAGCGTTTAGAGGTGTGCTATGCACAATGTGCAGGGTTCAGCTCTTTCACAGGCTGTCCACATCACACTTCCAGCGCTCCTCAGCTCTGACCTCTGCACCACACTCCTCCATCCACCACCTCTGCACACAAAGCTTCCTCGTATCTCACCTACCAGGCTCGGCTCTAGTACCTTGGCAACTTCTCTGCTCTCACTTGCTGGGAGATCATTGGACGGCACCTGGGTACAGATGGGAATCACAGTGCAGCTTACCAAGTGATGTCCGATCTGTCACGGTGCCTGTATCTCCCTGTACAAGTGACAGCGCTAAAAGGGAAGCGGAGAGCGAGAACTGGAGATGTCGGGAAAGAGTTCTGAAGCTTTTCGGCTGAAAAAAAGCTCTGGGTGCGAGGGCCACATGAAATGGCCTGGTGGGCCGGATTTGGCCCACAGGCCTTGTGTTTGACACATGAGCTAATTCATGGCACTGTAGTCTATTTTCCATTAAATGATTTCTTGCTGTGTTTTTCTGCCTATTTTTATAATCCTCAACCTCTCCTTTTCCCACTCACTTTCCTATTGGTTGCAGTCATGTACACTGCTCTATGCACACTCCAAATCCCATAGTTAATGGTGCCTACTCCTTTTCTGGAGCAAGTAAAACAAAAAAGGGAGGCTAGGTCCCGACATACAGAGGGCCATGAAGAATAACCATAGCAACCCTCTAACAGGCAGTCAGATCAGAAAAATAATTTGGAGATCTGGAGAAGCAAGGTCATTTTTGGAGTTAAAACATACAGGAATACATTTTTTTTTTTAAACAATTTTCACTTTGAATCTTAACAGAAGTCCAGTCAACACCTAACTAAGCCTAAACCTACCCCCAACCCCATTCCAAGCCCTATACTAACTACCCTGTAGAGGAAATATGTGTATACTTGCCTAATCTAAGGGCAGTCCGGTCATGTGGTCTCCTCAGGGGCCGGCTACAGGAGAGATAAGAGTGAGCTGACAATGGAGGGACTACCTGGGCAGTGATGTCACCCGTAGACTTACTATTGGACATCCGGTGTCAGCTGTGTCTTCTCCCCCTGAAGGTGCTGGGAGGTGTTTGCGTGACCTAACTGGAGCGCCCTTAAGCTAGCCATAGATGGTTCGATTCTTGGCCGGTTCAGTAGGAACTAGCCAAGACCAGAACCATGTATGGGCAGGCTGAACGTACCCAAGTACCCAATTAACTTGGGTACAACCAGCCTGCTTGATTTTACATGCGATTATTGCTAGTGGCTTTTCTAGAACACAATGGCTCAGCAGTAGGGATTCCTGTCAAAACTGCCTGTGTTGATGGGGGAAATTGAGCAAATTTCTTTCCTGCAACCCGTGGTTGCAGGAAAGAACTTTGCTCTGTCTGTGGCTGGCCTTAAATTATGCCTCTTTTTCTTTTACAGGGCAGTTAGTATAAGGTTTAGAATGGGGGTGGGAACATGTTTAAGCTTAGTTTGGCCGTATTAGTGACCAAATATAAATTCTTATTAAAAAAAGTGAATTCTTATTATTCAAATTAAACTTTCAAATGCAATGTTTATAGATAGATCGATAGATCAATAGATAGATCGATAGATATATAGATATGTTGTAGTTGTGTGCTGCCACCTAGTGGTAAGTGAATGATGAGTGAAATAGAAACGCAATATACTAATAATGTGCAAATACAATAAAGCTCCTGCTATCACCTGGATGTTCTCACAAAACAATGGATAATATGTATAGGGAATGTGATAGCGCTGCTGCAAACTACAAATGGTGATGATGATACTACCAATAACAATGTGCAATAAAACCATATGTGCCGAATAAGTAGCCCGATAATATGAAAATATATATATATAAAAAAAAAAAAATGATAAAAAATATATTGTGATGAAAAAATATATATAAAAATATATAAGTAAATATATAAAAATATATATAGAAATGATGAATAATCATCTTATATAAAATGTGCTTCAAATTTCATTGTGCAAAGAGGTGCTTATCATACAGGACAACAATCTGTGACAAGTTCTCCCTTTACCAGGTGCAGTGGCAGCTCGCCTCCTTCCTATACCCTGATAGGGTCAAGCACACTCAGAACGTATAATGGTTCTCATCTGCAAATGGCTAAACTTTGGTCTCTATTAGTTCCTATGAAGACCCCGCTGGGATCAAACACTCTTTGTACCCCATATACTTTTCCTTTAATATTTCCTACCATTATTTTCACCAGCAAGGCCAAAATGAAAATATAAAGTGCTTCCAATAGTGCAGTACCAAGTGTTATGCCCTCCAGATGAATCTATGAGGATGGTAGCGTAACGTGTAGAGGTAGAGCCTGGCAGTGACATATGCGAGACCTGTTGAATTTTATTGCTCTGTTTTATATATAAATAAATTTGAGTATAAGGTATGACGCTGGGGTGGTGAGGTTTCATTCCACTTAACACCCGGTACTGCCTTATTGTAACACTTTATATTTTCATGTTGGATTGGAGTTGCTGGTGAAAATAACGGAGGAAATATTAGAGGTATACGGGGTGCAAGAGCGTGTTTGATCCCTGCAGGGACTTCATAGGAACTAATAGAGACCAAAGAGGTTCCATTTGCAGATGAGAACCATTATAAGTTCTGAGCATGTTTAGCCCTATCGGGGTCTAGGAAGGAGGTGAGCTGCCATTGCACCTGGAGAAGGGAGCGCTTATCACAGATTGTCATTTTATATAAGAAGATTATTCGTTATCCTTTTTATATTATATATTTTTTTATGTTTTAGTTTTTTTTTCATCACTATTTTCATATTATTGGACTACTTATTCAACACATACAGTTTTTGGTTTTATTGCACATTGTTATTGGTAGTATCATCATTTGTAGTTTCCAGTAGCGCTATCATATTCTCTATTCAAATTTTGAAATTATGTTGCCAAGGGAAAACCCAATATGGTCCCACAAAGCAGTGGTTAAAGTTAATAGCAGTCCAGACTCCACACCACAAAACGCCAAAATATGCTTTGGTGACCACTATGAAATCGTCATGAAGGGGTTAAATGTAATTAGGTCAGTGCATCTCGTGCGGCTCGCACTCTCATGGCACTACTGTGGTGTTTCCATCTTTCTCTACCTAAAAGTAGACATACGTTGGACCATATTTGCAGCGTGTGGGTTGAGAGCCTTATAATGGCTAAATAATGACATCATTTAATGAAGACATTGTGACATGATCTGGGTCGTTACCAAGTAGAATTAAGAAGTGTCTAAGTAGCATGATGTGAGTGGGAGGTTTCAGACTAGAGACTGTGCATCAGCAGCTTGTTACTAGAAACACTCGTGGTCATTTATAATTTTTTTGTAGCCATTATAGATAATGATGAAAATGTAATCAGTGATGTGCTGTACATATGTTTCTTCTGCCTACACCTCTGGTTGCATCCCATGTAAAACCAGACCATTTTTTTTCTACAGTTACAAGGTGAGAGTTTAAAGAATATACAAACGGCATTTCATATTCCTGATATGTGCCTGCTGTACCATGTATTTGTATAAGAAAGTATCCGGTTCCATTTGTATTGCTTCCTTTATGTGTGAAATCCCTGGTGTTCCTGCCAGTCCCTATGCTTTCCTATTAATAAATGACCACACTAAGCAGAAGAACACATTGTGGTCAGTCCCCTAGCTGTGCTGAGTACTCAGTCTGCTTTCCTCCAATGATCAGAGTTATCCTGACATGCCCCCCCCCCCCACACACACACACAAACAGTCACTGGGAAGACCGGTGTAATGCTGTTTCTCTCCACCCCTAGTTTTCTTTGCTCCTTATGCGGTTGTGGACAAAGGGTGTGTGATCACTTATAAAAAAAGGGGAAAATTGTGTTTATATATAAACAAATGCTTTGCCTTCCATTTCTATTTAAAATAAATAACTGGTTCACTTATAACCACACTTGAAATAAAATAATCAAATTAACAGCAGATAGCATGATATTGAAGAAAACGACAATAAAATAGTTGTATACAATGATCAGATGGTTAACAGAAGGTGAACAGAGCAATCAACCATCACCGGCACCTGATCACCCAGCCGCCTACCCTCCTTAGTGGACCCTCATTACAAAGGCCACATCAGCATTTGAATAGTATAGGAAGCCCTTCAAATTCCATACATCTGGGTCAGGGACAGAAAGCCAGAATATGGATGCAACAACCCCTGTTTTCAACTTTCCTTTTCAAAACGCTCCAGCAACGGTCACCACAAATGATTCCATCCCATGTGAATATAGAGAAATGGACCTCATGGTGCAGTATAACACGCAGCTTTTAATAAAGGTAAAATAGAGATAAATTCATGTGCTCCAAAATAAAAACACGTTTGTTTCTCAAAACAGCAGTCCCCACCAGCAAGATGGCCGCCATGTCCCAGCATACACCAGTGTCTGGCAGATGGAGCATTTCCTACACGGTGGGGGATATTAATATTTAAGGCTTCTAACTTTGTCAAATCAATTTTGTAATTGGGTAAGGTTGAATATGTTTCCATTTCTGATAGTAAGGCTGGGATAAATACCTCTTGTTTTTATAAAATAGAGAAAAGTGTATACTGAGACTTTATGCAGCCCTGATGTTTAGCAGGAACCCAAGCATTAGGGTTCAAGTTAAAGGGGAGAGGGGACAGCCCTGTCAAGTGCCACTGGACAACATAAAGCCAGGAGAGATTGCTTTGTTAACTTTTGCTGGTGCCATCGGTGTCGAGTATAGGCCCCATTACATTTGTATATGATGCCCCCCAGGCCTACATGGAGGAGTGTTGCCCTAAAGTGAATGTAAACCTGATTCATGAAAGAAGGTTAAGAAGGTTGGCTTAGGCTCCATTCACACCAATACGTTTTTTTCACTCTTTTTACAGAAATGCAGGGCCTTTTTTTTTTTTTTTTTTAACATGGGTTCCTATGGAACATGTTCACATCAATGCATTCTTCTGCCTCTGCATTTTTGGAAAGGGTCTGGACTTTTTTTTTTAAAATGCAAAACGGTTCTTTTTTTGGTTCAATACGTTTTAATGGTGAAGATGCAGATAAGCATGTAGTGTGTTTTTTACCGCGATTTGCGTTTTTAAATCTGCCAAACAATACGTTCCACAATGTCCCTGCCCACCCCCCAAAAAAAACAAAAAGCAATAAAAACGCGGAAAGCACTGCAGAAGTGCTAAAAAGCAACATGCATAGATGTGAATCGAACCTTATAGCTTGCACATAGGGAAGGGTCTTCCTTTTTTTACCACAGCTATGTGCGCATGGACAGTATTCATTGGGATGGGCTGTCCTGCCAGGATTGTATTGTAGGCATTAGTGAACCAATTAGCTAGGGGTTGTTGGAAGGTCTTGAAGTATAAATGGGTGATTTCATTTGGGCTGGGGGCTTTGTCTGAGGGTATGGATTTTAAGGATGCCACTTCCGGGTCTTTAGAAATAGGTTTCTAAATTGCAGGTTTCGCTTGGACAGAGAGAGTTCCATGGCAGAAGGCAGTTGATCAGAAGTTTGTGGCGTTAGGCTGGAGTCGCACTAGTGCGCACTGGTAGTATGGCTGCAGTGAGGGTGTAGCTGCAGTTTTGTACATTTTACCCATGGTTTTAGCTGCAGTCCCATAGCCTTCTATTAGGTAACATGTTTTGCCTTGTTTCATGAAAGCGCACCAAAAGTCCCACATGATGCATCTTTTGTGTTCTTTTTAGAAAATGCAGCTAAAAAGTAGACTTAATAGAAGTCTGTGGGACAACAGGTAAAACACACAAAAAATGTGGATACACCTGCACTGCGGCCAAACCTTAGCGCACCAGTGTGAGTAAAGCTTTAGCTGTGTGAGTAGTTGTAACCGTTGCCCATATCTGTTGATTTATGACCTTTATTGCCTTGGGGAGAGGTTATGGTAGAGATCTATCTAATATCCTGTCTGCTTTATTACCAAAATCATAATAGCTGCAAGGAGAAAGGAGCCTGGATCTCTTAGTTTTGGACAATAGTAGCTTGTGCATTGGGTCATGGAGGAGCTTCAGTTCTGCTACTTGTGCAGTGACTAGAGGTTGTTTGTGTGCGATTTCTTATTTTTGTAACTGTGAGAATAGTGAAGTGGTTTCAGACATTCGCTGCTTTTTGTGTGGTGTTTCTTTTCGCCCCACAGATAGCACTGATGTGATTCCCATAGGCATTGGGAGACATCAGGGGTGTCATTAGTAGCAGAAAAATCTGAGTTCTTTCAATACAGATGCCCACACATGGTGACCGTGTAGCCAATCAAACTATTGGCAGGCTTGGTTGTAAGGAAGTTGATCTATCAACCAACCAATGCCTTGTGTATGGATTTGAGTTTTGGGATGGTGCATTACTGTGTGGCCTTCTAATGAGTTATGCCATTGTGCTGATAAACAAAGAGACGCGCCGCTTTCTTGACATGCGCCGCAGTTAATCTACACATTGCTGTTCATTCTCCTCCATATTTTTTCTGGGCTCCGCTGACAGGCGCATCATGCTTAATACGTTCATTTAGATTTATAAGCATTGTTTACAGAACCTGTGTAGCTGCTGAAGCTCTAACAACATCTGTTCCCTGCTACTAATTAAGTGCTAATTACGAACGAGCTTTGTGTGTTTGTCATTGTAACGGGCTGGTTCTTTTTGTGGGGAATGTGAATAAATTGATTTTCAGGGCAAAGGCCTCGTGAGGACCATGGGAAGACTGCGTTTATTGCATCACTGGAGGAGTTGCCCTAACAAGAAACTGTTGTCTACATTCTACTTCCACTCATCAGTATATTCAAGAGTCATGTCCACGTCTTTTAAGACCACACCTATTAGCATGTTGGGGAATCAATAGCTATTATCCTTCCTTTATTCTGAAAGTTCAGCTTTGGTGCCTTTTTTGTAATTGTAAACCTATGATCTATTTATATATGAATACTCTTTTTCTGCCTATTAAGATGACCACAGACACGGGCATCAATGTTTACGTCCTTACGTTAGCTTCTTGTTAATCCAAATGCACATTTACTGCTCAGTGCATTTTTGGTGATCTACTTCTGTTAGCCCCGGTTCACACCCCTGCAACTTGACTTGCGGCATGCATAGGGGGTTGATTTACTAAAGGCAAATCCACTGTAAAATACAAGTGCACTTGGAAGTGCAGTCACTGTAGATCTGAAACGAGAGAAAGCTCTGCTGATTTCTGTCATCCAATCGTGTACATCCAAAAATGCTGTTTTTTATTTTCCTTGGATGTCTCCCTCAGATCTACAGTGACTGCCCTTGTAGTGCACAGTGGATTTGTCTTTAGTAAATAAACCCCCAGTCTCATGACAAGTCAAAACACATTCATTTCAATAGGTGCCGTCTTAATGCAATACCAAAAAGGTACCTGTGCTACTTTTCTGCAACTTTGGTGCATGAAATCCCTGGTGTTCCTGCCAGTCCCTCCTCTTTCCTATTACAAACCGACCACACTAAGCAGGAGTACACACCCGTGGTCATCAGGGGTGTCATTAGTAGCAGAAAAATCTGAGTTCTTTCAATACAGATGCCCACACCTGGTCACCATTTAGCCAATCGAACTATTGGCAGGCTTGGTACAAACCAACCACACTAAGCAGGAATACACACCCGTGGTCATCATGGGTGTCATTAGTAGCAGAATAATCTGGGTTCTCTAGCTATACAGGGAACTCGGTCTGCTCTCCTCCAATGATCAGACTTGTCCTGAAACACCCCTGCTGCACACCCCTGCTGCACAGCCATTCACTGGGAAGCTTAGTGTGCTGCTGCTTCTTCTCCCCCCAGCTCTTATGCAGCTGAGAACTGAGAAAATGTGATCACTTATTAAAAAGGTATTTATAATGTTTTTTAGTTTTTTATATCTATACAAAAGTGTTTTGCCTTTCATTTATATTTTAAACTGAATGTTTTTTTTTTTTTTACAAGGTGATTGTTTACAATCACTTTAAATTGCAGAAGTCACAATCGAGCCACGTGACTTTGAGGTCACAGCAGTGTGAACCGAGCCTTCACGTTGTTGTTAGACACATGACCTCTCAATTTTGTTTCCAAAGAGAATATAAGAATGTGCAAAAATGTTAAACACCCCTATTTGTCAGTGTGATTATTTGTACTTGATTCATGGCGACATTGCTCCAAACACTTGTACCATAATCTGCACTCTTTGTGGTGGCTGTTTTAAATTGAAAGGTTCCCATACACTAGGACTGTTTCTATGTCACTAAGACAGGAAGTGAGGTGGAATTTCCCCACCTAGATTATTACAATAATGCTTTTTTTTGTAGCTTAACCCCCCTAACGGTAATCCCGAGTCTGGCTCGGGTTGGCATTTTACTAACAGAAGCGGTAACCCTGAGCCAGACTTGGGATCGCATCGCTGGATACAGGGAGGACACAGGGAGAGTTACTTACCTTGTCCCATGGATCCAGCGATGTCCTCCGCGCTGTGTGATCGAGCCGTCCTCCGCTCGATTCACAGTGCCGAATGCCGCCGAGCTCTGTTCCCTGCGACGTTACGGCGCACGGGAGCGGAGAACGGCGGCAAATTTAAAAAAGTAAAAACACACAAAACACACACAGCACTGTAATCTTACAGATTAAAGTACTGTATTAAAAATTACACACCCCCTTTGTCCCTAGTGGTCTGTACAGTGCCCTGCATGCACTTTTATATTATAAATACTGTTTTTTTCTGCCTGAAATTTGGAGATTGTCCATAGCAACCAAAAAGTGTCCCTTTTTCAGTGTTTTAGGATTTGATTACATTATTGAATAATTTTTATTATTATTTATTATATTATAAACTTTATCATACCCGGGATTTCTGCTAGACTCTGGTTTGAACAGATTTAGGGGGTTATTCCTAAGAATTACAGGACTACAATATAAAACGCCAAATTTCCATGCAAAATAATTGTACCGCTTTCAGCACCTAAAACCAGACTGAATCATACCGCCAGGGAGGTTATGAGAATGCTAGAATCTCAGCCACTGGTTTGTTGCTACCTATTCCCTCACTCAAGAATACCTTTCCTTTTCTGCCCCGTGAAAACAATGTCACTGTGATTAATTTATTTCTTTTTTTTTTTAATTAGCCAGCATCTCTATAGAGGGACCAGAAAGCAATTTAAAATATGACTGGGAATCATTAACCCACTCTGTCTAAAATTATATTAAACAAAATAATTAAAGCCCAACTGCAGGAAAAAAAAAATCCACTATTTTTTAATGGGACCCACTGCATTGCAGGAGTTAATGGCTTGTTCTGTTTAAAGAAGAGATGGAGAATCTATCACTTACATGATCCCTTGCTCTGGCCAGCTCCAGTGTTCTCCCCCACCCAGCTCCATTTTGTGGGCAGAGCCTCAGCATCATCATGTACCATCCAAGGACATCAACGATGAATGATACGCTGAGGAGGCTGGAGTGTGGCTGGAGGTGCTAGCATCTTACAGATACTTAAAGCGGTTGTATACTCCCCCCAAAAAAATATTTCTACACCTGTAAGGCAAAAGGCATGATGAGCTAGTATGCACCCCATACTAGCTCATTACGAAATACTTACCTTAGAACGAGGCATCGGTAACTCACCTGGTCCATGCCGAAGTAGCTTACATGTTGCCTCGGTGTGTCTTCAGGTATCACAGCTCCAGCGCTGTGAGTGGCTGGAGCTGCGATGTTGTCACTCCCGTGCATGCACGCGGGAGACTTCTTCCCGGCAAAGTCCTGCATCTGCCAGGCTTTCAGCTGAGAATCCCCCGTGTGCATGCGCCACTGCAGTCAGCGGCTCATTGCGAGGGGAATATCTCTTAAACCGTACAGGTTTAGGAGATATTCTTTTTACCTACAGGTAAGCCTTATTATAGGCTTACCTATAGGTAAAAGTTATAAAATTGACTATACGACCACTTTAACAATTTACCCTTGCAGTTCAAGGGTGTTGGGGCTACAGTTGGGCTTTATGCTATGCAGAGTGGAAACGGACACAGCCTGTTCTCCTCTATGGGGCAGTTGGATGGAAACCCACTGCATGTCCACCTCCATCCGATTGTCATCCAATCCACTGGACAGATGGCAAACGCATCCCCATAAGTCTATTTTTAGCATTGGATTGGATGCGACAAGCGAACCCGTTTGGTCCACTGATCTGAAAGGGGCCTTAAAATGATTTTTAAGTCTAACCTTTTTTTTACCTAATGCTTTCCCTGAGTTAAGGTAAAAAACGTTTAGGTAAAAATAGCGCCCTCTCACCCCCTTATACTTACCTAAGCTCTCACTCACTCCAGCGCTGTGCCCATCTGTAGTGGCTCTCCTAACTCTCACGGGCCTTGCTGAGGCAGTGGGAGCCATTTGCTTCTGTCAGTTAAATCCTGCAATGAAGGAGCGAAAAGTGGGGTCAAGCCGTGCTGTCAGTGTCTATGGATGCAGGCAGCATGGCCCGGGATCAAGCCTGCAGGTGTGCCACCATAGGAAGTGGCTTCCTATGGTGGCACACATTATGTATGCAATCCCTAACATAACTTCTCTTATTTGCTCCCTTTTGGTCCACTAAATAGACCACTGAAAGCCTTTTGTTATGTCTTTGAAGTGAAAAAAGCATCTGTTGACAAGTCTTTTCCGTTATCATTGTTTATAGCTCTCTGTGAAGTACATGACACTCCCCCCATGTTATGGGTGTTCTATAATCTAACACGCTTTCTGTCCAAGGGTAACACTGGTCCTTCACAGATACAGTACTGTGAGTAGGTGTTGTCCCTCTAGTGCAGGGATCTCCAAACTTCGGCCCTCCAGCTGTTTTGCGAAACTACACGTCCCATGAGGCATTATAAAACTCTGATATTCACAGACTAGGCATGATGGGATTGTTTTTCCTGAACAACTTGAGGGCCATCATTTGGAGACCCCAGCTCTAGGGCCAAGAAGTGTGTAACTGCCAGGAAAATCTAAGGGGGAAATTGCCCAGGAAAAAACTAGACACAAATGCAGCCACTACATCTAAGGTTTGGTATGATGTAATATATCACATTTGTGTTCTTTAAGTTTGGATACAGGTTAAGGTTTAAGGATCTGTACTTGTAAGGTTTAGGGGCATAGTTATAATAGAAGTGTTGAAGTGAAATTGAGTTACAGGTTTTTTGGGAGGTGGGGTGTAGAGTGCCAATATGTATAGGTACCTGCTCCCACTTGTGAGGATGACTTCCTTTGCCTTGAACCCTTCCTTTCCCGTAGCCCAGAAGGCTGTAGGACCATTTACAAAGCTCTACAGGGAACCGACTGGTTCCTCAGGAAGCCACATCTGGCTCCTACATCCAAGATGGCAGCACCTGATACATACAGCGGTAAGAAGAACCAGCTGCGTGAAGACCGTACTGGAACCCAGGCACCGATAAGTACCTGATTTGTAAAAGTCACCAGCTACCGACTTTGAAAAAACCCCCACAAAAACAAACTGAAGATTAGAGGAGAAAATACGGTTGGGTGTAAGGGTTATGTTAGGTACCCCTGTATATTAACAGCCTACAAGACAACATTCATCTGAAATCTGTTGGTTGTGAACTAAAATATTGCTTTAAGCTGGGGGTTCCCACTTACGAATTGGATGCGGGGAAATTCAAATGACAGGAGATTGTGACCGGCTCTCAATAAAGCCGGTTCACACATTTCCGGGACGGCTGCGGAGCGAATTGCACAGGGGTCCTGTGCATCTTTGCCTCCATTTTCAGGTCCGAAATTCAGGCAAAAATTCGGGCCTGATTTATCCCTGAAACGGAGAACAGGGACTCCTGCTGTCAGACGCATCCATTTATAAGTGTGAACGCAGCCTAAATAACTGAGCTCAGTATAACTGGACACAGTCCGTGTTCTTGCATGCAGGCTCTCATTGTATGTTTTCTGCAGACAGGTCTGATGTGATATATTCTTTGGGCTTCTTTGTCCAATAATTTTGTGAAAACATCACCAGAATTTAATGAAGAAATTACCTATTTTCTGTGTGTTGTCAGTTGTGATTACCATAAATCTGTATTTTTGCACCTTTGTATCCTGGGAATAGGTGTAGGGAGGGCTACACAAATAGCTAGAACATTTCTATGCAGAAAGGAAATGAATTATTAGTGGCAGTCAGATTGCTGTAAAATTAATCCCTTTGCAGCCTGAGGGCTTGCAATACTTTGTGAATCTGAGTTTACCACATTCGTTTTCCACTAAAATTGCCCCTTGAGCTTCTGACAAGTGATTACTACGACAGCGATCTGGCCCTTTCATTGTGGCAGGTGGTACTGAAGTATTAGCACCAAGAAAGATTGCACGCTGCTGTTATTAATATATCCCACAAAACGGCTTATATTCACATTTAGTTATTACATGTTTACTTTATTTCCTCATTATGTAATTACAGGAGACCAGGAGTTTAGAGCCGATTAACCCCCTGTAGTCCCATGACTCCTTTTTTCTCCCTTTTCACTGTGCCATTTCTGGAACTTGGCCTGCTTATAATTACCCACATGTCTTTACATGCCCTGCGGGTAATGGTGCCCGCCACTGAGCCTCTCCATAAATCATCCTTATATCTTGCTAAGGATGGCACCCGGGCAGCGTTTGAATAATTCAGGAATTTGGGGGATTGGTGGAGGTCTGTTGCATAGGAGAGAACAGCTATCGTTTTATGTGATGTCAGAGTGTAGTGGAAAATCCAACTTACACCTACTTCAGAATTACATTTTCTTTTTCTGAGCATCATTCATCATTGAAAGCTGATACAGGTCTGTACCCAAGTCAGTTTCTTTTACTGAAAAAATTTATTGACGCTGATTATGGGCTTTTTCACACCTTCGTGCTTTTTTTTTTTTATTGCAGCTAATCTACAACACATTAGTAGTGCCACCTTTAACTTGGCAGCATGTGCCTTATTAAAGCATTCTTTCAACTTGGAAAAGCACCGGCTATTTCTGATCCATAGCAAAGTACCAATGGGGCTTTATTAGTCTGCTAAATTGGAAATTAAAATGTTAGAAATATGAATTGTATGAGTTACCAGTAACATTCACAACTAATAACATCCATGCATGTAAACAAAAATAAAGGAGATTTACATGACAAATATGAATATTTGAATTTTCAGATAGGTGGGTATGTAGGTATAAATAAAAATTACTTTTTATTTACATTTACTCACACTTGAATGAGTTAAAGGGTTGACTTCCCCTCCTTACTGCCTGCTCTGTTTATATGGAGCTCTGTGTTTAAATTGGAGAATAGCAATTTAAAAGCAATTGGTTTCAGCTAAGCTTTGTATATATAAAGCTCATGTTTTGTGTCCACCAGTATCATGAGTGCATGGTCTGTTTATCAATGTTTTCACTAGGTTTGCACCGATACCACTTTATTAAGTACAGAGTACAAATACTCGTGCAAATGCTCAGTACCGATACTAGTATCCGTGCTATCGTAGTTTTCACTCAAGATTTACTCTATTCTATTATCATTTTTGGTTAAAGATTTGTAAATCTTAGGTAAAAACATTGATCTTTAGGCCAAATAGTGTGTCCAAAGCCAAATCTTTAAATTTTGGATTGCATAGAGGTTGGTTAAAACCCTTATTTGTTTATTTTTTATTTATTTTTTTGCTGTCTATATTACAGTCAGAATTATTAAATTAACTTCTTATCATGTAGACACAACAGTTATTCAGAATAAATCTCTTAAAACAAAGGCAGGCAAAACATTATACATTTTTATTTGTTCAACAAGTGGGTTGAATGAAAAAAAAAAACGATTCTCCAATCCACACATTCAATGTATCAATAATACAGAGGGGCTGGACTTGTGTCCCTCATTAGGCTTCATGAAAAAGATATTGTAGTAAGCCAGCTCCCATAACCCCACGTCTTTTAACCTCTATAAGTTTGGATGCCCTTTCTGCAGCTCTGCTGGAAAAAAAGTATATTTTGCTAGCATTTTTATTCTGATCTTTTTTTTTTTTCTCAAGTGATTTTAAACCCTCGCCTTGTCAATCAGTTCAGTTTTTAAAAAAAAGAAATGAAAGGAAAAACATTTGTGTATAGATATAAACACTTTATGAATACCACCCCCCCCCCCCCTTTTTTTTTTTTATAAGTGATCACATTCCCTCGGTTCTCAGTGGCATAAGATAAGAGCTGGGGAAGGAGAAGGAGTAGCACACTGAAGTTCCTAGTGAAAGGCTGAGGGGGGGGGGGGGGGGGGGTGTCAGCGCAAGTCTAATCATTGGAGGAGAGCAGGCTGAGTTCCCAGCATAGCTAGAGAACTGACCACAGTGTGTTCTTCTTCTTAATGTGGTCAGTTTTTAATGGGAAAGCAGAGGGACTGACAGGGACTTCACACAAAGGAAGCAGTACAAAGAGAAAAGGATACATTTTCATTCAAGTGCACGGTACACCAGGCACATATCAGGAATATGAAATGTTGGGTTTGCATACTCTTTGACCAAAGTACCCAGTACATTTGTAGATCTTTTTTTTTTCTCCGATGACTTCACTCAAAACACTACGCAACTATCTGAATCAATGTATTTTTAGCAACAGCTTTGGAGACCATATCCAGACTTTGCTAGATTGAAAGTTGGGGGGGGGGGGGGGGGGTTAGCCTGGAATGTGACCTTCGGGGACTGGGCTGTGTTTTCTAGAATAGTGTTAGTTAATAGTAGTTAATCTTAATAGTATTAGTTAGCTGTGCGCTCCATATCTCCATATCCAGAACCATGGTACAGCCTCTGTTGTGATTCACAGTGGATATAGTTGGGCGCCATTTTAAAATTTCCAACCACCATGGTAATGGTTTAAGGCTAAAGGAAAGCAGCGCTGACATTGCCTATTATCCTGAGTGTTGCTTGCATGCAATGCACTCTTTCTCCTGTAATTGAGTCTAGATTGCTCTTGCTTCTGAAGTATCTCTAGTCACTGGTATTGTTCTTCTACCCCAATACAGTCTCTTCTGGTCACCTTTGCCAACCTGTGACCCTTATCAACTCCAGCTGTTTGGGTTTGTGAGCTCACAAGGCCCTCCCACACTTTGGATCGAGTTTTTTTTTGGTGGTCAGAGTGTATGGCTGCTTCAGTGCAGGAGATCTGTGGATAGGGTGGAGGAACCCCAACCTTCAACTACTACTGCATTAGTAGGTGGCTCTTCTCACCCCCCCCCCCCCCCCACACTGAAAATTCTGAATTTATTTGTTAGATTCGTTTCTCAGTATATTTAATTAAGTAGAAGACTAAGGGTTGAGCTCATATCTATTTTGTGGTATTTGTTTTTGTTTTTTTGAGTATTTGTGGTATGTTAGATAGTGGAGGGCTCCCCCACCAGGTGATGGGGAGAAGTGCTTAAAACTTGTAGGACTCTGCAACGTGGCTTTTGTGTGTGACTACAGTCTACCTCTCACTGCAAGCTACAGAACTAAAAGCCAGATGTCCTCTTGTTCCCCTTTGCTCACTGAGTTCTTGTGTATAGGTGGCAGGGGACATCTGCAGCATTTGATCGATGCCTCAGCCATCTAAGGGTGTATAAATGTTTTTTTAGTTTTTAGTTTTTTTTAGATTCCCACCCTTCTCTTTTTTAAAAGTGATTATCTGTACTGGACTGGAGCACCAGGTCTTTTATATTATGTTTGGTCCTTTATTTAGCTTTTACTTGGGTATTGATACCTTCAGATACTTTTTTTTTTTTTTTAATATGAACTCCACACATCTGTTAGATCTCTGTGTCTATTGCCCACCCTCAGCTGCTTTTGGATGTCCCGTTGGTATAAATATCCCAGTATCCTTTCATGGACGATAAAGAAAATAATATTTTGGTACTTATGTGAAATCTTTTTCTTGCAGTCCATTGAGGGACACGGAATTCTTCCACAGTCAAGTTGTTCTGCCACCTACTGGACATTGGAAAACTGGCAAACAAAAACGTTAGGCCAACCCTGGTATAACCCCACATCTAACCATCTTGCTTCAGTTTTGTGAGCAAGTAGTTGTACAGAAGCCAATAATACGGAGGGATGGGACTTCTGTAAGGACAAAAATCTAATTTCTGAAATATTACTTGTGTGATTTTAGTCTTTAGCTAAAGTACCATTTTTTTTTTTTTCTTCACTAGGTAGACACCAAAGCATGCCTTTCTTAAAACCATTAGGTGTAATAGGCTATTAACCCATATACTAGGGGTCGACCAATATTGGTTTTTCAGCTGACTTTCAGGCCAGTAGCCAAAATCAGGTGCTGATATTCTGTACATCGGTCACCTGCCACCCATATGCAGCGTGTCAGTTGCCACTGTCACCTGCCAACTAGCTGCAGCATGTCACTGTCACCCAGATGCAGCATGTCACTTGCCACTGTCACCTGCCACGCATATGCAGCTTGTCACTACTTACACTACTTCTGGTAGCCTCTCCACAGCGGCGTCTGCGCAGGTAAACCTCTACATGCGAGTGATGAGAGATGACGTAACTATCTCTCTGCTTGCCGTTGCTGCATCTTTGTCATGAGCAGCCTTCGGGGCCCTGCTGTAGGGGTGGAACAGCGATGATGTGAGGAGGGGAATGAGAGATGATGTCATCTCTCTGTTGCTCGCTGCACAACTGACAGAGATTGCCAGAGACTGCAGTGAGGGTCACGCGGGGACAGGGGGAGGTCGTCTGACCAATATCGGTATGTTTCTGACCGATAATTAAAAACAAAAAATTGTGCATATCGACCGTGCCGATAAGCAGTTGACCCCTACCTTATACTGTGTTATTGTCACACTGATATTGAAGAATAATGTGAAATTATCCAGAAATTCCTACTTGGAGTAGCAGAGGTGACCCAAAATGATTTTTTGTGTCTGAGTAGCTGAAAACTGGTAAAATTCCAGGCAAAGGCACTGGTTAGTTCATGTCCATAGCATGTTTAGTTTGTATTCTTGAGAAAAGAAATACAGCCACTTCCTATCCAGGAGTCTCGGAGATGGAGAGCCAAACCCGGGTCTTTCAAGAGACAATCAGGCTTGTGGCTCTCTAGAATATGAGGACTGCCATTATTTTGATAAAAAAAATAATTTACAATAATTTAAACAAGAAAGTTACATTATTTTAAAGTCCTAATTTCCAGATGGCTTGGTGGCCGTTTTCTTCTCACCCTAAGAATTAAATTAAAAGCAGCACTGCGAGATTACATAGTGAGGTTGGAGGTGCAGAGCTCAGGGGCGTAAATGTAATCATGCAAATAGAGCAGAGTACCTCACCTGTAGAGACCATTCCTCCCCGTAATGACTGATTACCAGTAATAATGGCTATTATCATGTCAAGCACAGAGCCACACTGGCTGAAGGGGAAAGGAAGAGCCACACAAATCTGTCTCTACAAAACCTACAGTGAATAAATCACTTTGATTCCCACTTCTAAGGCCGGCACTTCAGTGCTTTGACTAAAATGGCTAAATCAAATTTCTAATTGCGGATTTATATACACTAGTTGCAGTGAAATGGTTAAAGCTTCTACAAGTCCTGCTTGCCTGCCTACCAGTTCACAGGCCAAGGCTCCGTTCATTAAGTGCTCTGGAGAAGTCACCTATCTCCTGTAGAGCTGCAGGTGTTGTGACTCCACCTCCCCACATCGGGCGCACACCGCAGACGCCGCCTTCCTCCCTGTGTTATTTACACTGTAATTCATTTGTTTTACTCTGCAATTGGCAGCTGACAGGCTGTAATTTCACGGCTTGTAATAAAAAGGTGTCTCATAATCTGCTTCATTTAGCAGCGGAGCCTCTAATGAAATTAACTGCAGTCCTAATTATTCCCGTGAATACTAACGACCCGCCGTCACGACTCCCTGCGAGAAGGACACTAGAATCCCGCCTGCTGCATCGTGTGCAAGAAACTGAGGTCGGACTTTTGGGGACAAGATGCCTTTTTATTCATCGGCTTGACAAGCACCTTCTAGAGCAATAAGGAATGCTTATACTGTGGATGCTGACTGTTGGATGTACACAGACAGCTTTTATGGTGACAAATCGAATGTACTAAAGGGCATACAAGATCATTTATGATTTCTGATCTTCTCATTGTCAATTTAGGTAAATGGCTTGAAAAATTTTCATAGCCCTTCCACTGTTGTGGTACTTGTAGACAATAAATGCTCATAATTTACATAAGTTTAACCTGCCTGTTTTTTGTTTTTTTGTTTTTTCTCATATGACACATGTTAATTACATGTCATATGATGGTAGCATACATTGCAAATCATAGACAATTCTAATCAACCTGTTTTTGGTAAATAAAGATTACTGTATACATTTTTTTTAACCCCTCTCACTTTATACACCTTTTTGAGTGCTTTCTTTACCCATTAAAACCCCAAGACACCTTTCGCATACAAGGCTAAACATATATGAACTTGATGCAGTTGTGCATCTGTCCATTGCCCATGCTGTATCTGCATCTGTTGCCTGTGTGTGCATAAGGTGGCATGACTCAGATTTATGTAGGACTAGATCAAAGCCACCCCATGCTTTCATTTCATTCCAGGCCATATAGAGACTGTGTTTGGAGCCCATTGGGTACAATGCAATTTTCACATACCAAGTGCCTCTCTTGGACTAAGGGTACCAATACACAATGATTTACCAAAACTGGAGAGTGTCCGAAATCTGGTGCAGCGTCCAGGTTTTATTGTCAAAGCTTAATTGAACAAGCTGTAGTTAGAAGCCGAATGGCTATAATGCATGGATGCACCAGTAAATCAACCCCAATGACACTAAAAAATGCCTTTTTATTTCTGATCTGTTCTATTCTTCTACCACGGATTGCTGGAACAAAAATTGCTCAATTCCCCAACAACAGTGTGTTGATGGAGGAACCCCTCCTAGAGAGCTATTGTGCTCTCTACGGGGGGATGAGAGGAGAACACATAGTGGTTATTGCTAGCAGCTATAACCGCTGGCAATAATCGCATGATACATCCAACATGCTGGTTGTTCGATTGATTAACTTTGCTGAAATCAGCCTGCCCATACATGGTTCGAATCTCAGCTGTTCCCTGCTGAACTGGCTGAGATTCAAACCATCAATGGTCGGCTTAAAGGAAGTAAATACTATCCTAGCTTAGCCCTGCTATTCATAGAGAACAGTAAGATATGAGACAAAATTTTCCATCCATCCCACCTGATTCACCCGGAATTGTGTCATCTGCTATGATTTGTTTTATAGTCTAGCAAATTGGCCAGTCTAATTTGGATCCAATATTAGTTAAATTGCCTGTCTGACTTCATGTATGTGCCGCTGATGACATCTCATCCTCCTTCACTGGCATTGTACAGCTTCGCAGTCTGCCAAGAAGCTGGTTATATAGAGGCTCAGAGCCCTCTGCTGTGTGGAAGCAGAAACTTATCAGCCAGTCAGGCTTTATCTCTTAATGAATAGAGAGTGCTGAAGTAAGCGTTAGGTAATTGAGTTTATAATTAATTACCCAGAACCTTCATCAGATAACACGCTTGTAGAGAAGAATTTTTTTTTATCACAATCTCTGTCTTTCTATGTCCCCTGGGCCTGCCCTTCTCTGTCCTTGTCCTGGCTACCGTGTGTACTTTATCTCTGGCCAAGTCTGGCCACTAGTCCTCCCTGTGTCCCCAGGGTGATGATGGATGAGCTGAAGGAGTGGACTGCTGGATGATGCTGCGATTCATTCTGGCGATAGATCTCCTAGCACTGTCCCCCATTGTCACTCATATACCAGGCTGATGTATTCCTGACATCTCCCAACAAAGACTTGGGAAGTGTAGAGTCCATCAGGCCTGCACCTCGCAGAATCAGGATACCCCCATCACAAAGGCCACCCATGGTCCCATCTCCTGCTTCATTCCCACCAACAATACAGCTGCAAATGAGCGGCATTCAGAACGTGTCTGCTCTGGGTCTTATCACTCGGAGACTGAGGAGAGAATCCTGTGCTTTGATTGATTCCTCTGTGATTAGGGGGATGTTTATCTCTGAACACTTTGCTCCCTCCCTTCACTATATACACACATTCTTCTGCACTTTGCTCCATTCCCTAATCTTCTCTGCACAATTTGTTTTTTTCCATTATCTATCTTGCCCTCTTCTTCTGTCTGCCTTTATTTTCTTGTATCTTTCTCTGATTCACTTCTGACAGTACCTTGTCATCCAAATCCATCTGTGCAGAGTCCTCCCTCTCATCATTCTTTGCATGGGCAAAGGGTCCAGCATGAGTCAGTCTGTTCACAGCTGATCATATTCTTCGGGGGATTGGACGCACAGTCCTGTCCATTAGATCAATCACTGAATGGCTGTCTTCTTTTCTTATGCAGTGCGATATAGAACTGTTCTCCACATTGATAGATAATCTGTCCTGGCTCTGGTGTGCAGAAAGATTAGGCAAGGTGGTTTTTTTTTTGGTTTTTTGTTTTGTTTTTATGACGTTTTGGACAAAATCTATATAATTTTTTACCTTTTTTCCGTAGTTATTGCAGTGGATTTTTTTTTTAGAATAAGAGCCACTTCCCATAGTGACCAACTTTTAAATTTTTCATGTGATGTCAGAAACAGGATGGCTGTGAATCTGTTTTCTCTGCTATAGCTATATATATATATATATATATATATATATATATATATATATATATATATATAACATTTATTTCATTGAAGTTTTACAAAATATGTAGGAGTAAGCAATCAAAGATAACACGTATCTGGTATTGGTACTACAAAGTGGTATCATTGCTACATAACTGTATATAATTCATTCAACAGGATAGGCCTTTACAGTATGAGCATATTTAGTCAGATCCGATTAGGTGCACCTATGTAGATACAGGCTAGTGATAGCTATTATATTGTGAACGGATGGTGAGGAATGTATTATGGCTTGGCTCAATAAGCCCAGAACTAGGACCACCCGGACCTGACAAAAGTGAGAAAAAGTAGACCAAGAGACTACAAGAGTGAGAGAGGTAGAGAAGCCGTAAGGACCTGGTAGGGGTGGGTACCTTTGCATATGCTGCATTTTTAGGCAACCATGGTGTTCTTCAAGTTTGATTGTTGAGGGTCACTTATATGAGCACTATTTAGTCGAGACTAGTGATAGTAAACCTTTTTGAGCCTGAGTGCCCAGACTGCAATACAAAACCAACTTACTTATTTCAGAGTACCAACACTGCAATTAAACCTCAATACTAAGGTTCGATCAGATCACATATGGGCAGTCCATCAGGTGATATAAATATTCTCAAAAGTCTATATGGCTATATATAAGTCTGTAGCTCAGGGCAAGCCTCAGGGGCAGGTTGGAGCAATCTCCAGGTAACATGCAAGAGAGAAGGATATAGAGGTGCCTCAAAGTGCAGACTGATAAAGTATTTCTTAAACACATAATTGTAGAAGAGCAAACTCACATTTTTGTAGACAGATATAGCCATATAATATAGTCCAACGTCTTGTGGAACAATAAGGGGCTCTGTGCCGCTGGGTCTGAAAGCCAGCGGTGTGTGTGTGTGTGTGTAGAAGAATCCAGGAGAGAGGGCTGGAGCGCTTTTGGAGCGCGGTGTTAGACGGTTTGATGTCACTGGACGAGTCGCGACGTGTTTCCGAGGATGCACACTGGCGATGGCTGGTCAGTGTGCGCTCCTTTGTCAAGCTCTTCTGAGTATAGCTTGCATGCCCACAGAGAGGGCTCTGCGTGCCAGCGGTTCGCCATCGCTGGTCTAGAGTAAACTATTTTGTTTACTCTGCCCCAAATGACCACCAAAGTAGCAGTGGAGGGAATTACATAGTTGTGTGTAGCTATGAAAAACTGTGTGGTGGCTGGTCAGCTACAAGATAACTAGCCTAGAGCAGGGTTGTCCAACTTGTGGCCCATGGGCTGCATGCAGCCCAAAGCGGCTATGAAAGTGGCCCAACACAAAATCATAACCTCCTTAGAAAATTGACAGTGTCTCTACATTGGACTTTTTATGTTTTATCTACACAAAGAACAATATCCCACTCTTCACAATCGCCCCCTATTCATGTTTTCAGTTTTCAGCAGTATGTATATGTGAGCAGTTATTTTCAAGGATAAAAGCATACCAAGGACAAAATTAGAACCAAATATCTGATGAGCATCTTGAAAATTGGGAATTGCTACTACCTTCATCACACCAGATATTGTCACTGGTTCGAATCCCAATCATCACTACCTGCCTGGAGTTTACATGTTCTCCCTGTGCCTACGTGGGTTTCCTCCGGATACTCCGGTTTCCTCCCACACGCCAAAGACATGCTGGTAGGTTAATTGACTCCTGTCTAAATTGGCCCTAGTAATGTGTATGAGTATAAGTGTGAGTTAGGGACCTTAGATTGTAAGCTCCTTGAGGGTAGGGACTGATGTGAATGTTCAATATATGGGTGTAAAGCACTGTGTAAATTGATAGCACTATATAAGAACCTGTATTAAATAAAATACATATTAATGCGTTAGTTAATAGCACACTAGTTTTATGTTGTCCTCCTTTTTTTTTTTTTTTTTACTTTTTATAATAAATAAAAAAAAATAGAGAAGTTTTATTGCTCAGACAAATTTTCTATATCAGTGATCGTTAACTTGTGATCGGCTCAGGGTGGATTTTATTTAAATCACTAGTAAAAAGGCTTGATTTAGGTCAACTCGATTTAAATCATATATTTTAAATAGTTTCTGTCCCACAGCAGCTCCTCCTCTGACCCACTGTTGACTCCCTGTCAGTCCCATTCACTTTAAAGCGGGAGTCCGCCGTTTTTTTTTTTTTTTTTTTAAAGCCAGCAGCTACAAATACTGCAGCTGCTGACTTTTAAAATAGTGACACTTACCTGTCCATCGCGCCCGCGATGTCGTCACCCGAAACCGATCTCTCGATCGTCTCTCGGGTGCTGCCGCCGCCATCTTGGGTTTGGGAATCAGGAAGTGGAGCCTTGCGGTTTCATTTCCCGGTTCCCTACTGCGCATGCGCGAGTCGCGCTGCGCAATAAGGATGGTCCCCCCTGTCTCTGGGATCCGTGTGTTTCCCAGCAGGCAGCGGGGGACCTTCGGAAAGGGACGTAGATTCTGCGGAAAGGGGCATAGCTTCTGCAGAATCTACGCCGGAAGTGGGTGCAGATACCTGTGCTGTACAGGTACCTGCACCCCCCTACCCCCTGAAAGGTGCCAATTGTGGCGCCGGAGGGGGGGAGGGTTCAAATGAGCGGAAGCTCCACTTTAGGGTGGACCTCCGCTTTAATGGGACGGTTGGTGAGGCGGCAGCGACACAACAAGGTGAGGGACGTGGCAGCAGCAGATGAGTGAGCTCTTTAAATTTAAGAACTTCTTCTTGCTGGTAGTTAGTATCTTTAATATTTGCTAACAAAATGGAGGTTTCCCATTTAGAATAATAAGCTGGCAGGTTAGTAAAACAGCGAGTGCCTCGATCATACAGTTTGTAGTGTACATAGATTTTCAAAACAATTGGATAAGGGATTATCCTGAACTTTGTTTTATTTCTTGGTTACTGTAAAATTGTGTGAGTGCATCAATGCAGTGCATGTTATCTCAGCTTGCAGAGCTTGGATTCATTGAATGTATTTACCAAAAATGTAAATATTGCAGAACATATAGCCTCATCCTATATAACTAAGCTCCATTTCATGCTGAATAAGCTAAATTATTCATGTTTCTTAAATAGGAAATGATCTTTAGATAGATTTTTACTCCAAAAGCATTTCATTAAAATAATTTAGAGAAAAATCCCAAAAATCTGGGAAAAAAAATGCTTTTTTTTTTTTATCCACCCTGGGTCTGCCTGACTTTTTATGTGCGGCTCCTGACAATACCTCTTCTTCCAGTGGGGCCCAGGAAGGGTGGACACCCCTGGCCTATTTTTTTTAAAAAAAATTAAGATTTGGATAGAGTGGTGAGGTGTGTTTTTTTTTTTTTTTTTTTTTGTTTTGTTTTGTTTTTTATTGCTGTGCCTGTTGAATGAGTTAAATGATATAATTTGAGATCAACACTGATACATTCACCTAGATTGCAGCAAGCAATAAGCAAATTGGCCAGTGCTGTGAACTGGTATAATGTAGCATATGTTTTTTTTTTTTTTTTTTTTTAATATATGTTTTACCTACCAATAATTTTAAGTAAAGTCAAATATTGCAGATAATCTAGTACTCACTCCCAAGATGTAGCGGTGGTTCTGTATTGTTAAAAATCTTACCTGCTGTGTGGTGGTGGACTTTGAAGTTGTTGTATACAGCAGGAGTAAAATGTCTACCTGTACATGTCCTCAGCCAGTCATTTCTATACCTGCTGTCTTGCTGCTCTAATGAAGTGTGTGGGGAGGCTGTCATTATTGTACCTCAAAGGATGACACTGGGGTGAGGATAGTGCTACAGGTATATACTTGGCAGTCGCGTATTTTATTGCCCCTGTTGGAGAGCAGAAATCATTTGTATGGGGCGGAAGTGTTATATTCCCTTTCGTTTTTAGATTGTAAGCTCACGAGCAGGGCAGTCTTTTCCTAAATTGTATGGTAAGTGTGCCGCCTCCCTTTTTGTTGGCACTATATAAATCCTGTATAATAATAATTTAGATATTTGGCAAAAGCTTGATGCATGATGTTCACAACACTATTCATTTAAACCATTTTTACACCACTTTTATTGGCTTTAAAAAAAAGTGTTAATGTTTTTCCCCCCTACAATAAAGCAGAAGTGTGTTGGTTTTGAGTAATGGTGGGTTGGTGTTTACTTTAAGCGTTAGGTAAAATTTGGCTTGATTATTAGGGCTCTTAAAGCATTTATACACTTTTAACACATATCTGTACTTATGTGCCACAGGGAACATTGAACATTCAGCTTCAAGATTTTCATCTCATTTATAACTTTTATACTGTTACATAAATGAATGTTCTGAAAACAAAGTCCCGTTTAGTTGGTAACATTTGACTACATAATACATATTTCTGTTTTAGTACAGTTTTGTATAGTGATGCACCGAAATGAAAATTTCGTTACCGAAAGTTCAGGATGCACTTGGCCGAAACTTTAAATTGCCAATTTTTTAAAATATATATATTTTTATAAATAATTGTGTTCTGTTCGACTTTTTAATTGATATCGTGAATTTACAGTGGTGTGAAAAAGTGTTTGCCCCCTTCCTCATTTCCTGTTCCTTTGCATGTTTGTCACACTTAAGTGTTTCGGAACATCAAACCAATTTAAACAATAGTCAAGGACAACACAAGTAAACACAAAATGCAATTTGTAAATGAAGGTGTTTATTATTAAAGGTGAAAAAAAATCCAAACCATCATGGCCCTGTGTGAAAAAGTGATTGCCCCCTAAACCTAATAACTGGTTGGGCCACCCTTAGCAGCAACAACTGCAACCAAGCGTTTGCGATAACGTGCAATGAGGCTTTTACAGCGTCCTGGAGGAATTTTGGCCCACTCATCTTTGCAGAATTGTTCTAATTCAGTTACATTAGAGGGTTTTCGAGCATGAACGGCCTTTTTAAGGTCATACCACAACATCTCAATAGGATTCAGGTCAGGACTTTGGCTAGGCCACTCCAAAGTCTTCATTTTGTTTTTCTTCAGCCATTCGGTGGTGGACTTGCTGGTGTGTTTAGGATCATTGTCCTGCTGCAGAACCCAAGTTCGTTTCAGCTTGAGTACACGAACAGATGGTCGGACATTCTCCTTCAGGATCTCTTGGTAGACAGCAGAATTCATAGTTCCTTTTATCACGGCAAGTCTTCCAGGTCCTGAAGCAGCAAAACAGCCCCAGACCATCACACTACCACCACCATATTTTACTGTTGGTATAATGTTCTTTTTCTGAAATGCAGTGTTCCTTCTACGCCAGATATACTTGGACACACACCTTCCAAAGAGTTCCACTTTTGTCTCATCGGTCCACAGAATGTTGTCCCAAAAGTCTTGGGGATCATCAAGATGTGTTGTGGAGAAATTGAGACGAGCTTTGATGTTCTTTTTGCTCAGCAGTGGTTTTCTCCTTGGAACTCTGCCATGCAGGCCATTTTTGCCCAGTCTTTTCCTGATGGTGGAGGCATGAACGCTGACCTTAACTGAGGCAAGTGAGGCCTGCAGTTCCTTGGACGTTGTTGTGGGGTCTTTTGTGACCTCTTGGATGAGTCGTCGCTGCGCTCTTGGGGTAATTTTGGGCGGCCGGCCACTCCTGGGAAGGTTCACCACTGTTCCATGTCTTCGCCATTTGTGGATAATGGCTCTCACTGTGGTTCGCTGGATTCCCAAAGCTTTGGAAATGGCTTTATAACCCTTTCCAGACTGATAGATCTCAATTACTTTCTTTCTCAATTGTTCCTGAATTTCTTTGGGTCTCGGCATGATGTGTAGCTTTTAAGGATCTTCTGGTGGACCTTACTGTGTCAAGCAGCTCCTATTTAAGTGATGCCTTGATTGTGAACAGGTGTGGCAATAATCAGGCCTGGGTGTGGCTAGAGAAATTGAACTCAGGTGTGGACAACCACAGTTATAGTATGTTTTAACAAGGGGGGGCAATCACTTTTTCACACAGGGCCATGATGGTTTAGATTTTTTTTGACCTTTAATAATAAACACCTTCATTTACAAATTGCATTTTGTGTTTACTTGTGTTGGCCTTGACTATTGTTTAAATTGGTTTGATGTTCCGAAACACTTAAGTGTGACAAACATGCAAAGGAACAGGAAATGAGGAAGGGGGCAAACACTTTTTCACACCACTGTAAATGAATATGAATTTATTGTCAGCCATTATCAGCACCATTTGAAGCGGTGATAAAAATCTTGCTGCATTTTTGGTGCATATTTCGTCAGCACCTCCCAATTGAAATGCATTGAAAACGCAGCAAGAATGCATAAAAAAAAATGCACTCGTGTTGTTTTTTTTAATGCATTTTTTGAGTCACATGACCTGTGGAAAACACGCCACAAGAGCTGCAATCTCGCAGGCTTTTTCAGCAGCAGTTATCGCCATCTTTTTTGCTTTCAGCTCAATGCTGAAAAGCCCTTTTTCAGCGAATAATTTTTGGTGTACGAAATTTTGGTGCATCACTTGTTTTGTAGTCAACGCTAGTATGTAAATCTTCTAAAGCAGTACTAAAAGCAACTTGAGCATATGTAAGCTGTGTATGTGTGTGTGTGTGTGTGTGTGTGTGTGTGTGTGTGTGTGTGTTTATATATATATATATATATATATATATATAATATAATATAATATAATTTACACACACATTATACATGGTATGAGTGCATTGCTAGGCTTGACCATAGAAAACAGCGTTGTGGTGTTGCCCCGGAGAATTGTAGACAAGTTGGTAATCCCAGGTTATGTGGGTCAGGTAAGGATTTTGGAGTGTCTACAATGATGTGGATAGAGTATCTTCCTTATTGAGTGTCACAAAGATTGGTGTTCTCCCTATGCGTGCTGCCCTCAGAGATACAATATGTCTGTCATTGTGCAATGTGACGTTCCAGGCCTGCAGGGGGAGGAGAGGGCGGGGGAGGGCTGAAGAAGGTAGCAGGGCAGAGTATCATTATCAGGCGTAATTGATAAATAATATCCCTCATAAATACTGCCAGTCCTTCAATTAGTTTTCTGTAAAGTTCGGGATGGGGAAGTGATGGCCTGTCAAAGTGACAATGGATGACAAAAATTAATAAATTGCCTTCTAAATAGCGCGGACACTTAAGAAAAATTGGGCAGCCAATTTAGCCCAGCGGGAGGTGGGGGGCCGGGGGCTCCTTCTCGTTTTTATTTTGTGCTCTTGTCGGGCCTCTAATGTTGTCTGGGCTTTATTAATGATAACGGAGCCTCCGCTGCCGCTTATGTTGCTACGGGCAACTTTGTTCATTAAAATTAA
Source organism: Lithobates pipiens (assembly GCF_037356315.1). Classification (NCBI taxonomy): domain Eukaryota; kingdom Metazoa; phylum Chordata; class Amphibia; order Anura; family Ranidae; genus Lithobates; species Lithobates pipiens. The sequence goes on from NW_027507784.1 coordinate 126,165,063, forward strand.
AGCCGGCGTTTAATCCCATTAGTTGCTCTCTGGGTAGCTCCTGTCGCTGGCAGTCTACAAGGGGGGAGTACATGGGGCTCTGCCCTACGGATGGAAGGGTCGGAAGAAAATCTATTTCACCTTTATATCTTGTGTGTATGTGTATATGTATGTATGTGTTTATATGTGTGTGTGTGTGTGTATATATATATATATATATATATATATATATATATATATCTTCTCTATCACTTACAGCGTTGCTCTGGCAAAGAAGGTGTTAATAACCCTTTATGCCTTTCATGGAGTGGTTTTAATTGGAGTGGTGGTTATAGAAAACAGGAGTTGGCAATGATCCCCTGGTATTACATGGCTGTCTGTAAATAAATTGCATCACGCACTCTCAAGGAGAATCAGTGAAGTTAAAAATGCTCATTAGAGGAACGTGGGAGTTTTGTGTTTATTTGCTCGTGTTAATTGCTGCCCAACAGTTATCGGTGCAGAAATAAGCACACCTAAATGCGCCAGGCCAGAAGACGGGAAACAAATTGGGTCTGGCACGCAGCTCGGCATTAGACGTTGAATATGAAATTTAGGTTAGATTGGAAAAGACGTGAAAAATCACAGGGTGCTCTCCGAGTCATCCGCACGACACCTCGAGAGAGAGCGCACGAAGCCCCTCCACTTACTTATAAATGCGTCTGTCCTTGTTTTCCATTTGTATTTGCTAATAACAATGTGAGATAATGTGCGCTCCGTGGAGATGTGGCGAGAGATGAATGACAGTATCAGACTCATTGTGTCAGAGTGAAGGGGGGGTAAGAGGGGGGGGGGGGTAAGTGATATGGAGGATGCAGCCACCTCTGGGGTGAGCATCCAGACCCCAGTTGGTCAGCAATTCACATAATAATGTACATTGTGAATTATAAGAATATATTTGATTTACTACTATTCGCCGCAGTGAGTGTGAGTTCAGTATTGCAGTAACTTTGCTGTTTCCTTGGCAGACATATAGTTAACAAGCGCACGAGCGGTTCCTGTTATAGATTGCATGCCGCAGCCTCCTGAGCTGCGTGGTATCAATCTGAGCTCCAGTATAATGTTCATGTTCTAGGCGCCGGAGCTGTCATGTGTAAGGAGCTGTGAAGATGTATATTTTGAAGAGCGAAAAAAGAGCAGACCCTGCTTTTTATCCTGCCACCCTTTAATTGTTGACTAAAATCTAATAACTGTTGTGCTAAATGAGCCATTAAATGTCCTTCTCGTAAAACATTGTGTATCAAATGATTTTAATGTTAGAAGCATAATGTCACTTTCATCTTCATGACAAGAGGCAGATAGCTGGGAAAGAGGAGACAGAGAATTAATGATGAGGGAAGCAGGAGCTGGGCTGCGATCTCACACACAGCCACAACAGGGATATAGGGATAGAAAATCAGGACCTTGGACAGAGTTTAACCTCTTGGGGTTGGCGAATAGCTAGCTTGCCTGAAGATGGGGCCAGGGGGTGAAATAAAATCCTAAAATAGCAAAGCTTTTTACGTACTGTTTTGAGGTGGAATGCAGTTTTTACTTAAGTGTAATACTGAGGTTTTATTATGCTAAAAGTATGACGCTAGACAGAGACTTATATATGCAACTTACATTTTTTTTTTTTTTTTTTACCTCCTTTGCACATGGTGATCCTGCCAATATCACACTTCCTGTCCTACAGTGATAGCCTTCCCTCACTGTACTATCTCTATGGAGGAGGAGCACTGTCACCCTGCCTTTTCATGGACATGCTTTATAGATCTTATTATTATAACCTATATCTATATATATGTATGTATATATATATATATATATATATATATATATATATATATATATATATATATATATACCTACATTAAGGCTTACGTGTAGGTGCTTGAAATATTTCCCAGACCTGTACGGTCTAGGGGATATTTGCAAATCGCTGTATGTCGATTTCTTCTGCGCATGCACCGGAGCTAGAAAGGGCACGCTGTACCGTTTCTAACTCTGGTCATGCAGTTAAAGGCGGCTCCCGCGCTCATGCACGGGAGTGATGTCACGCGACTCTGGCCAGTCACAGAGCCTGAGTTTGCGTCCCGAAAGGAAGAGGGGTGAAGAATGGACGCTCGCTACTAGCGAGGAAGACGGGGACATCGCGTGCTTCTCCTGCAGGTGTCACATAATGGGCTACTATGCGATGCATAGTAGCCCATTATGCTTTACCTTTGCAGGGAGACAAAGAAGAAGTAACGCCCATCAGGGTTTACTTCCTCTTGAACTCCAGAGAAAATTCAAAACTACCCTTGCATAGGAACTCTACCTGCATTACAAGGTTTAAATGCAAGTTTTTGTTTAGGGTATCGTAAAAAAAAAGCAAACTTTACTTAAAGTGGTTGTAAACTCACATATATCCAGTAAAGTGACTGGTCTCAGGTGATACAGAGATTAAACAAATCCTCCTATATTAATTGTACCCGTTTATCTACAGCCGTCATTCTGCTACATCCATTTAAAGTGGTTGTAAACCCTTACAACCAACTTTGACCTACAGGTAAGCCTAGATTAAGGCTTACCTGTAGGTCCAAGAAATATCTCCTAAACCTACACGGTTTAGGAGATATTTGCCAAAAGACAGGCACCACTGTCTACGGTGCACCGCTGTCAACGGCGATATGCCGCGAGTGGCGGCTCCCGTGCGCATGCACGGGAGTGACGTCATCACGACTTCGCCGAATGACAGCGGCGGAGCAGCGAGACCCACCGAGAAGATGGATGCTCCGCACTACAGGGGACTTCACTGGCTCCTGTGTCATGTAAGTGACACATAATGGACTACTATGCAATGCATAGTAGTCCATTATGCTTTATCTTTGCAAGGAATCAAAGAGGAAGTAAACTCATGAGGGTTTACTTCCTCTTTAAAGTGCACAATTTACACAGGATCTCTGGGCTCTGAAAAGCAGGGGGCAGAGAGTTGCAGTTACACCAGTGAGCTGATTGGAGGGAATTTGTCAATCAGCTGGAGGTCCCTGCCCTGTCACGATTTTTCTCTTGGTGTCAGGAAAACTTGTCAGAAGTGAGTCTTGCTGACAGCAGAGGAACGAGGCAGAGGACAGAAATTACTCTTGGTACTCTGGATTGAGACAAGCACACACTATAGAGCAGGGATATGCAATTAGCGGACCTCCAGCTGTTGCAAAACTACAAGTCTCATCATGCCTCTGCCTCTGGGTGTCATGCTTGTGGCTGTCAGCCTTGCTATGCCTCATGGGACTTGTAGTTCTGCAACAGCTGGAAGTCCGCTAATTGCATATCCCTGCTATAGAGCAATATGCTTTGTTCAAATGTCATGTCTGCGGTTTACAACCACTTGAAATCATTTCTTGCTCATTCTGCTGCCCGTGTTCTCCTCTTCCCTCTGATGCCCTGGGTTGTAGGTGGTCCAGCAGGCGTCCTCACTTATAATGCAGGACTTTCTGTTCTGTATTGTTTGTGATAATGTCAGAGTGCCTGCAGCTGAATTAGCATTGAAAAGAAGCAGCTTGGGGGTAATTGTCACACAGGGAAGAGGAGGAAGCCTGTTGGAGCGTGGGATAAGATAAGTAAACCTGCATTTTTTTTGTTACTTTATAGAAGAAACTGCATTTAAAAGTAGTTTTTAATTTTTTAAAGTTCAATTTTATTAGACCAAAGGAGAGGAAATAATGTTTGCTATTAACACAAACTGTCATGTAATCAGAATGTTTATTGCACAATTGTTGGGAAATCTTCCCATATATGGCGTGTGAGAACGATTATATAGTTGGGCTTCAGGACACCATTGTCTAGGGATCCTACTGGATTAGTAAACTCATCTTTAGTAAGTTGTCTTTTTTTTTAATTCCGCCATCTGCTAATGTACATACCTTTAATCCCGATGCTCACACCTGGCACTGTGCACAGCCTTCGGAAAGAAAACCTCCGGCCGGCTCTTCTTCACTTCTTCTTCATTCATTCATTCCTACAGGACAGCTGTACTTGTAGTGGCTTCCGGCGGGCCTACAGAGTATGTCTGTCCCAAATGAACCAATAGGATTGTACAGATTTGCTGGCCAGAGGTTTTCTTTCTGAAGGCTGTTCAGGGCCATACAACAAACATCGCTGATCTGGACTGAACTAAATGCATTACCAGGAGGGTTGCATTCATTGGGATGGGGGTAATTAAAGGACAGCTCCACCAAAGATTTACACTGTCCTGAAAATTACATTGCACAAAAAGACATGCCTGCCAAAGAAGAGTGTACATACCTTTTCTGTGCCCCCACTTCTGAATTCCACTCTAATAAATGGACACTCCTGAGGGTGCCGGCCTCCTCTGCCCCTGCTGCACTCACAGGTTCTTCTGAACAGGGCCCATCACTACAGTTCACAGTAAGGATGTGGCGGTTGGTGGAAGGAACTACTGAGCTCTTTGGGAGACAGACGATTGACATTCCTGAAAGTGTCACTTGTACTGACTGCAGCAGGAGTGCAAACCCAGGAATTGTGCAGAGCCTCCCTTAGAGTTGGCAGCTTGACCCCTTAACTCAGTAACCTGACCTGTCCTAAATAGTGTATGAACTAGATATGTGCAATTAGTTTAGAATCTTTGATTATTCGGATGTGTCCGAATCTCCAAATTAAATAGTAACGTATTTCCCACTTGACATTTCCAAAGAAAAAAGAATCAAATCACATTTAAATTGACTCGTGGTTGCAAATGCCGGCCCGGCTATTTAAGAAAAAAAAAAACTGCATGGGGTACCCCCCCAGTCCATACCAGGCCCTTTGGGTCTGGTATGGATTTTAAGGGGAACCCATGCCATTTGGTGGTTTTAATAAAGTCCTGTATGTTTTTACTGTGCACCTTTTCTGCTCTCGCACTTTTTTTGGGGAAGGGGTAGGGCCCCATACTCACTCATTCATATGGGGGGTGGGATCTTCCAGATTTCGATAACCCCCCCCCCCCCCCCCCCCCCCCATTGCCGGCAGACACCCTGGGTTGTGAGGAAGAGGCCCTTGTCCCCATCAACATGGCAAGGTGCCGCAGAACACCCCCCCCCCCCCCTTGATGAGGGCATGCAGAGTTTGGTATGGATTTTGGGGGGGACCCCATGCGTATTTTTTTATTTATTTTTATTTTGGCATGGGGTTCCTCTTAGAATTCATTCCAGACCTGAATGGCTGTTTTCTTTCTGAATTTTCTATTGCAGGCATTGTTTTGTTTACATTTCAGCTGTCAGTGCGTAAGCCTGTTGACAGCTAATGGGTCGTAAGTTGTTAAGGAGGCGGCGGCCGGCTTGCTGCTTAAAGGAGTTGTAAAGCTTCAAGGTTTTTCACTTTAATGCAATCTATGCATTAAGGTGAAAAAAAACTCCTGTCCTGCAGCTGCCCCCAGAACTCCAGCTGCTGTCTCGAGTCCTCATTGGATAGATTGATAGCAGCGGGAGCCTTTGTCAATCAAATCCAGTGATGCAGGAGCCAGGGGTGGAGCCGAGGATTGCTGTCTATGTCAATGGACGCAGCAGCAGGACTTGGGATCGTGCCCGTACGAGTGCCCCCATGGAAAGCGGCTCTCCATGGGAGCACTCAGTCAGGAGCACCACCAGGGGACCCCAGAAGAGGAGGATCGGGGCCACTCTGTGCAAAACCCTTGCACAGAGCAGGTAAGTATAACATGTTTATTTACATTTTTTAAACGTACCTTTACAATCACTTTAACAACCACCTATTCTTCACACAGAATTTTAATTGGTTGATAATTTTGCGACCAATCCGAATTCAAATCATTCTGAAAATTTGGAATTTGTTAGAAAATTAATAAATTTTATTTAACTAAATGAAACAAACTCTGAACTGAAACGAAATTAGTAACCTAATGAATCGCTCTGGATCTAAACAAATATTTCCGTTCTGCACATGTCTAGTATGAACATGGGTTAATCGGGCACAATCACCTTTTGGTTCACATTCATATTGTATAATCACATCACGACGGATGATATTTCTCCTGAATTTGGTGTACCTTGGCTGCCTCTCAAATTCATTTATGTTCTTTCTAGTTGTTGTCAGAATGTGCGATGATTATAGTCGTTAATGGCATCTGCTCAAATAAACGTGCACGATTTTCCTGGGTTGGATGTTTGAAATGCATGTCTGCCTCAGCTAACGCATTGTTGCATTGGAATTGTCTCACTTCTTATTTCACTTTACTTATGTGATAAAACTGAATATAAATGATTGCAAAAAATAATGCAGGTTAGCAGATTGACACTTCAGCTTCAGTGGTGCATTGTCCATGACTGTTCTGAGTTTTTTACCTGCCTTGTTTTATGTCGTGTTTTTGGAGACAGCAGGTCCTATTAAAGAATATGTAAACCCAACATTGCATATTTCTGATATATATATATATATATATATCTGCTGTACCCTGTGTTTTTTTACAAGGTGAGGGTTTACAATCACTTGAACATGTGTTTGCATTGCAGGCGAAGCAGTTCATACACATCTTTTTAATGCATTATGCTTTCAAAAGCATGCTCCCGATTATCAGCAAAAAAGCAGCATTTAACAACAATACTCATCTACACAAGCCCTAACCTAAACAAACCTTTAGTACTGTTAATCATGCCCTATTGCACCTGACATGCTCATATAGTGTATTTCAGAACATTTCACAATAGGCAGCAATATACAGGACCAGCGTTTCTCTGGTCTGTCAGAGGACTGCATGTTAACTACATTTGTTCACTAAGTTGAAGCGTTTGTTACCCCCTAAAAAAACTAATCTTGATCCCTTAAAGCATGTTATACAGCAATGCTTGTGCTGTGCAAAATGGCCCACTGTAACACCTAAAAAACTTGGCTGATCCTGCCTGGCTATACCCTTCCCCCTGTAAACTGACTATGGTTTATCATGGCTGCTGAACCCTGACACCGTGGTCAGTTTATGTGCCTCCATCATCCGCAGCCTGCTATCTGTCTCCATCTTCTGCCCCTCCCTTCCCTCTCTGTCTGTCTGCTCGTGTCAGTGCCCACCCCCTTCCACTTCTGCCTCCCCTCTGTATTATAACCATCAGTTCCTCTGTGTCTGTGTATTATAATAAATATGCTTGTCTTACTGTCTTCCTGCACTCGTGTGACTCCTTGGCTCTCTCCTCTCCTCCTCTCCTCTCCTCTCCTCTCCTCTCCTCCCTGGCCGGGCAGAGGAGAGAGGAGTCACCTGAGCGCTGGAAGGCGCTGTGTTATTGGTACAGATAAGCATATGTATAACACAGGCACAGGGCAACTTATTGTTATACTACAGAGGGGGTGGGAGCATTTTATATTATTGGCTTTGCAACAAGTGTTTCCTATGTGTTCAAAAATGGCCTCATAGAACTACTGGAAGTCACATACCTGTTCAGATTGTGCTGCTATGACTTCTATGTGTAAATAGTCGAAGTGGGTCATTTGAGATTTTGCTATTAGAAAGGAAGAGGAAAAGTTGGATAAACAAAATTAATTGTTTTACTTCTGTTTGGGACCAGTAAAATTAACTTATAGTGTTACCAACATGTCAAATCGCAGGCCAAATCGGCGGCTATTGCTGGCAATGGCACCATCCCAATTCCCAAAAGTAGTTCCTGTACTACTTTTGCCCACTTCGGGGGCAATTTGAATAGACATCTGTGCATGAACTCATAGATGTTTGTCGGACTGCATTGCCGGTTTGAAATCGCGAGAGTTCAGCTGAAAGGGCATGATTGCTAACCCGCAGCAGTGTGAACCTGGGCTAAACCCAGAAACTGCATTCACTCTATCTGGTCTCCCACAGTACACAGAACATGAAAATGTAATTATTTTAGTAAATATAATTTGCTAATTACCCTTTATCAGCAGTATATAGCAGTCTTGTGACTTCTATCGGTGTCTGGCCGAGCACCGGTTAAACTTAATATGAGAAGTTTTCATTCTCTTCTGACTGTCCTATGAGGCTGCATGACCCCTGGCCCTCTGTCTAGACGGTGCTGATTGGCCCTGTGCCAGTCACATGCACCCTCCAAAAAAAAACCTCTATATGAATAGGCTGAAATTACCAAACGTAGTGCATGTGCCCCTTTTCATAAACGCACTGCTTCGACCTGCATGGTACTGCTGTACCATGCAATCCGGGGCAGGCAAATGCACTGTGTTTGCAGTGTCGTTTGCAATACGTTGACAACCACAGCAAATCGCATACCCAGTGCATTTTAAGCCTATTGTCGGAAATGTACAGAATGCTGATTTCCCATACTATGTTCTGCTGTAAACGAGCCATTGGTTTGTGAACTTTTTTTTTTTTTTTGATTTTTTTTTTTATCGTTTGTTGCATCTTAGTGCTGCTCATCACTTGCAACCTCTTTGCAGCCACTTCCTGTATACATACTATCATTCTGTTGATGGCTGCGTGGCATGTTTCCGGCTATAATATGTATTAAGAGTCACTTGTGTTGCTTGTAGGACAGGCTGACAACGTAGGAGTGCAGTTGGGAGACAATGAGCGTTGTCCTCCTATAATAGGAGGTGTGGGAACAAGGAAACTACCAGATATTATTTAAATGAAAGCTTCAGATTCAAAGATTTTACAAATGACATGTAAATGTTTTGTGAGATTTTAGTTTGTATACATTGGGGAGATCTACCAAGACTGGAGCGTCCAAAATCTGGTGCAGCTCTACATAGGAACCAATCAGCTGTTGGGATTTGTCAAAGTTTAATCGAAAAGCTGAAGTTAGAGGCTGATTGGCTACGATACACAGCTGCACCAGTTTCTGTTTTTAGTAAAATCTCCCCAGTAAGGCCCCTTTCACACTGGGGCGGTAAAGCGCCGGTATTTTTAGCGGCGCTTTACTGTCGTTTTAGCGGCGGTCTGCGGGCGCTAGTGGGGTGGTTTTTAACCCCCGCTAGCGGCCGAAAAAGGGTTAACACCGCCCGCAAAGCGCCGCTGCAGCGGCGCTTTGCAGGCGGTATTGCCGTGCTGTCCCATTGATTTCAATGGGTAGGAGCGCTGAATACACCGCTCCTTCACCGCTCCAAAGATGCGGCTAGCAGGACTTTTTTCACCATCCTGCCAGCGCACCACTCCAGTGTGAAAGCCCTCCGGCTTTCACACTGGAGTGAAAGGGGCCGGTTTTTTCTTTTTAGCGCTGTAACGCCTGAAAACCGCTCCCAGTGTGAAAGGGGCCTAAGTTCCAGTAAAACCAGTTTTAGTAAATCTCCCAAATGTTTTAAAACTGAAGAAGTTTGTACATTTTAGGTTCTATCGTGAGCACAGTGTGACGGACCGGGACTCCGCGCCATTCACGGCCTGTGCTGCTCTGCAGAAGTTATATATTGGTAGAGTGCAGCGCACAATGACACACAGTTGTTATGCAGGGATTGCTTCAGCGGGCCTGTGGGCCTCAAGCTGGGAGAAAATGGCTCTTTTAATTGTTGGCCTTGGGAGAGATAAGAAGGGGACAGCAGGAGGGGCAGGTGATGAAGCATTGTGATAATGGACCCCAGGTTGGAATGATTGTGGACACGGGTGGGTGGTAATGACCTCCCCAAGGTTCCGATTTCACCTTCTGCTGGGGCTTTAACTGTTCATTATTACATTATTCGGAGAATAAAGGTGTAACAATATGCAGCAGTCCAGATTAGGATCTAGACATGTGAAAATGCTGTCCTAGCTGTTAGAATAGGAAGATCTAAATGCCCAGAAGTGTTGGATATAACCGTCAGGTGTATCGGTGCTAACTATTCTGTTTTTCTATGTACTGTCTTGTGTTAATTTTGATGTAGTTTTAGCCATAGTTTTTTGACTAAAATGTCATTTTAGTTTTAGTCGTATTTTAGTCATCTGGTTTTAGTTTGCCGTATTTTAGGCTACTAAAATCTCCAGTACATTTTAGTCAACTAAAACCATTTTAGGGGTTGTAAAGGTAAATATTTTTTCACCTTAATGCATTCTATGCATTAAGGTGAAAAAACATCTGACAGTGCCAGCTTCCCGAGCCCCCCCGTTTTACTTACCTGACCCCTCAAAGGTCCCGCGCTATCCTCCAACATCCTCTTCGCCGCTCAGCCTGGCCGCTGATTGGCTAGAGTGGATGGATTGAAAGCAGCGCAAGCCATTGGCTTCATGCTGCTGTCAATCACATCCAGTGACGCGGCGCATCGGGGGCGGGGCCGAGTGATACAGTGAGCGGCTATAGCCACCTGCTGTATCACGGGAGCGCGCCCGCAAGTACTTCTCACCATGGGAGGGAGCTCACATGAACATGAGAAGTACTTGCGGGGGGAAGCCCGAGACAGCCACCGAGGGACCCCAGAAGACCAGGTTCGGGGCCACTCTATGCAAAACGAGCTGCACAGTGGAGGGAAGTATAACATGTTTGTTGTTTAAAAAAAAAAGTTAACTTTACAACCCCTTTAAATTGTAATGCGTTATTTAAAGTGTTACTAAGCCCGCAACCGTAAAATCAGTCTGTCAGTAAAGCATGCTTGTTGTACTCGCTTTGGAACCAAAGGGGTTAATCCTCTGTATTGTGTAAAAAGGCAGTCTGATTCTGTCTTCTCTGGTCCTCCTTCCACTGACTCCTAATAATTTCTTGATAACACAGTCTATGGAGTCAGGCTACACATGCTCAGTTTAGTGTGTATTGCTAGAGAGGTTTTTTATTTTTTATTTTTTTCTTGGGAGAATGCATGTGATCAGAACAGGGCCAATCAGCACTCTCCAGTCAGAGGGCCAGGGGTCTTGCAGTCTCATAGGTCAGTCAGAACACTCCTCCTACAAGCTTGGCTGGACACTAATGGAAGTCTTAGGACTGCTCTAACTTCTCATGAGAAAAGGTATTTAGCCATTTATATTTACTAAAATAATTGCATTTCCATGTTCTGTGTACTGAGGGAGACCAGATATAGTCAATGCAAGGTCCTGGGTTTAGTAATGCATTATTTCTTTTCATGTGACAACACTGAAGAAATGACATTTTGTGACAATGTAAAGTAGTGATTGTATAGCTTGTATAACAGTGTAAATTTGCTGTCCCCTCATAAAAAATCAACACACAGCCATTAATGTCTAAACGGCTGGCAACAAAAGTGAGTACTCCTCTAAGAAAAAATGTCCAAATTGGGCCCAAATAGCCAATTTCCCTCCCTGGTGTCATGTGAATTGTTAGTGTAACAAGGTCTCAGGTGTGAATGGGGAGCAGGTGTGTTAAATTTAGTGTTATCACTGGAAATTCAGCATGGCACCTCATGGCAAAGAACTCTCTGAGGATCTGAAAAAAAGAATTGCTGCTCTACATAGTAAAGATGACCTAGGCCAGTGATGGCTAACCTTGGCACTCCAGATGTTTTGGAACTACATTTCCCATGATGCTCATGCACTCTTCAGTGTAGTTGAGCATCATGGGAAATGTGGTTCCAAAACATCTGGGGTGCCAAGGTTCGCCATCACTGACCTAGGCTATAAGAAGATGTGCCTGTGCACTGAGTGATCGATCACCACTGATTGCTTGGTTCTGACAGATCTATGAGCGGAGAGCTGCTGACTGTCCTTGCTGCTCCTCCAAGCTCACTGGGGCGCTAAGCTGTGGAGGGGTGGAGAGCGGCTGTCTCAGGCTCTCAGTGGCTCACTGAGAGCCTGAGATGGGTGTCTGTCAGCAGAAAGTGGATTTCAGATCAGTCTCTGCTGAAAACGGGTCACAGGAGTGCAAAACGAATTGCACTCCTGTGATCCATAGGAGAAGCCAAGCCAAACGAGGCAGGACTTCTCCTTTAAGCATTTAAGAGAATTTCCAAACTCATTATATACTCCTGGAGTAAAAATGTAATTACTAATAAGGTTTGAACATGCACTACAGACACATATTTAGCCGTTGTGAAATATAACCAGCAGTAAAAGATGTTTGGGATTTTTTATTTTTTTTGCAGAATCGTACTTACCTAGGTGGATGCAGCATCAGCCCGATTCTGTATCTGTCCCTGCTGGTTCTAACACTGAGAACCGAGCGATCAAACACCAGTGATTGCTCGGGTCTCAGGGCCCCCTGAGCAGAGTACTGGTAAACGTCAGTCACCACCCTCTTTCCCCCCCCCCCCCCCCCCCTCACTGGATTGCAGGGCTCAGGAGGGTCGGGAGCAGCCTGCTCAGGCATGTGGGTGGATCTCGACTACATTGCTGCGATCTTGCCCAAGCCTGGACTGGCTCTGTGACTTCAGCCCGCTGTCTGCTGAAAACGGGTCACAGGAGTGTAGAATGAACTGCGCTCCTGTGATGCACAGGAGAAGTACAGCCAAACAAGCTTTGGTTGTTCTGTCATTTGTATGTCAAATTTCGATTTCAAAAATCGATTGCAAAATTAACACTGGTACTGTCCAATTCATAGCCGGATTGTATTATGTCCATTATGCTTCTTTGCTTATTTCTAATATGCATTTTTAGACTCCACTTTTATATTTTCATCAAAATGGTCTTTTGTTTTGGGGTTCTTTTTTTTTTTTTTGTGGTCCTGTGCTTAGAAGAAGCTAATTTTAACCATTGTGCTAATTTGGTTGTTTAGCCATGATAACCCCAATCAAGTTCTTTCCCGACTGCCCGATGGCCTTTCTTTCTTGTTGATTTCCAATTCTGGACACCTTAGCTTGTCTGAAGCAATCACTTGTACCCATTAGTTTGTGAAATTGTCACATAACTGTGCCAAAAATGTTCATATCATGCTGTGCGTGGGAGCATTGGGGTCATGGTTGGGCCTCGGGTATTTGCCTTCTTCTGTTTTCCCAAGCAAAGCAGCCAGATCTTAAGTCAAACTTCATTACTAAAACTTTGTTCAAAATGTGCTGGCTTATACTACCATTTAGACCTTTGGATTGCATATTAAAGCAGCGCTTGCTTTATTGGGTGTCAGGTGGCACTGGTTGTACAAGTTCTAACTCGGCTGCCGCAGGATGTCATATGAATCAGTTTCCAAATAAAAAAAGAACCCATCTTCCACCTTTGCCCATTCTCCTTTCCTTTTCTTCTTTTTCCGCTCTCTCCGCTCACCTCTTCCCTCCTCTGTGTTTCTATTTCCGCAGCCAGCCCAAATTGGAATGTATCTATCATTATTAAAATGTATATTGTGTGTGTATGTGGAAGGGATGCAGTCACAGGGCAGTGCGATTCTCCTGTCTCTATCCCCCTCTCTTTATTATTGTAAATTACTGCTGAGCTCTGGAGAGGTGAGCGGTTTAGCCAATTAGTGGCATTTGAGTTGGATTTGCTTGTCATTAGCTGTGCTCCTGTGCTGGGCTCTTTGAAGCCGGCTCCTGTGTGATGTCCTCCCAGCGGTGAGATGTTGGTAATGGCAGAGGGGTCACTGGGGTGATGTGACCCCGCCACCAACATTCTTTTATTTATTTTTTCCTTTTTTTTTTTTTTGTTTCCCAGGTTTAGCAAATAGGGCATCGACAATAACAAGTTTCCTTTCTGCACCCAGCATGGGCTTGTGGGAGCCACGGATAGCTCTATTAGAGTGTGCAGCACCCCCTTCCTACACACTGACATAAATATTTCCAACTGAAGGGCGAGGGGGTGTGATTGGGGCACTCTGATTAGTTACAGTGCAACTGGGGCTCCACACCATGGGCAGGTCGCACATATAGCCACCTTGTTTGCAATAGGGCGTAAATTAACCTCTTCAGTAATGGCTGCAAGTTAATAATATTCATTGACGCATCCATATTTCCATCAATCTTTCCTTTCATTTGTCTTTGTCTGTCACCTTAATGCACTGGTGGCTTTTTTTTTTCTTTTGTGCCTTAGATTTTATTTTTTATTTTTTTTATGCGCTTCTAGATTTTCATTTACATTGCATTTATAGGCAAAAATTACTGTAATTTTGACCATTCAGCTTCTTAATTGATAAAAAAAAAATATTTATACATTCAACAGCCAAATGGACCCTTCATGTAACTCACACATGGAGGGTATCAATAAAACTGAAAGTATGGCAATTTTTTTACAAAGTATACAACCTCTAAAATTATTAAAAATGCAATAGAGCTTTTTGCATAATGTGCACATGGGATAAAGAAAACGTGTACCCTGCTAAAATTTATTATCAAGTAAATCTTGGGAGAAATCCTTTAGAAATGTCTCCTGTAATTCCGATACTTTAACCTGGTAATTGAAGTGCATGTTTTTGACATACAGCTCTATTCAGACTTCCGTGCTTGGAAATGTGCACTGTACTGTTTTTGATTTGTGCGTTTTAGTGTTTCTGCGCACTGTTCCACACTTTATTTAATGATCTTCTTTTCTAAACGCACATATTTCCCTTGTGCGATTGCATTTTGACATTCTACCCTTCCATCTTATGAGCCTAAAACATTGGTGATCGGGAAATGCAGCAGAACTTACTGCTCCGGTTTGCAGTAATGTTAACTACTGCCGTGAAAAGAAACGTTTTCAATATGTTCCTGTGTGTCCATGCAGTTTCTTGCAACAGGTGATCCAGGTCCAATGGGATTGTTGTACAGGGGTAAATATGGTAGATTAAATATTCACCTGTTTTTTTTGCTCTTTTCATGGCAGAATACCCAAATAGCCACTGCATGTTATTGGATGCAGCTGCTGTTTGGGCCAGCAGTTTTCTGCCCACCTGCTTAGATTTTTCATCAGAAGCTGGCCCAAAGTCAAACAGTGTATGGCCAACTTTAGGCCCCTTTTACACAAGAGGTCTGATCAGGTTTTCCTGTCTGTTTTTCAGGTGGACCCAATTGAACCCTCCTTTCTCCTCTATGGAGCGGCGGATGTAAACAGACTTGTGACCGTTTACAGCCGCCTACCTCTAATCTGCTCCGATCCGGCAAAAAAACAAACAAAAAAAAACAGAAGATCTGTTCCCCTCTGTCTGTCTGGCCAGATTGAAGGGCAGTCGGGTGTAAATGGACTGCTCTACTTGGTAGGGGATCAGTTGATGGAGTTAAGTGGAGTCCGGCCCATGTCAAAGCGGCCTTAGTCTTAGGAGGAGCTTGTTCAGGGATTAGCCGCCTGTTACAATATACAGTTCTTTGTGTGCAGCTCTATTGCTTCCTTTTTGATCAAAATGGTGGCCCTGGCAAGGGTTATGGTGCGCTCCAAAGGAAGAGTGCTTCTTATTTTTTATCAAACATGATAGTAGTGATATTCTTTTAAGACACGTTTCACATATATGCGAATTGGATGCATTTTAAACCGCATCCTAGTTGCATAACATGTGAACCTGACCAGCTTTCAATGGAGCCGGTTCCCTTATATGTGGACGATTTGCCGTGCAATTTTAAAAGGCTCCAGTGCGGTTTTGAGTCCGGTTAAAGTGCTTTTTCAGTGGCCAATTCGCACCTGAACCTCTGGATGGAAACCGCACCGGACTCTGCGCCAAAACCGGACACGCATGAATGTGAACCCAGCAACTGAACGCACACAATTTCAAAACCGCATTTCATTTAGACTTCAGGGGTGACTTGAAAGACATCTGTGTGGGTTCATGCACAGATGTCTATTGAAATCGCCCTCCGAAATCAAAATAATTTTGGAAATCGGTGCGGTGGCGTCGCACTGATTGGGGATGCTCCTATTGCAGGGAATAGGCTCTGATTTGACATGCGATTTAACCTGTCAAATCTCGCCAATGTGAGCAGGGGCTAAGAGGTCCTTAACATGCTACGAACCCTGTCACTAGTGACAACTCGCCAGCAGTAGGATTACTAGAAACCTTTTTTTTTTTTTTTTTTTTTTTTTTTTTGATGTCAATCCCTTATCGGATAAAAAAAATCAAAGCATCGCTTCCCAGCTGGCAAGGAAAATTTTGCAGCTTTTTAGCTAAAGGAGTGACACTGTAGAAATTGGCAAGTGCTTTCTTTGCCCACTTTAGGAATCCGTTGAGTTGCTGCCCACGACAGGCTCAGTAGTGTGTCATAGGCCTAATGTATTAATCCAGGCCTCAAAACTAGAAACTGTAGCAAGTGGATACTGCAGGAAAACACTGACAATTGGTTCAGGTTTTACATTTCAGGACCCAATTTATATAGAATCGCATACATTCCTGACCTTGACCTGTATTTACTCTTTAACACAGTCATACAGGCACAAACGTGATAGGTTACGTTTGGCTAGAAGCATATTGAAGTGATACTAAACAATATCCTATCCTCCAAAAATAATTCATATGTGTCCATTAGTTAAAGGTCCTGTAATCTATTTTTCATTAAATTCTTTCACACTGTGTTTTTCTGCCTCCTTGTAATATCGTCTGTGAACTCCTGAACCTTTCCTTTTCCACTACAGTTTGTTGGAACACACAGTACAGTGCATATTCGTTGTGCCCATGTGCACTGCTCTATGTGCACTACAAGCCCCATGATCCCTAGTCAGGAGTGCGCAAGAGAGGGCGGCTATGTTCCTAAATATAGTGGGACCATGGAGAAAAAAAGTAAGCCTCCCTCTATCAGGAATACAGATCACATCAACAAAAAGAGGGGATTTAAAGGAGGCTGAGAGCAACTGAAGGTAGTTTTAGAATACATACTTGAATAGGTTTTAAGCCAGTGTTTAGTGGCACTTAGTTTTAGATTATCGTAAATTTATGTAATAATCTGAAGAATAAAATACAGTAAGGCCCCTTTCACATGGACCATCCATTCAGGTCCTTTCAGGCGGACCTGAACAGATGCTCCATAGAGGTCTATGGAGCGTCTGATGTCAGTGGTGACAAGTCCGCTGACATCCGACCCGCTCCGATCCGAAAAAGTGTGACGGAGGAAAAAGCTATTTTTCCATCCGTCATCACCTGGTCTCCCATAGGGACAGGTCCATCCCTGCGCAGTGTGCAGAGACAGACCTGTCATCTTCCTGCTCAGTGGAGATCGCTCCGGCGAAAACCAAGAGACTGACTTTGCCCACCAGGCTCTGCCAATATCAAAGTTTCACTTTGGGTGCACAGTCCCTTTAAAATGTGCTCCTGACAGGTAATGGGGTTTGACATGTTCTGGCCTGGCAGTTTTTGGCTTATGCCTCTCTCCTCTGTCTCTAATATTGCCAGTGCCTCCCTGCCTCTGGTTAGTCTCAACCCCACTAACCTTTCCTTCTGCAGGCAGAGCTGGATCAATAAATCTTTGCCGGTAAATAATTGCTATTGAGCTGTGTTCCCATGCAGAAGTGTGAGCGCTCTGTTGTGACAGCCTGGAGGGGAACATCTCCCTTCTATATCAATTGCCTGACTTCACACAGGGAAGCACACAGAAGCGCCAATGTCTGCAATCCTATGCACATATGACTTGTAAAGTTTTATCTGCCATTGGTGGAGCACTTTACACCTATGTGAGGGTATAATTTTGAAGGAACTGTGCAATAATGTCACTTTACCATTTCAGCCTTGGAAGGATTTACCCCTTAATGACCAGGCCATTTTTTGCGATACTGCACTGCGTTGCTTTAACTGACCAATGCGCGGTCGTGCTAAGTTATACCCAAACAAAATTGATGTCCTTTTTTCCCACAAATAGAGTTTTCTATTGGTGGTGTTTGACTGGGACTGCGACCTTTGCGGCAGACAAATGACCCCAAGTGACACTTTTTGGGGACCGGTGACATTATTACAGTGATCAGTGCTAAAAAATTTACACTGATCAATTTATAAATGACACTGGCAGGGAAAGGGTTAACACTAAGTGGCGATTAGGGGTTAACTGTGTTCTAACTGTGTGGGGAATGGGCTCACTGGGACAACACAGAGATCACTAGGAACAGCAGATCTCCATGTTGCCCCATCAGAACGGGCATCTGCCTTGTTTACATAGGCAGATCCCCATTCTGCTTCTCTGTGGAGCGATCGCATGTGCACCCACAGTGTCTATTGTATATGCGATAAAGTGTTCAGACCCCCTTCACTTTTTTTTTTTTTGTTTCGTCGTGTTGCAGCCTGATACTACAGTTGTTTAAATTCACTTTTTTCCCTTATTAATCAACACTCAGTACCCCATAATGACAATGTGAAAGCAGAATTTTAGAAACGTATGAAAAAGGAAAAACTGCAGCACAGTGGCTGGAATAATTCTCAAATGGAAGAAGTTTGGCACAGCCAGTACTCTTCTAAGAGCTGGTAGCCCAACCAAACTGGGGATTTGTTGGAGAAGAACCTTGGTAAGAGAGGTGACCAAGAACCCCATGGTCATTTTGACTGAGCTCCAGAGAACCTGTGTGGAGATGGAACAAAGTTACAGAAGAAGTGCCTAGACAGAAGCCTTTCCTTAGTACAAAACGCATGAAATCCCACGTGGAGTTTGCAATAAAGCACCTGAAGAACTCTCAGACTGTGAGGAACACAATTCTCTGGTCTGATGAAGCCAAGGTTGAACTATTTGGCATCAGATAACCCCCTAGGAGAAGCGCTCTCCCGAGGGGGGTACCTGACGGTCGCACTCCTGAGCCCAGCATTTGCGTCCACAGATGCGAATACCGGACTCGGCCCAGACGCCCACGTCATTGGATTTGATTGACAGCAGTGGGAGCCAATGGCTATCAATCTATCAAAACAAGAGCCGGGACCCCGCGGAGAGGAACCCACCGAGGAGATGAATAGGCTCAGGTAAGTAAACCGGGGGGGGGGGGGGAGTGACTGCCAAGTATTTTTTCTTCCTTAATGCATAGGATGCAGTAAAGTGAAAAAAACACAAGGGTTTACTACCCCTTTAATTCTAAACACTGTCTGGAGGAAACCAGGCACCACTCATCACCTGCCCAATACCATTCCAACAGTGAAGCATGATGGGATCAGCATCATACTGTGGAGTATTTGTCAGCAGCAGGGACTGGGAGACTGCTCAGGGTTGAGGGAGAGCTGAATGGAGCAAGGTACAGAGATGTCCTCAATGAAAACCTATTCCACAGCACTCAGGACCTCAGACTGGGCTGAAGGTTTACCTGCTAATATGACAACGATCCTAAGCACACAGCCAAGACAACACTGGAAAGGCTTAGGGACTACTCTGTGAATGTCCTAGAGTGGCCCAGCCAGAGCGCAGGCTTGAACCCTTTTGAACATCTCTGGAGAGACCTAAAAATGTCTGTCCACCGATGGTCCCCATCCAACCTTACTGACCTTAAAGGGATTGTAAAGTAAAATTTATTTATTTTTTTAAAATAACAAACATGTTATACTTACCTCCACTGTGCAGCTCGTTTTGCACAGAGTGGCCCCGAACCTGCTCTTCTGGGGTCCCTCGGCGGCTGTCTCTGCTTCCTCCCGCAGGTGCTTCTCACGTTCATGCGAGCTCCCTCGCATTGGTGAGAAGCACCTGCGGGCGCGCTCCCGTGATACAGCCGGCGGCTATAGCCGCTCGCTGTATCACAAGGCCCCGCCCCCCGGCGCGCTGCGTCATTGGATGTGATTGACAGCAGCGCGAGCCAATGGCTGCGCTGCTTTCAATCCATCCACTCCAGCCAATCAGCGGCCAGGCTGAGCGGCGAAGAGGACGGCGGGGGCGAGCGCGGGATTTTCGAGGGGTCAGGTAAGTAAAACGGGGGGGCTGGGGGCGCCGGCAGTGTCAGATGTTTTTTCACCTTAATGCATAGAATGCATTAAGGTGAAAAAACATTTACCTTTACAACCCCTTTAAGAGTATATGCAAAGAAGAGTGGCAGAAAATCTCACAATCCAGGTGTGCAAAGCTTGTCGCGTCATACCCAAAAAAGACTCCATGCTGTATTTGCTGCCAAAGGTGCTCCAACAAAGTACTGAGTAAAGGGTCTGAATACTTGAATACATGTAATATTTCAAGTTGTTTTTTTTTTCTTAATAAATGCACAGACATTTCTAAAATTATGTTTTAGGTTTGTCATTTTGGGGTACTGAGTATATACCATATTTATCGGCGTAACGTGCACTTTTTCCCCCTAAAAATCAGGGGAAAATCGTGAGTGCATGTTTTACACCGATCCCTGCCGTCTCTGAGGGAAGAGGCGCGAGCGCCGCTGAATTACTGTGTACCCGGCGCTCCGTCACTCACAGCCACACTTCCTGGCCCCGAATTGGGCCACTGTTCTGTCTATCATATGAGCAGGGCCAGGAGGCGTGGCTGTGAGTGACGGAGCGCCGGGTACACAGGAGATCACGGCTCTGTGTAATTCAACGGCGCTCGTTCCTCCTCTGCCCTCAGAGACAGCAGGGATAATCCAACACTGGCGAGGCTGCAATGATTGGAAAGGTGAGGCTGCAGATGGGCACTGAATAGGCTGCATTGATGGGCAATTTAGAGGATGCAGATGGGCACTAAGCAGGGTGCATTGATGAGCTGTGACCCTAATTTTGCTTCAAAGTCCTTTATTTAAACTGTACGGTTTTTCCTTAAACGTCCCTCCTAAAATTGGGGTGTGTGTTATACGCCGATAAATACAGTATTAATGAGAGAAAAAACATGAATTTGTACTGTAGTAAAAGGATAACACAATTGAACAAAGAGAAGGGGGGTCTGAATACTTTATGAATGCACTAGATACCGGTTTATATAAAATTGAGCTCAAAAGTCTGCATACCCTGGCAGAAATTGTGAAACTTTGGCATAGTTATTGAAAATATGACTGATCATGACAAAAAACTGTCTTTTATTTAAGGATAGTGATCACATGAAGCCATTTATTATCACATAGTTTTTTGGATACTTTTTAAATCACAATAACAGAAATCACCCAAATGGCCCTGATAAACATACCCTGGAATGTTTGGCCTTGGTACAGACACAGAAGGTTGCACACACAGGTTAAAATGGCAATTAAAGGTTAATTTCTCATATTTGTGGCTTTTTAAATCACAACTAGTATGTATAAATAGTCAATGAGTTTGTTAGCTCTCACTTGGATGTCCTAAGCAGGCTAGACACTGAGCCATGAGGAGGTAGAAAAGAACAGTCAAAAGACCTGCATAACAAAGTAATGGAACTTTATAAAGATGGAAATGAATATAAAAAGCTACCCAAAGCCTTGAATATGCCAATCAGTACTGTAAGAAGTGGAAAATTTGGGGCTCTTTTGATGCCAAGGTCAGGTAGACCAAGAGAGATCGTAGCCACAACTGTCAGAATTGCCCATGATACAAAGAAAAACCCACAGCTAACCTCAGGAGAAATACAGGCTTCTCTCCAAAAAGATGGTGTGGTTGTTTTTAAGGAGCACAATGCAACGATACTTGAACAAAAAAGAGCTGCATGGTTGAGCTGCCAGAAGGAAGCCTTTACTATGCCAATGGCACAAAAAAGGCCAGTGAGGCATGTCAAGGTGGTGTTGGGCATATTGTAACCAGGCTTTTTTGTGGAACTTGTGCAGTAAAAGCTTCTTTCTGGCAACTTGACCATGCAGCTATTTTTTGTTCAAGTATCATCGTATTGTGCTCCTTAAAAACAACCACACCATCCTTTTTCCAGAGCAGCCTGTATTTCTCCTGAGGTTACCTGTGGGGTTTTTCTTTGTATCCTGAACATTTCCTGTGGCAGTTGTAGCTGAAATCTTTCTTGATCTACCTGACCTTGGCTTGGTATCAAGAGTTCCCCAAATTTTCCACTTATTAAATGATTGAACAGTACTGACTGGTATATTCAAGGCTTTGGTTATCTTTTTATAGCCTTTCCCATCTTTGTAAAGTTTCATTACCTTGAAACGCAGGTCTTTTGACTGTTCTTTTCTGCTCCCCATGGCTTAGTAGCTACCCTGCTTAGTGCAATCATGTGTGAGCTAACAAACTCATATTTTCAATATAAATTTCACAACTTCTACCAGGGTATGCAAACTTTCGAGCACAACTGTGTAAAAGAATGTGTGTGTGTGTATATGTATATGTGTATATATATATATATATATATATATATATATATATATATATATATATATAATCTCTCCTGGAGTTCCACTTGTTTCATACAGTTCAGTATATTGTTTAGCATAATCTGTCTTATTGCCACCATCAAAACAGTGTTTAGTTTCCACCTAATCATTATTACAGTACATTTTTTTTTCCATTTTATGCTTGGGTTACGAACAATCCAGTTAGTTTTGCCTTATAAATTTTTACCATGTAAGTTGAGTTAAAAATGTATTTTTGTCCCTTGTGTTTTTTACTAAATGAATTTGCATTGCTGTTTAAACCTATTGAGGCCTCGTGATGATCTATCCATATGGCGGCACTGTTTTCCTTTTTTTTTTTTTTTTAAATGGTTCCCCTTTAAAGGATAAGTTCACCTTTGGGAACATGTTATATGTTCCACCCGATTTTAGAGTGGAACATGTAACATCTTTCAAAATGCTTTCTTTCCTCTATTTTCAACTGATAATCCAGCCATCATGTCTGATGTATAAATACAAATCATTTAATGTTGACAGGGGGGATTAAAACTATGCTTTTTTATTCATATATGTTAGCCCTTGTACACACGGTCGGACATTCTGACAACCAAATCCGTTGGATTTTGTCCGACTGATTTTGTCCGAAACTGTCACACACACACGGTCGGACAAAGTTGTCGGAAAATCCGATTGTACATAACATGATGACGTTATTTCGTTACGACGGGACTACGTTCTGGCTAGTAGCCAATAGCTTTGGTCTAGGAATTTGATCTGAGCATGCGTGGCACTTTGTCCGTCTGAGTAGGCTACACATGATCGGAGTATGTCCGATCGGAGCATTTTGGCGGAAAATTTTATGGACAAGTTGGAAAACTTGGTGCGTCGGATACTCCGACGGAAACAGTCCGATGGAGACCACACACAGTCGGATTATCCGACAAAACGGTCTGATAGGACACATTCCGTCAGAATCTCAGACCGTGTGTACAAGGGCTAAAACCTTTATCCCAATAGGAATACAAAATGTTACTGTAATTGCCTAACAGGGGTTAGCTTGAGTTTGGCTTATATTTGTTAGTTATGTAAAATCCATCCAAATCTACTAGTGCATCTAACATTACCCTCTCCCTATATTGAAAATGCAGTTGTCCAAAGGTGTCTCCTTTGCTCCTCCAGTGGAGTGGAGACACCGTAAGGGCCGGTTCACACAGGGGGCGATGCGAGGCGACACCGACTTGCCTCGCCGCGACCTCAGCGGCGACTTGCAAATGACTTCTATATAGAAGTCAATGCAAGTCGCCCCGAGGTCGCCCAAAAGTAGTACAGGAACCTTTTTTCTGAGTCGGGGCGACTCGAGTCGCTCCTCTCAGAACGGTTCCATTGTACAGAACGGGGGCGACTTGTCAGATCGCGGCGAGGCAAGTCGTGTCGCCTCGCATCGCCCCCAGTGTGAACCGGCCCTAAGCCAGGAAGTGTGTTATTAGCTAGATCAGTTGAAAATAAAGGTAAACAAGCCTATAAAGAAAACCAATGCAGCCACCACATGCAAGAATTGGTAAAAATGCTATGTATACGTTTTTTTTGTTTTGTTTTTTAATTAGCACTTTAACCACCCGCCGACCACTCACAGTAAATATACTGCAAGGGGACGGCAGGTACAGGCACAGTCACTCATATGTACATGACAAGCCTTCCCTGTTTCCTGGGTACATGTGCACGCACCCTGCCAACCCAGCACAAGTTTGGCACTAAATGTCAGGCAATGATTTCAGGTGAAGCCTGCTGGTGGGCTGTGTCCAATCACACACAGAGTTCCAGGTTTATAAAAGCACATGACTCTGTATACAGGGAACAGCAGAGAGAAGCAACAGCCAGATCAGAAAGTAAAAGAATCGCACTTTACACACACTACATATTGTTAGGGACACAGTTAACCCCTTCCCAGTCAGTGTCATTAGTATAGTCAGTGTACAGTTTAATTACTGATCACTGTTTTAGTGTCACTAGTGACGTAAGTGCCAGTTAGTGACCCTCTAAGCCAGTGTCTGTTAGCACCAGAATGCCAGCCACTCTATCTTAGTCGCACTATAAGTCACTGTTCACCGCAACTGTATATTGCAATATAGCATCTATACCTGAGTGACTTCCAGTAGTTTGTAGATGCTATAAATATTGCACAAACCAATTAATATACATTTATTTGCATTTTTTTCTCTACCAAAGACCACTAACAAACAGACTACATTTTGGCCCATATTTAAAAAGAAAATAGATTTTTTTTTTTTTTATGGGATGTGTTTTATAGCAGGAAGTCCAAAAAATATATATATATATTTTTAAAAATGTTTGGCCTTTTTTTTTCGTTTATATAATAAAAATAAACCCAATGGAGATCAAATACCACCAAAAGAAAGCTCTATTCATGTGAAAAAAAATATATACATTTCATTTGCGTACAGTTTTGCATGACCGCGCAATTGCCAGTTAAAATACCTCAGTGCTGAATAGGAAAAGATTCCCTGGTCATGAAGGGGGAAAGACTTTCCGGAGGTCACATGAAACAGATTGGGAAAGATTTCCTAAAGTACATGTTTGTAAATAAACGTTCTGCCTTTTTTTTTTCATTTATTATTGTCTTTTGCTAACCTGGAGCCTCTCTGCAGTCACTTCCTGTCTATATGCATGCATGCAGGCCAGTCATGGCTGCCTGGTATTTCTGGGGGCAATAGTGGGCCATCTCTGTGTGATGTGTGCTGAAGTGACCACTTCTAGTCTCCTTCAGAAGCCAATGATGGCGCAGGAGCACAACTGAGCATTTTTACCCTGTAACACGTAGTACATGAGCAAAGATCTTCATGGCATTATCACCAGGTCTTATTTTAATGAAAGCCACACATATAAAGTATTGAACATTATGTTGGAAATGTCATTAATCTGTCAGAAATGTTTGCAATTTTAGTGATTAGGTTTACATATCTTTAACTGCCATAAAGTAAAAAACAGATGTAATAAGACTGGTTTCGCTATAGGATTTCAGTTGGGTTCATATATTCCGTCTTGTTCCATTCAAAAACATCACCTTTCCTCTTGCCACTTCTTGGGGATATATGTGTAGATTTACATGGAAATATGTGGGACTGCAGGTTCATGGGTGAAAAAACAAAACAAAAAAACATGCACAACAACCTGATATAAATCAGATATATAGCCTGATATGTACTAGAGATGCCTACTGTAATGGGATTGATAAACTCTCATTTATTTACGCCTTTACAAAATTACCTTCGCAATATAAAAAAACATGCATTTGTGTTTATCCATTTGTTCCTAAATGTTTTTATTTCATTTTATAGGGAATGTTGCTAAAAAGAAGTGGGAAGTCCCTAAATAAAGAATGGAAGAAGAAATATGTCACCTTATCCGACAATGGAGTTCTTACTTATCACCCTAGTTTACACGTGAGTGTTACCTGTCTTCATCTGAAAACAAACTACTCAACTATTTGGGATTGTTGAGTTATAGCCACAGCTAAGGTTATGGCCCATATTTGTTTTTCCATATTGCTGCAATACACGCAGTAAGTATTAGTTTTCATGTGAATTTCTGATAAAAGTGTAAATCGCCTTTTATTATTAGAGCCTCTTTGTGTGTTAACCCAATAGTTCTCGCCTGAAAGGACGCAAAAAGGGGACCACTAACTAGCTGTTACAATTTGCATTGCTTGGCAAACTTGGTTCCATCTGAATCTGCAAAATTTTGAGTTTTGGGTGGCCCTGTCAGCACCACTCAGCTCGACAAATGATCCGAAAATAAAAAAATAGGTGGGAAATTCCCAGCCAAGCAGTTGTTGCAGCCGTTCGGATGAAGTCACTGGGCATTCTCACAGCTCCTGCTTCCAGCAGGGGAGATGCCCCAATAGCTACCAGGGGAGATTCCTCCATTCAGGCATTTTAGTGTGGATTTGGGAGAAGCTATTAATTTATCTTGCTTATCCCTGCAAATTGCATTTGAGCTTGTTTATACCCACAATAAGACCTAATAGAATACGCACCTTCAAACCCAGATAATTGCTATACTGCTATGACATTATAGATGGCTGTAGTGTAACAGCACTCTTTTAGAAATCGCAGCACACTACAAAAGACTGTCATGTTAGGCCTCATGCACACTAGGGGCATCTGCCATTTTTTTTTCCCTTCCTCTAAATCGGTGTTTCTCAACTCTAGTCATCAAGGCGCCCCAACAGGTCATGTTTTCAGGCTTTCCATTATTTTGCACAGAGGATTGGACCAGTTTCACTGCTTTAGTAATTACCACAGCCGTTTCATCTGAGAGAAATCCTGAAAACATGACCTGTTGGGGCGCCTTGAGGACTGGAGTTGAGAAACACTGCTCTAAATGCCCTACATGTTGGCTTATGCGTCCATGCACACATAGGCTCTTAGTGGAAGGGGGAAAAAACACTGCCATTGTGTCCAGGAGCAGCTGTGGCTTGGCAGAAAAACTGTTGACACTTGTAAACACGTGTTAATGCTAGGTATGTTTAATGCTTGAGCATTAATTCATTTCAGTGGCCAGAATAATAATAATAATTGGCCAATTAAATTAAATTACTCCAGAACGCTTGATGTGGCTAAATGCACCTTAACATGTTAAACGCTTTTATAAGCATCAAGCTTGTTTGCTGTCAAAATTTTGTGGCCAGGAACGTTTAGGAGAGATAAAAAAACTTCCAGTGTGCATGAGGCCTGCCTGCAAAAAAATAAAAATAAATTACATTTATAGCTCATAGCACATTAGTCCAGTGCTGGTCATTGGAAAGTTGCCCCTAACATTAGTGGTTGTTGAATGAATCCTTTACAGTGGAGAAGGCATCACTTCCATTGGAGGTCAGTGGAGAAGAAATTCTGATTAAGCACATTCTGCTTGAAACACGTTAACTGCTGCCGTTTCCTGTTATCTCAAACTGTGATGTTTTCGTGAAATGGAATATGTGCAATAAACTTTGGGTTTCCCTGCCCAGCCTTCTTTTACCTTTTGGATTTTGATGATTTTGGATCGGACCAGCACCTGATTGCACAGTGGAGGGGCTGGCATATAGTGAGTCAGCCTGAATCTGTGGTCTTTCATTCAGTAGAGAAGGCCCCCCTTTTATTAGTGACCAATAAAGAATGGTCCTCTGTACATTTTTGATTTTAAGTGAAGAAGAGCCTCCTTACATTGGTGGTTAGTAGAGATAACCCCCCTTGCATTGGTGGTCAGTGAAAAATGTCCCTTTTTACGTTGATGGTCAGTGGAGAAGAGCCTCTTTCAATGGGGGTCCATAGAGAAGTACCCCTTCAAAATGGTAGTAAATATAGAACTTCCTAAACATTGGTGGACAGTGGAGAAAAATGCCCCTTACATTGATGGTTAGTGAAGAAGAGATCCTTTTCATTGGTGGTCAGTAGAGACGTGATCCCTTAACAATTGTGGTTAGTGGAGGAGAGATCCATTACATTGGTAGCCAGTGGAGAAGGGATCTCTTACATTTGCAGTCGGTGGAAAAGGGGAATGTCCATTTCCATGTTACTTCTGGGAATCCCTCTCAATGCTTGCCACTGAAGCACAAGCTTTTCGGAGCCTGCTACACTTACTGTAAGTATAGTGCAACCCTAATCATTAACCAGCCCACAGAAGTGTCGCACCAAAGCCCAAATCGTTTACTTTTGTCCCTCCAAACACCCTCTCTGAATGTCACCTTACTGTGGATTCTTGACACTAGCAGGGCTGCAGTTGTAGGTGTAACTGCCTGTTTCCTTGCGTGTTTTAATCTGTTAAAGTTCCATGGCAATATAGAGCTTTTCAAACAGCATCAAGTTTAAAGAAAAAAAAGTGAGGGAGTCTAATTGTGTAGCCGCTTATATTATTGATACTGGAATCAGAACTCCTGATATTTGAAGCCATTGAATCAAAATGATGATGAAGAAACTAGCAATTTTGGGTGTTTTAGACCCCTTTCACACTGGGGCGTTTTTCAGGCGTTTTTCATGCGCTTTAGCGTTAAAAAATACGCCTGAAAGAAGCTGCAACTGCAATCCCAATGTAAAAGCCCGAGTGCTTTCACACCGAGATCCCTTTCATACTGGGGTGTTTTTCAGGCTCTTCAGCGTTAAAAAATACGCCTGAAAGAAGCTGCAACTGCAATCCCAATGTAAACGCCCGAGTGCTTTCACACCAAGGCGCTGCGCTGGCAGGGCGTCAAAAAAAGTCCTGCAAGCAGCTTCTTTGCAGCGCTTTTGGAGCGGTGAATAAAGCGCCCCTTCCCATTGAAATCAATGGGAAGCGCCAGAAAAACGCCTGAAAAACGCTATTGGCAGCAGCGTTTTGTGGGCGCTTTTAACCCTTTATTTGGCCACTAGCAGGGGTTAAAAGCGCCCCAATAACGCTCAAAAAAACGCTGGTAAAGCGCTGCTAGTTTAAGCGGCGCTTTACGAGCGTTTTCCGGGCGCTGACATTGTGAAAGGGTTCTTAAAGCACTTGGGCTTTCACATTGGGACTGCAGATGAGGCTTCTTTCAAGCGCTTTACAGGCGCTTTTTTTAACTCTAAAGCGCCTGAAACCCCCCAGTGTGAAAGGGGTCTTGGGGTGGAAAGACAGGTGTAACTTTAAGACAACTTCCCAATATCAACCTCCACCTAAAACAAAATGAATGCCTTTAGGTCAGCTTTAAGAGCTTGAAGGACATGTTTTCAAATGTAGCATCTGTAGCTAAATCCATAAGTGTTTTCTGTAAATCTGTTCATGTATAAATACAGTAGACCAATTAATTATGTATCCTGATTATTCAGCCCTAATTACTTAATTTCCCTGTAGTTATTAGTTTATTGAACACCTGTACTGTGATCACTGAGCCGCAAAACATGCCACATCTTTGAGAAGAGCACGTGGAACAAATCAGACACTGTATAGAACATTTTAATTATTATTTAACATACATGTACATTTTATTATATAATATACACATATAAAAATAAAATCTATACACACACAAAACTGAAATGGCTGTCAAAAAAAAATAAAAAATCTTTAGCCTTTTTAAAGACTTTAACATTTTAGATTTTTACATGGGTTGCCTCTCATCCAAATTATCTTACCAATTTGGATTAAAGTGGTTGTAAAGCCTTATGCCCCATATACAACGTCGGACATTCCAACCACAAAATCCAAAACTTGTCTTGCATACACACGGTCCCACAAAGTTGTCTGAATTTGTTCTGAACGAGGTGACGTCAAACACGTATGTCGGGACTATAAACGGGCCAGTAGCCAATAGCTTTCGTCTCTTCGTTTATTCTGAGCATGCGTGGCACTTTGTCCGTCGGAATTGTCTACACATGATCGCAATTTATGCGAATGGATTTTGTTGTTGGAAAATTTTAGATCCTGCTCTCAAACTTTGTGCCTCGGAAAATCCGACGGAATAAGTCCAATGGAGCCCACACACAGTCGGATTTTCCGACCACATAATCCGATCGCACATTTTCCGTCGGAAAATCCGACCGTGTGTATGGGGCTTTAGAGTTTTTCACCTTAATGCATTAAGGTGAGAAACCTTCTACGCTGCAGCTCTCCCACCCCCCCCCCCCCCTTTTTCCTTACCTGAGCCCGATCCGATCCAGCGATGTGTACGCGCAGAACGGCTCCAGCCCTGCTGTCTCTTCCCTCATTGGACAAATTGATAGCAGCAGGAGCCAATGGCTCTTCCTGCTGTCAGTCAAATCCTGTGACATGGGAACAAGGATGGTGCCAAGTCCCCCACGGGTGTTCCCAGGGAAAGCGGCTTTCCATGGGGTCACCCAATGAAGAGGAAGGGCCTGGAGCACCAGGGGGAACCCCCCAGAAGAAGAGGATCAGAGGCTGCTCTTTGCAAAACTATTGCACAGAGCAGGTAAGTATAGACGTGTTTGTTATTTTTATAAAAAAAAAAAAAACCTGAAGGTGTACAACCACTTTAATATAAAAAGGGGAAAAAAACTTGCCCTAATTTATAAATACAAATGTACTTGTATATTCATTGTGTATGCAAGTAAGGCTGCACAGTGATTGTGCTTTACTGTTCTCTCTCCCTCCATGCAAGTCTATATGTAACTGATGGAGCTAACTAATAGAAAACTATGTCTAGTTGACCTCATCTCATTAGTACTAGAGCTGGAATAATAGTCACAGTCCCTCATATAAGAATGACCACTAGAGGGAAAATCTACAAATACAGTAATCATGTGAAAAGCTCACTTTCAGGTAGACATTACAATAATAACTCTAAATATGTTCTTGCTGAAAATACACCATAGTGAATTCCCTTTAAGCACGTTTATTCAGGCATCCAAGCGTGTTATTTAAGTGCCAGTAAGTATCTGTGTATGGTCGGAGCGTGCCTTTGCTTTAGTATTTGTGTATGGGCCTGTTTCAGGAATGAGTTTTGCGTTGTGTTTAAGTGTTAATTTGTATCAGGTCAGTGTATTGTGCTGGCTGTAATAGGTCTATTAAGAAGTGACGTTTATCCAGACTGCCCTCTCCTCAGGTGAACAACTTCACAAGCTCTTCATTACATCCTTGTCAAAACTGAAAAATTCTCTAATCAACAGCAATCTGTCCGCGGCCCCCCAGACCGCTGGCGGTGTCCCCCCTCTCTATCTGCTCGGTGGCGCTCACGTCTCCAGGCTGCTGATTACATTAGGCTAAGCTGCAGAGGAAATGAACCGTGTCTTATTTAGGTGCAAGTAGCTCCTACGTAGCTGGGGCCTGGGGCACTTTTAGAGCATTTTATGGCATTAAAATTAGTGTTGCTTCCCTCTGTGCTGCTGCGTGTAATGCCTTAAACTCAATAAGCAAAAGGCGAGCGAGCCCCCACTCCCTGCGTTTTTCTCCCGCTCTGCCAAGAGGTTATTTTTATTTTTTTCTTTCCCAGATGAGTCTTCTGTCTGGAAACCCTTATCATGGAGGGGCATTGGTATCGCTTCCCAGTACACATTACTCAGAATAGAGCAATCGTCATACTGCACCTGCACTTTGTATTAGTAACCCGATATTTGGAATGTATGCGGAAAAATGTCCAAGTGCGAGCATTTAGCGCTGTGTATCAGATCATGATCATCAGATGTCGTTAGCATACAAACCCATTAGAAATCATTCTGGAAGCGACTGGCACTGACGGCGTTCTAGAGACGGAAGGAAAAAAATTGCTTTTTAGTGAGTCAACAGCATAAGAAGATTTAACTCTGACAGTTGAATTACTTAATGCATTTTATTTGCCATTTATTTAGCATGCTGTTCAGTTACTGCAGGCGATTGGATGGATTCCCTGTCAGTCAGATTTGGGCACATATCCATAATGACAATATTATTCTTGCAACCTAAAGAGCAGGGCATTGCATAATTTGTGCATTGGTTTGGGCTCCCTCCTGTCTATCCTGTATAGAGCTGGGATAATCCCAGTGCTCATAGACCAGACCCCAGGAAGCCTTAGGACGTGACCTCCAGTTTACAGGGATACTCCAGACTGCAGGATGATATTGTCTCATGCGCCTCTCATCTGCCGTTTGCTCTAGCTAATTGTTGCTGCTTTAAAAAGCTGCCCTAGGGGTCTGATCCAGTCTCTCGCCTGCCCCTCCTTACCTCGAAACTAAGCTTCTTATTCCCTGCCGGTCCCAGAGCAGAGCACCCCCTGTGCTGACAGTCATTGGGTTCAATACGGCAGCCAGACCCCGCGGAGACCCCACTCTCCCAGCAAAGATCCCCCCCCTCCCACTGCGCGGTGTGCGCCTCTCTATCTCACCACATCTCATTTGCATCTGGGACATCAATTAGCATGTTTGTTGAGGCTAATTGAATGAAACTCAATCATAGCCCTTAATTGCTTGCCTATGTAAAAAGAAATCACATTAATGCAGCTAATTAAGTGTATGGCAATAAGATGCAACATAATTAGGGAAAGCAACGTTAACCCTTTGCGTGCGGCACGGGCACTAGCAGAGCATTGCGGAGCAGTGTACACATCTGTCTCGGCGACGCTGTGCAACGCGCTCCCCACAGCACACGAGTTAATGAGAGGACTGTGGATGCCGGAGAAGGCAAAGCTTCGATTCCTGGAATCTTTTCTCATCATTTCATTCCCAAGGATGACCCCAGTGCTGTGAACAAGTTCCCCCCGCAACCATCAATGCACCTAATATACTTTGAGCTCAGAAACACGTGCAGTGGTTGCATGTTTGCAATGCAAGTACATATTGCTGTTTATTTTTTTTATTGTATTGACGGCTCTAAAGTAAGCTGTCTTTGTCAGCTACAATAAAATGATAAGTGTAGCTCTTCACTAGAACGGTAGAGCTCTCCTTCCCTGATCTATTTTCAGCTGTCATAATATCGTGCACATGGGATAGATCAATTCAGCAGGTGCAGTAGGTCTTAGGTCAGCCATACAAGTCTTGCTTTTCACTAATAATGTGATTGCCCTGAGCTTTTCTAGATATATCGAAAGAGAAAGGTGTTAATGGATGTGTTAACCAGTGTTTGGTACAACGAGACTCCTATTGGAGAATCTGCGAAACTGAGGAGCCTTCTCCCCACAGGAAAGGGAACAGTCCCTTGCAATGCCCCTACAAAGAAATGAAGAATTCACCAGCTTAGGGGCATGATTGTGGCAGACTGGAGAGGGTCAGCTGCTTAAGACAAGCAGATCTAATTTATTGATACATTTATAAATAAATATTTGATCTGCCAGTTTGTATAACTTTAGTGCTGTCCATATTATATTAGTGGATATACACTTTTTTTTCCTACTGATTGGCAACCCTGCTTCTTATTGTGTGATCTGTAGATTTAGAAAGCGGTCAGTTTGGTGGTTGTTTTGTACCTAAAATAAACGTACATTTATAATTGGTGCAACACTGCTTGTGACCACTAGAGGGAGGACCAGGAACCACAAAATATAGCAAATGTGTCTAAATTTCTCATGCAGAAGCCTTTATTGCCATTATATCCTGTATGGAAACCTTGCCGACAGACCCCCTCACCCCTAAGCCGTGCAGAGACCAAACCAAAGTTTGCATAGACAATCAAAGTGAAAACGACACCGATTGCTCAGTATGCTGCCATTTTTGAGTAGATCAAATTATTATACTGGGGTTTTTTTTTTTTCAAATATCTTCAAATTTTAGATAAAATCAAGTCAGTCACATTTTGTCCTTCTGACTGAAGTTAAATTGATACTTGGAGGGTTTTTAATTTTTGTCACTACCAAAAGTTTGTCCACTCGTTGAATGGAGTAAAATTCAGAAAATCTAAGAAATGCCTGGTGGTGGTAATATAGCCTAGTACACACGATCTGAAAATTGTAAGCATTCGTAAGATCTGATCGTTAGTACACAGCTTTCAAGAGCCAATCAAGACAGGTCATGCAAAATTATCACATGAAATTATACGTGAAAATTTTTGTTCGATATCAGATCGGACAATTTTAGTTTGAATCAAGTTTTTGTCCGCAAATACAATTCAATATGTTACAGCACTTCCAAATTTGTCGTATGAAAATTTTCGTAACTTTAGTAACCTCTTCATTTTCAATATGGAGACTAGCATACAAAAAAAAAAAAACAAGCAAAAAACCGGACGATCATTCATCTTATAATCTCGTTGTGTGTACAAGTCTTTTGTTGATAAGACCGCACTATAATGAGATGTATTGTACAGTCTGTAACCTACAGCACAGAGTACATAATTAACCTTCATTCCATGATTTTGTTCTGTTTATCTATGATACTCTGAGTGACAATTATAAACAGATTTTTATTTTCCTAAAACTTTATTACAGAGCTCAGATCACACCACAATCAAGAGAATGTGCATGCTGCGCTTCATTCATGGCTGGAGGTCTGGATAGCCGTGTGTTATGCAGGACTAGGGCCAGATCACCTCTCACTGATAATCTCTCTACTCGTGTGGCTTTATTTGTTTCCTATGTTAGGAGATTAGCGACGGCGTGAGCAGAACATGCTAATAGCTTTGCAATTACAGCTTTTTTCAGGTTTTAGAGGGGCAGGATAGGGGCTTTGTGTGGGAGGGGGGGTCCCTGGAGTAGACCCCAGAGACTTGTTAAATGTTCTTAATCTCACAAGTGTCTAAGCTGCCTCCTTCTCAAGCCTTGTTAAGTGGCCGTCTACCTTGATCTTGTGCTGTTTGCCTCTGATCAGTGATTTTGTATTGATGGTGGCTGGGGGAGAAATCTACATTAGTGAACCAGGGCACACAGCCTGTTCCCAGCATTTGCATGGTGAAATGAGGCCAGTTTGACAGAGGCGCTCCTTCTCATTGCGCTTTTCTAAACAGCACATATGCACTTGAGACTGGGGAGGGGTTGAATCACTGGTCAGCGTATAATGATTTATTTATTTTTGAGAAAGAAAAATTGCGTTCTTTGGTTTATTTTTATAATACCAATTTTATAGATAACCAATTAAGCTGAAGAAACCTACTGTCCTAACAGTACTTATTTCAGGCAGCCAGACTCTGGCGCCAGTCAGTTCACCCACCACTATGGTTTTGGTACCCAGAACAAAGTAATTCTCACGGTATGGCTTTCATTTGAAACACGGCTTTAACCATGTTTTGAGGGACATCATTATTTCATATACTGTTCTCAGGAAACACTAAAACTAATAAAACCTCTTGTATATAAACCTTACATTTTGAGCCATAGTAGGTTAGTCCTAGGTCATACAAGACTTAATTTTGAGTATACTAAACTTTACTTACAGCAACCAAACCAAAATTCACCTTTTAAGGATAAGATAAATTTTTAGAAATAAAAATAAATGCACATTTTTTGCCGGTACTGTTGTTTTTTGAGAGCTACAAGCAGACAGCTGCAAAGCATGTTGGGACTTGTAGTTCATTCACACCCAGAGCTGTGTGAATGAATGATGCGGCCGTGTGGGCAGAGCTTTGCTTTAAAAAAGTGACCGCTAGTACAGGGAACTTCTCCCCGTACTGCTGTCACAGGAGGGGGGGGGCAGTGGACAGCGGCTGCAGCATTGGGAACATATTACATGGTCCACCCTAAAAATGGGTGGAACATGCAACATGTTACCAAAGGTGAAATCCTTCAACAATTCATGGATACGGGCAGAATTATTGTTTGGACTAAAGCTATGCATGTGCCGGTATTTGCTCTCCCTACTGTTTTCTTTGTAGCTTTCAGTAGACCCAAAGTGCATTGTCTACGCTAATAGTACTGAAAGCATGTAATAATAAATGAAAACATCAACATCTATCCCTAAGAAAATCTGCTAGGATATATGGAGGTCCATTGTTGGACTACTGAAATATCTAGATGCTTACGAGTCTCAGATCTGGGGCAAGGAAAGTTGGGGAACAGTCCGTATGTATTTATCTCTGTACTTTTTTTTTGAGTTCATACCCAAAGTATTAGGATGACACCAATCATCTAGCAAATTCAAAAGGAGGGATCAGCAATGACAACCTACATATTTTTCAAATAGGTTTATCTCAAACCCCTAAACCTAACCTAACCTGGCCTTTAACCAACCCATAAAATAAACCAGTAATGATTATTTCATCCTAACCATTAGAACTAACCCTGCATGACCCCTAAAGCTATCTTGTTCACCTGAAAATACCTTCAACAGCCCAGCTGTTAATAATAGCTTAAGAAAAGCACAAAGACGGCGCTCACAACAGGGAACACACCTCATGGATCAAGGGTGGAGTCCTTCACCGGGTACTCTGGCTTAAATGGCCTCCAGCCATTGAAAACGCAACTCCAAGGAAAGATGTAGCCGGCAACCCCAGAATCACATGAAAATCTTTATTTGCTGCATAAAGGTCAAGAGTAAAAACAACTGGCGCGTTTCAGTGTACAGCCTTGTTCACAGCATATTCATAAAATGAATGACAGAACATTTATAGTACATACCTCATATGAAGAAGAGCAGTGTCAATAAAATATTTATTCAATTAAAATCAAAAACTGTCATCTGCCAGTTTTTTATTTTAACGTCATTCACTTTGTGAATATGCTGTGAATAAGGCTGTATGCCAAAATGCGTCAGTTGTTTTTAATTTTTTACCTTTCTGTAGCAAATAAAGATTTTCATGGGATTCTGGAGTTCCCAGCTACATATCTTCTTGGAGTAACAATAGCTTAACCCCTAAAATTGCTGACTTTCTTACCTCAAGGACTGGTAGTTGTAGTGCCAGTGATAGAAAATCTGAGGTGATCAGAATTTTGCACACTCTTGACACTGTCCCTACATGTTGCACAACTTGGAGGTTAAGACACTAAAGCTGCCATAAAGAGTTTTTTTTTGTTTTTTTTTATTATGAATTAAATGAAAATAAACTAACAGATTCCTCCATTCACAATGTCCTACCACCTGCCAGGGCATGGTATTCTAGCAACAGTCTCAACTTCTGTTGAGCGGGAACGACCACACACTGTTCAAAATTTTGGCTGGTTCAGCAAGGATTTTTTATCAGCCTATGGTCAGCCTGAAGTGGTTCTAAAGGCAGGACATCTTCTACCCTAATGCATGCCCTGTATTAGGGTAAAAAAAATCCTGATATTTGTTGCACCCTCTCACCTCCATAAATACTTGAGTCCTGTCTTGATCCAGCATTGTGCCTGAGTGCAGCAGTGCTGTTCTCTCTTTTGCTCCTCACAGGACTCAGCGAGAACAGTGGGAGCCATTGTGCTAAGGTATGCCTCCCATAGGAATCTGCTTCCTATGGTGGCACATCAAGAAGTAGAGGAGCCTAAAGCTCTAGTGGGGGAACCTAGAAGAAGAGGCCCAGGGCCACTCTGTGCAATGCCATTGCCCAAAGCAGGTAAGTATCTATCACGTCCACTTTAAGTGCCCAGTACATATCATCTGGTTTAGAGATTCACATGTTATCAAATATTAGATCAGCAGTCACCAACCAGTGGTCCATGGACCACTGATAGTCCATGAGAAAACATAGTCCATGAGAAAATGTTGGTGGTCCCCAGGGTTTCTGACGCAAATCAACATTCTGGTGGATTTATACCTCCCAATGTTGTTTCCAGTTATTCTCAGTGGACGCTGATGGAGGGGGGGCATTGTGTGTATAAGGCAGCAGTGTGATCCAGGAGGAGGGGAGTAGAGAGCTGGAGCATTGTGCGTATAAGGCAGCAGTGTGATCCAGGGGAAGGGGAGTAGAGAGCTGGAGCATTGTGTGTATAAGGCAGCAGTGTGATCCAAGGGGAGGGAAGTAGAGAGCTGGAGCATTGTGTGTATAAGGCAGCAGTGTGATCCAGGGGGAGGGAAGTAGAGAGCTGGAGCATTGTGTGTATAAGGCAGCGGTGTGATCCAGGGGGAGGGGAGTAGAGAGCTGGAGCATTGTGTGTAAAATTCATGTTGGTGGTCTGCATGATTCAAAATTGTGATTTTATTGGCCCATGAGGCCTGAAAGGTTGGCGACCACTGAATTAGATCATCGTGGACACTTTCTGCATGCTCCCAGTACTGGAACAAAAGTGCAGTTTTAGCCAGAAGGGCCAGTTAAATTGTTTCGTTTTTATTTCTTACAGAACTGAGGCTGAAACCTGATTGGTTACAGTACAAAACATCTTCTCTCATGTTCAATTTATTGCAGCTCCAGTGGTTCCCTTGTTTAAAGGAAAGAAAGAGGAACATGTAATTGTTTCCCATAATAACCAATTGGGTGTTTCCTTTTTAATTCTGCCATAAAAAATACATATCTAATCTGGATCCTGTTGGCAATGCAGATATGTTAGCATGAGGCTCATCACTATGGTACATATAGAAATGCTCAGAATTAAACGGTTCTCACATTAATGTTGTCTTGCCCATCTTAACTGTGAAAGTTTAAAGGCACGGTTTAACCCTTACCAAAAAACTACCATTGCAGGTAAGGGGTGTTTGTAGATAAAAACAAACTGTGATGCTTTGATTAAAGTCGAATGATGCATTTGCTATAGGTGTAGGCTAGTTACATACCTACTGAAGCCTGACTGAAAAACTCCCATAGATTGCATCATCTCATCCTGCCTTGTTGCTCTTACTGTTCACCTCCACCATCACAGGAGCAAATTCTTTCTGATCCAAACCTCCTTAAATTGCGCTTTCTCTCCCCTGACGCAATTGTTTTACTTTGATTTTTTTTTTTTATTATTATTTATTATTATAAATGATATAATATTCTTGATTTTTAGGATTACATGCAGAATGTCCATGGGAAGGAGATCGACCTCCTCAGAACTACAGTGAAGGTTCCAGGGAAAAGACCACCACGAGCCACATCTTCCTGTGCCCCCATCGCCAGCCCTAAGACCAATGGACTAACCAAGGAAGTCAGTGGGCTGCAGATCTCCCCTAATACAGGTGTGTATCGTAAGAAAACTGATAGGTTTGCATAAACCTTTGTAGAGGGCATATACGTTCTAGGATCTCCAGTATTCCAAGAGTGTATAATGGTGCTCATTGGTGTATAGGGTATACAGCTGTATACCAGCTCTGTTGGTGACTTGTGTACCTTAATAGGGTTTTAAGTAATTTACAGACACATCGTATTACTATTAAGAGGCAATGGAAGCTGTCAGCTATAGCAGTGACTTGTACTATTAAACATTAAGATGATATCTAATACAGGTATCAGAATATACTGAAATCTGTTTTATAAAAGGCTAGCTATAATGTAAGGCTTTTGCTATAATGAATGTGAATATCCATGAACTTTTTCTTTGTGCCATCTGCTTTTCACACTATTTTCCTAGTTACAGTTAATGGGTTCACCTCGGAGTATGTTTACTTAATATAATGGTTTTACAGTAATTGTTGTTTTTTTTTATTCTGTTGTGTGTCATTGTCGCTATCATTCTTGTCAAAAAACACAATTGTATAATCCTATTTTTGCCTGTCCTCATCACTGTCTGTCTGAATCAGAACACATATATATCGTTTTGTTTGTGCTCATTAACCACAGTTTAAAGCACTATGTATAGTGCATTTCTGCATCTTCCTTGGTATGAATTACTAGGGGTTTATTTGTAGAAACTGAAGCAAAAGAAAGCCAGGGGGTAAAACCCATGATGATCAATCACCCTTGTTTTATTATTATCAATGAACCGCAGAAGTATCTATAGGCTGCACTGTTTGTGACTCTGTTCTTCTGTGTGATAATTAATGACTAAATGTCACCATCCTGTGCTGGGAAACCAATCATGTTCCTGCAATCATCCTTAAAGTTCAGGTTAGAAAATATAAACAAGAGCCTGATTCATTGATATGGGCAGCCTTTCCACTTTCATTTTTTTATAGATAAAAGTGCTACTGTGTCATTGTCATGCTTAGTATGACCAAAATATATGCATTTATAGATTCTTAGGCTAGTCAGTCATAGATGATTTGATTTTCTTTCCTTTCACCACGGGGAAGGGGTGCAGGGAGCCTTCCCGGCTTGCAGAACACAATGGTTACTGCCCATAGACAGTTCGAATCATGGCCAGTCCTTACTTTATCAAACAATATTCAATCCATCTATGGCCAACTTTAGTTTGAATCCCAGTATATCTATAAAATTGGTTGCGTCCATTGATTTGTTTGCATTTAATAATTTTTTGATGATCAATATAAATATATTCATCTTTTTGATTATATCTACATTCCAATTCATTTAATTTGTTTATGCTTTAAAAATCATGGACCACCCTAGGGGTTAATGACATCAAATTAAATCAAAATTCATTTTATTTATTTTACATAAATTTTTCATATCCACAATGACACATTTCATTTAAAGTCCCATTTCTCTTCTCTAATTTTCTACAAAATGAGTTTATTATTTGAAATAACAATCTATTGGTATGCTACAGTGTGATGGTATGAGGTTTTTAATAACTATTCTTGGTTTTTATAGTGCCAACATATTCTAAAGTGTTGTACGAAGTAAATTTTAATTCTAGTAGTTCTGAATGATGGAGTGTCTTCTATGATTAGAGGCTATAAATGGTTACAATTTCTTGTTTTATACAATAGGTACCAAATCTATATACATTTACTGAAAAATCTCTGTTCTGGAATCCGCATCCTGTAGCATGCTTGTCCTTGACGATCTAAAAACGTTCTACAGCCCTTACTACAGCCTTAAAACAAGTTGCACACTGTCAAATGTCATTTAGATTTGATCTGTCAGTAAGGCTGTCCAAAGACTTCAGAGAGCTGGCAGACATGCAGGCATGATCCAGATGCCTTTTGGCTTAGATAACAGCAGATAGTGACACCAAATTACAATTTAAGTTGGACCACACTTGTATCTTTGTTGTTATGTGAAGGGAACAGTGGCAACTGGAGCAAATTTTCCTGCTTGTCCAACTGTGACATCCTTTAGCGATTGTACAATCCACCATAGAACTAAAGCAGTTGCTTGTTCCAAAGACAGCTGGATCGAACAACCATCATCTTCTGCCTGTCAGTAGTGTAGCACAAAGACCTGGCTTCCTGCTGGAGTCGACATGGTCACTAGCCTGTACAATAAGGACAGCTTCACCCTACCCTGCAGTGCGTTGACTGCAGTATGGATGCAGTGCAGTGTACCCAGTGTTTTGGTGCGGGTTAGCTGCACTTTTCCGTAGACTTCTATTATATCCTGCAGTTTTTTTTGCGTTTTCTGAAAGCACGCCAAAAGACCTGCATGTGGGAATTTTGGTGTGCTTTCAGAAAATGCACCAAACCCGTGGAACACAATAGAAGTCTATGGCAATTCGCAGCTAAGGTGCACCAAAATGGGGGTACACTGCACTGCGTCCAAAGCGCAGGGTCTCTGTGCGAAGCTGCACTAAAACGCTGCCTTTTTCTGTGCAGGTTAATGTGAATCCAGCCTATATAGAGAATCTAGAAACAAATGTGAGATACAGCCCCAACGTATGTCAGGACACAGGCCAAGCTGCGAACTTAGGCTTAATGTACACGGGATGTTATGCAAACTCTCCTATAAGCCTTTCCTTCTGGCAGCAGCATTTTTGCTGAAAAAAAGCCTGATGCTTGTAAAAGTGTCTAAAGCTTTTGCAAGCTTTTCGGTGCATTTACAGGCGACTAGAGCCTGGCCTTTAATTTCATTGGCCAGAATAATAATTTATTCAGGGCAAGAAAAAAAACAGACTCCCCTAGAAGAAGCTGCCAAAATGTCCAGTGTGCATGAATCTATAGATGCAGAGACCCCACCACCAGTGTCCCCAGGACAAGATAAAGAGGCTTATCCAGCATATGGAAATAATGCTTTGTGTGTACCTTACCCTATAATATGACATTGCATTCTCTCTGATGATCTCCATGTCGTGTCTAAGCAATGGATGACTTTTTGGCAGGCACACATAATAAATTGATCCCTAACAGGGATTGCAATCTCCCAAAACATAAGGGCTCTAACAAAACAGTAGGATGTTGGTGCCCTTAACTTGTCAATATGCTCAGATGTTGTGATAGCAGAGGGCAAAAATAGCAGATTAGATTGTCAGATCAGTGCACTCTATAATGCACACCGCCTTGTCTGGGAATTATGTGTACTGCTTTTTTATAAAGTAAAAGCCAGTACACTGCTGTCTTTCCTGAGTAAATTCAGTACTGATCCCCCCCCCCCCCCCCCCTCCCTCGTTCCTCCCCTCTTCACTAGCCCCAGGTCTCTCTCATAATGTTAAATCCATCAAGAGACAAGGGGCTGATTTTTACCCAAAACCACTAATGTGTTTTCAGCGTTGAACTGCTGATGACATCTTAAAAGTCCTCATCGTGCGGCGCCCTCCACACTCCAACAATCAGAACATCTCGTAAACCCATAAAATCCAAACTAATAGCAATGAATATTCAGTGACCTAGAATACTAATTATTGTCATGAATATTAATGCCATCGGACTTGCTTTGATCCCCCTCTTCCTCCTCCCCGTCTTCTGCCTCACTCCTGCACACATTTACCCGTATGGACTTTTCTCAGTTCACAGCACGCCTGTTTTCTCTCTGTCCGGTAAAGTTATATAAACTTGTACCTGATCCGTCCAATGGCTAACCCGTCCTTACCCCAACCCCGTGTTCACTGCGTCTGTATCGTGCACATTTTCCACGTTACTTTCCTATACAGTCAGCCGGTGTCTTTCTTTGTTTTACTTCTCCCACCCAGCCTGTATTTTCTTTCATCACCTCTCTTCTTATTTCTCACCCCTTCTGTCACACTATCCACTCAGCTGTGCTCTGAAGATGTTTCTAATGAGTGTTTAAGATCGAGCTGTGTCCTCTGTTTCTGTGGTAGGGGTAATAACCAGATCTTGATTAACGAGACAGTAGGGGGGGGACAGGGTGACAGCAATGCAGTCATGTGCACCCCTCCAGTAGCCCCCCCACTCCTGTCACTGAGGGGAGCTCCTCTCTAGGCATCCTCCGCTCTCAGATTAATAGCATCGCAGGAAGCATTTAGGATACATTGCAAAGGTTTCTATCTAATGGGTTCAGCCATTTCCTCTTTGAGTGACAGGCGCGGGAAGTAATCGGCTGTGCAGAATGGCAGCACATTGCTAGTACTTAAGTGTACATTATCCCTGTTGTGTGTCCTGCAGAGGCTGTTTATCAGGACGCCTCTCGCAGCCGACAGGCGCCAACTGACGCTGCTCTTGCTGTGGTGGGAGCAAGTAAATGTGAGAATAATAATAAAAAAGAGGCAGGGAACAAAGAAAAAAAAAATCTGCAAAGTTAAATAGGCCTATGTGCATCTAAGAGGTTTATAGAAGAGTAATGCAGGCTCAGCTATAGCGGTGGTAGATCTGCCATGCCTAAATACAGACTTCATGGTTTTAATTTATTTTTTGTTTTTAATAAAGGAAAGCTATCCATAAAGAAACAGTCTATCATTGCTGAGTTCCTTCTAAAAATGCTAGTTTCCTGGCCTTGGCTCAATACTGTCTTAGTCACTGACCTGCAAAAAGTATGCAATGAGTGAAGTCAGGGGAAAGTCAGAACCTCCGATTTGCGTACTTGTGCTAGTCACACTTAAGCATTCTGTTGTGGTGCATTAATGTATACTATGACATTCATTGATGTGCATTGCATTAAGGCAGCCGAATCTTAGAGTGGATTTTTAACACACCCACAGTGAATGATACAATGCACCTGGCCCCTGTTTTAGCAACATCGTTCACCACCGTACACGGTTTTGACATTTCTAGAAGGGGAGTTTTTCAGTGTAGGTTTCCTTTTTAGCTGTGCACTTCTTCAGGCTGTCTTCTTGTTCTATGTTTTTTTTTTTTTTTGACATTTGATCCCTTTTTTCCTAAATTTCTGTCCCATGCAAACTTTATCTCTGTCTTCCCTTTTGTTCTCAGTAGTTATTATTTTTTAATAAAGAAGTAGTTTGTGGTTTATAAAAAAAAAACACCCATGCTCTCACATCTGTGCTGCTGCAGCATTGGTGTGATGATGCAGCTGTGCCATGCTGGCTCTAAGCCCAAGAACTGATTCATCACATGACCAATGACACCTCAGCTCTTGGACTGCTTAGAACTCACAAGGGAAGTAAGGCCAAAAAAAGCTTTGGGCATACTACACTTTAAGAGCCAGTTCACACCAGAACACACTCGCTCCTGAGCAGTCAGATTTTAACAGCTTTTCATTTGAATGAGCTGCAAAATGTACTGGGATGCTGAAGAAGTAGTGCAAGCACTACTTCTCAGAATGCGCTGCACCAAACCACCATGTTACTGGGGTACCTTGAGATTTGGTGGCTGCAGACGTGCATCATTTGTGAGATGTGTTTGGGATGCCAATAAAAAATTAATTGACATCCTCACGCTCTCACCAGGGCACTGCATTGATCAGCAGTGTGGGAAACATTCACGGAATTCTCCTTTCCCCAACCGCCTTTTTATTGTGAACTGGCCCTTTAGTAGGAAAATTCCTTAGACACACACCTGGTTGTACAAATCCACATTTTGGTAAATACCAGACTATAGTTATTTTACAACATTGATGTCACACCCTGGCCAAAATTTCCAAAAACCAGGGACAGGCTGTCTCGCTGTACATGTGAAGTTTTTGTTTATGTGCTTTTTCTTGAACAGTCCAAGGAAAGGCAGGTTATTTGTTTCTGACCAAGCTGCCCTACTGTGCCTTTGTATAGGGAAATGTAGAAGGTCTTCAGGGGTAGGACCTGATGAAAACCGCTCTATAATTTCTGTACTGTACAGGCCTACAGAATACTACAGCACTATATAAATTAGTATGTATACAAATATACAAGTGGCCAAAAGTTTTGAGAATGACACAAATGGTATACTGAAGTATAATTGCAAGCATTTCATAAGTTAGTCTTTTATTGACAATGCCATTAAAGCAAAGCTCCACCCAAAAGGGGAAGCTCCGCTTGTTTGTTTCCTCTCCCCCCCTCAGCTGCCATATTTGGCATCTTTTGGGAGGAGGATGCCGGTACCCATCCCACTTCCGGGTGACCATGCCGCAGCAGGGTCCCCTGTAAA
The DNA here is from genome assembly GCF_037356315.1 of Lithobates pipiens. NCBI lineage: Eukaryota > Metazoa > Chordata > Amphibia > Anura > Ranidae > Lithobates > Lithobates pipiens. Next base: position 126,209,499 of record NW_027507784.1, read on the forward strand.
TTCAGCCTCCCTCCTCCTTCCCTCGCCACCGATCCCTTCACAAAATGCAGCATGCAATGCACAGTGGGGTACTGGCTGTGAAGCCAAGCCACTTAGTTCTCACTCTTGCCTTATGGGAAGGTGCTCTATCATGCTGGAAAAGGCATTGTTCGTCACCAAACTGTTCTTGGATGGTTGGGAGAAGTTGCTCTCGGAGGATGTTTTTGCACCATTCTTTATTCATGGCTGTGTTCTTACTCAAAAGTGTGAGTGAACCCACTCCCTTGGCTGAGCGCCAACTCCACACATGGTCTCAGGATGCTTTACCGTTGGCATGATATAGGACGATGGTAGCACTTACCTTTTCTTCTCCAGACAAGATGCCCCAAAAATCAAAGGGGATTCATCAGCGGAGATTACTTTACCCCAGTCCTCAACAATCCAATTCCTGTACCTTCAGCAGAATGTCAGTCTGTCCCTGATCTTCCTGGAGAGAAGGGGCTTCCTTGCTACCCTTCTGGATACCAGGCCATCCTCCAAAAGTCTTTACCTCACTGTGCATGCAGATGCACCCCCACTGCTGCCATTCCTGAGTAAGTTCTGTACTGGTGGTGGCTCGATCCCACAGCTGAATCAACTGTAGGAGACGGTATTGGCATATGCTGGACTTTCTTGGACACCCTGAAGCCTTCTTCACAACAATTTAACCTCTCTCCTTGAAGTTCTTGATGTTCCGATAAAACGTTGATTTAGGTGCAATCTTAGTAGCAGCAATATCCTTATCCTTGCCTGTGAATCCCTTTTTGTGAAAAGCAAAGATGACTGCACGTGTTTCCTTGCAGGTAACCATGATTAACAGATGAAGAACAATGATTTCACACACCTCCCTTCCTTTTATCCACTTGCCAACCAGCTACCCTCATTATACAGCGGAAGGTCAGCTCTCCTGCGCGAACCACCATAGCTGTATGGCGGCTCGTGCAGTGCGGTTGCGTGCCGCTGCCGGTTCGCTCTTGCTGCGGGAGCATGCCTGCGGGTCAGACGGACTCTGTCTGCCAGCGACCTCGCCTAGTACAGAGGCAGAACGGGGATCTGCCAGTGTAAACAAGCGGATCCCCATACTGCCAGGGGACATGTCAGAGATCCTCTGTTCCCAGTGATCGGGAGCAGTGATCTTTGTCATGTCCCAGTGAGCCCACCCCCCTATAGTTAGAACACACCTAGGGAACACACTTAACCCCTTGATCGCCACCTAGTGTTAACCTCTTCTCAGCCAGTGCTATTTTTATATTGATCAGTGCATTTTTATAGCACTGATCAATGTAATAATGTCACTGGTCCCCAAAAAGTGTAATTTGGGGTCAGATTTGTCAGCAGCAATGTCGCAGTCCTGCTAAAAATCGCAGATCGCCGCCATTACCAGTAAATACAAACAAAAAAAAAGTTCCTAAATCTATCCCATGGTTTGTAGGCGCGATACTTTTGTGCAAACCAATCAAATAAACGCCTATTGCGAATATTATTTTTTTTTAACAAAAATATGTAGAATGTATATCGGCCAAAACTCATCAATAAATGTGTGTTTGTTTGTTTTTATATATATATATATATAGATATATATATAGATATATATATAGATATATATATAGATATATATATAGATATATAGATATAGATATATATAGATATATAGAGATATATCTATATATAGATATATACTGTATATATAATATTTTTGGATTTGTATTATAGCAAAAAGTTTAAAAAAACTGTGTGTTTTTTAAATTTTCGCTCTTTGTTTATAGTGCAAAAAATAAAAGCCGCAGAGGTGATCAAATACCACCAAAAGAAAGCTCTATTTGTGGGAAATAAAATGACATCAATTTTGTTTGGGTACAGCGTCACACGACCGCGCAATTGTCAGTTAAAGCGATGCAAAAAATGGCCTGGTCATTAAGGGGTCAAATCCTTCAGGTCCTTAAATAGTTAAGCCCGAGTTCACACTGTAGCAAACAGATATCGCATGTGATTTGCACCCGCACTGCGGTGCCAATCACATGCGAAGTCTGTGCAGTTGTATGGCTGAACTCACGTTGATTGGATTGGCACAAAAATGTGCAGGGACTTTTTTTTTTTTTTTTTCCCGCACTGGAATCGGATCGAATAGGTGTTCTCACCCATGCTATCTGATTCCTGCAATCAGTGAACCGATTTGGGGGTGTCATTAACATTGTATTGACACCCGCAGAGTTTCGCAGAGGGCAGTGTGAACTGCCTGCGGAAAAGATGGGGGAACAGGGCGCTGGAATCGCACTTGTTCCTATATCGCTGCAGTGTGAACCCAGGCTAAAGCTTCCAGTCTGTTATTTTAACTCAATCAGCATTACAGAGTGATTTCCAGCCTTGTCCTCGTCAACACTGACACCTGTGTTAACGAGAGAATCACTAACACGATATCAGCTAATCCTTTTATGGCAGGGCTGAAATGCAGTGGAAATGTTTTTTTTTTTTTTTTTTTTTTATAGGGATTAGGTTAATTTTCATGGCAAAGAGGGACTTTGCTATTGCAATTCATCTGATCACTCTTCAGAACATTCTGGAGTATATGTAAATTGCCATCATAAAAATGGAGGCAGCAGACTTTGTGAAAATGAATATTTGTGTCATTCTCAAAACTTTTGGCCACGGCTGTACGCAGAACAATGGTAGACAAAACTATTGGGAAAGATTACAGTATGTCATTTTGTGATTTAAGGAACTGGAGGTTAATGGGCTATGTCACCCTTCTGTTTTGGTGCTTGATAAGTTATCTTTCACAATCATCAATGTGAACTATGCTCACATATTTCATTCAGCTCAGTGAGAGCTGATGGCTTTGTCATCTTTCACCTGTGTTTCATTCAGCATCAGTGCTGCTTGTCTGAATAGATTAAAAGCCGATGTATCAGACAGTGCGGTCTGTTATGTTGACAATGTCTGTTAAAACATGAATATGTGTATACCTGGGTACAATGCTCTTTTCTCACTCTTCTAATAGTGTTTCAAGCAAGCCAATATACTGTTCAACAGAAATACGGCCATTTATCAGTTGATAGTAGGAGCAGTAGGTAGGTTTTGTGAGACTCAGAGCTAGATGTCATTTCTTCCCACTAGGCTACTTCTGACATGCCATGCATGCCCCATGGACACATTTGTGTTAAAACATTAAAAAAAAAAATTTTTTGCTAATATGAATATTTTAATAGATAACAAAATGCAATAAAATGAGGAAACAAAGGATTGCCAACAACACCCACTAAAGTTTTGTCTCCCTAGGCCACAGACCCGTAGGCTTTTTCACAAATCTGGGCTTGGCAATGCTGACTTGACACTTACTACTATTCATTTCTCTAATAGGTTTAAGTTAAGCGAAGCTTTGAAATCCTTGTGCAGCCTCTGTACTTTGTAACAAATATCCTGATCTCCTATAATCTGCATTGCAGGAAATGTGACGAGCAGTACATCCGTTACCCAGATGGCCAGTGGTCCTAGTGGCATTAGCCTGGGTTCTTTCAGTCGCCTAGATGGGATGCACCAGCGGTCATACTCTGTGTCTAGTGCTGACCAGTGGAGTGAAGGTGCTGTCCTAGCAAACTCTGCCATCAGTAGTGGTAAGTACTTTATACAAGCTAATATTTACAGAGTATATCATGATTTTACTGTAGGCAAGATCAGGAGAATTATATTATATTTTACTTTCCTTTATGAATGTCATACACCCCTGTTGTACACAAACACACAAATATGGCAAGCAAGGTCCATAGACATGGATGAGTCAGTTTTGAAGTGGAGGAACTTGACTGGCCTGCTCAGTGTCCTGACCTAAATCTGATGGAACACCTTTGGGATGAATTAATGCAGATACTGCTAGCCAGGTCTTCTCATCCAACATCAGTGCCTGACCTCACTAATGTGCTTCTGGAAGAATGGTCAGACATTTCCATAGACACACTACTAAACCTTGTGGACAACCTTCCCAGAAGAGTTGAAGCAGTTATAGCTGCAAAGGGGGGGCAACTCAATATCGAACCCTACTGAGGAAGTCTCGGGTGCCATTAAAGTTTATGTGCGTGTAAAGGCAGGTGTCCCAATACTTTTGTCAATATAGTGTATATCTGTGCCCACACATATAGACAGGATTCCGCTCAGATGGTTTGGGGAGCAGGGGGACACTTAGCACCCAAAAACTATCACATGATAAGTTTTTTTTTTACTTTTCAGTTGGTTTTATTGGAGTTAAATAAAGCAAATAAATTTGCATAAGATCACAACTTTTGTTTTAAACTTCTTCAAAAATAATCGCTGCTGTTCTGAATCGTTGCATAGAACAATGCTGCTTATTCAAGGATATCTAAAGGTTCGTTTTGCAAAGAGTAGCCTAGATCCGCCTCTTCTGGGGTCCCTCAGCGGCGCTCTTGGTTCCTCCTCTTCTCAAGTACCCCATTGGCAATCCATTCTCTCTCAGAGCACTCGTGCGGGCGTGCTCCCGTGTCCTGCTGCTGCATCTATTAACACAGACAGCAGGAGTCAGCCCCGCCCCCCGGCTCCTGCCTCATTGAATTTGACTGATGGCAGCTTTGCTGCTATCAATCTATCCAATCAGGACCCGAGACACTGGCTGGAGCTGGTGTGCTCATCCCTGTTGCTGGAAAGACCGGGTTCAGGTAAGTAAAAGGGGTGCTCTGGGGGGCTGCTGCATCAAAGGAGGTTTTTCACCTTAATGCATAGAATGCATTAAAGTGAAAAACCTTACGGACCTGACGGGGGAGGAGGGGCTTCGGCAGTACCTGACCTTGGCTATTTCCTCGAGGGATAGATTTGGCCAACTCAAGTTCCTTCACCGGGCCTACTTTTCCCCGCTGAAGTTGGCCAGGATGTATCCGGACAGATCGCCGGCATGCCCCAGATGCGGAGTGGGGGAGGCAGACTTCTTCCACACGGTTTGGTCATGTCCGCCGATCAGGGAGTTCTGGTTGGAGGTCCTGGATGACATCAATTCTGTAGGGCAACTGAATGTACCCTGCAGTCCAGCCCCCCTCCTCATGGGTATCTGCTCCTTCCTTGAGGCTCCCCAGCGGAAAAAGTTATTTGTCTTCTACACCTGTATGTATGCTAGGAAGGCTATTCTCTTGAAATGGAATCAGGCTCAACCTCCCTCCAGGCAGCTCTGGCTGCAATTTATTAATAATGCGTTGCCTTTATATAAATTAACTTATATGGGGAGGAATTGCCCAGGGAAGTTTGACAGAATATGGGCGGACTGGGTAGAGGCTAAACAACTGACTATTGGATAGCCGGGTGCTCTCCTCCGGATTGCTGAGACCTGCTGTGGACTTGGGGCTGTTGGGTGGTGGTCATGGGGGGCGGGGGGACGGGGGGGATGTGGTGGGCCTGTGCCCCTTTCTCCCCCCCCTCCCCTTCCCCCCCTCCTCTAGGGGTGCACTCTATTCAAGTGCTATATTTGTACACTAGCTGCGGGCGGGTGGCAAGGGCTGAGAAGGGGCTCTGCCCCACAACAATACCCCGACTGTCTATGTATGTATTTGATTAAGAACAGGGTTACTGATTGTGCAACATTGTCTGGCTAAACTGTTATGATTCTGGATTGTACTTTTTGTGTGTTTTTTATGGTTAAATAAACTTTATGTTAAAAAAAAAAAAAGTGAAAAACCTTGAGGGTTTACAACTCCTTTGAGGTATTTAAACCATGCTGAGGAACACTTTGCAGGAAAAGGTAAAAAAAACATATTGGAGGCAAATTCTCTCCTATCCCAATTGCCCTCATTCCCAAGATGCAGCACTCACACCTGTTGGTGCTTGAAAATACAATTTGCTGCTGCAGGGGGCAATACATACAGATCACGAAAAACCAACCATGGTATTCAGATGTTCTTTGGTTTAATGGGCTGATCTGATTCTGTTAGCCTAGGTTAATGTTTCCCAAGCTCTGGTAACTTACCAGTAAGGATGAGCTCAGGCGTGTTCGCATGGTCCACGTGCAGAGCCCGCCAGGAAGTCGGCACAGCGCTGCGCTAATCACAGGCAGCGAGACATTGCCCGATCTCTGCAGCCGCGCATTGGGGCAATGTCTCACTGCCTGTGATTAGAGCAGCGATGCGCCGACTTCCTGGCGGGCTCTGCACGTGGACCATGCAAACACGCCTGAGCTCATCCTTACCAGTATCGCAACCTTTAAAAAGTCCTCTTTCTACTCTTTTCTGTTAAAAATGACCACATATACCAGCAGCACTCTGATCCGCTACCAAAACTCACTTTTTATGCTGCCTCACATGTATCCCCATTCCAACAATCCACCCTGTGCCAGAATCAATGTACATAAAGTATTTATTTTTTCAGCAGAGAAGATTTCTAACTTTTTTTGGGTGACAACAGTATAAAAAAGGTGTCTTTTATACTGATATTTTCTAATTCTTCCTGTTAAGTTCCTAAAAAGTATAGTTAGGCTGTTCATTATTCCTTAAACCATGTTGGCCACCTCCATTAGGACACAGGCCCACCATCATCTCTAACACCCCTTTTACACCAGGGTGTTTTGCAGGCGCTATAGCGTTAGAAATAGCGCCTGCAATCCGCCCTAAAGAAGCTGCACCATTGTGTGTAGTGTGAAAGCCCCGAGGGCTTTCACACTACAGCGGTGCGCTGGCAGGACGTCAGAAAAAAGTCCTGCCAGCAGCTTCTTTGGAGAGGTGAAGGAGCGATGTGTTTACCACTCCTCCACTTCTGCTCCCCATTGAAATCAATGGGGCAGCGCTGTAATACCGCCGGCAAAAAGCTGCTATTGCGGCGTACTCCCGGCGGTTTTAACCCTTTCGCGGCCGCTAGCGGGGGGTAAAAGCGCCCCGCTAGCGGCCGAAATGCGCCGTAAATCCAGCGGTAAAACGGAGCTAAAAATAGCGGCGTTTTACCACCGACACAATGGGTGGTGTGGTGTGAAAGGGGTCTTAACTAGCCAAGGGTCAGTATTGGCTGGTGCATCCTGTCTGATGGTTAAATGAGCAATTCCCCGATATATAGTACCAGCCTCTGCAATGGTATCTTGTACAAAAATCTTGTCTACAGCCACGTTCTATCAATCGAAAATTTTGTGCACATTTCACACTTTGAAAAACACTGTTCTAAAGTGTTTTAAACTGTTATCATACTGGCCATTGTCTGCAAAACCTCCACCTGGTTTTTCTAAGAATGTACTAAATGGAAAGTGGTTCCAATGAATAAGCCCCGCTGATACATACTCAATGACCAGCCATGATTGGATTGACTAAACTTTGCAATTCACTTAGATGGTACTGCTGAGCTTTAAAGATGAAGGCTGCAGTCCAGATCCAGCCCTGATTATAGGTATCCGTTAATACAGAATATATAGCAGTACAACGAACATTCAGGGGGAAAACTGCCGTTGATTCTATTCAAGGCAGAGAATGACAGATTTTTCAGAGATGATTATATCTTTACATATTGTATGTATGAATAATTTGCCCTCTTCCGCTATTGTTCCCTTTAAATATCTGGCATTGAGGTTGTTAGTAGAATATAGCGGCATTCAGTTGTAATTTGCAAAGATAGTCTGGTTCCGGAGCAAAGATTTATTCGGGAATTCAGGTGATGCAGACAGCAGAGGTAGGAACGTGGCCGTAACCCCATTGAAGTGACTGTCGGGGACGAGGCTTTAAGCTTCTTCCAAGAGAAAGGCACTAGAAAGAGAAAGATTCCTCCGAGTGACAATCTTGTGACGGGGGAAACGGAACAGAGGGAAAGCGAGAAGAGAGATGTCTTCAGAGGCGCAAGAAATAATAACAAGGATTCGTGCAGCCAAAAAAAGACAGCCATACGTTCAAGGGAGGGGGGAGGGTTTGAAGATGTCTCCTGTGAGAGACGCTATTTGTGAGCATTGTCACAGAGGAACAATACAGTCTGCAGAGAGCCCAGAAAACGGCTGTATGTGTTTTTATTCATCTAGATCAGGAACCTTTAAAGGAACGGTAACCTTCTCTCCTGTTAATTCTACAACAGTGAGCTCAGGAAAGAATTAGGGGTCTCTCTATTGGGGCCTTATATGGGGAGCATACCTCCTTTTACAGAATTCAGCTAGTAACAGCATGTCCATGTATGTTTTTAAATGATAGGTTTCAAGGTGACATTGAAACTTGAAGACACACTTGTGCTTCTCTTATTCTTTTTATTATTGATCCATCTTGAAATTATACAAGGTTGAAGTCTCTGATGGAACCTGAACTTTCTAGCTTGTCATAGGGCAAAATATGACTAGCATTCCTTGTTAGGGATGTGATACTAGGCCTCCAGATTGCATGTATCTGAAAGAGGAACTGTCCTTGGTGCTCTTACTATTAATCAGTCCCTTTATTCTTCTATACTGCACAGCAAATACGATAGGAGATTTTGGTTGCTAAGGACAATAAGAATTGTTCTTTCAATGTGGACTTCTCACAAATTCTCACTCTTCACATAAATCAGAAGGGCTAATCAGAATTACCAAATCACATGTAGTTCTTTCCTTACAATTACCTCTTTCTTACTACTATTAAAAAAAACCTCTGTTCCTCGTCCTAATTCATGGGCATAAATTAAATGAACACCTGCTGCCAAGAGTATTGTGGGTGTTTCACACCATTAAAGGAGAAGTACAAGCAAAGCTCGTCTGTGGATCACAGAAGTGCAGATTGATCTTCACTGTGGCAGGTTGAAGCCTTCTGTCAGCTGACATCACAGAGCCAGTCCAGGCTTAGGAAGGATCGCGATCATATGGTCGGGATTCACCCACATGCCTGGACCGGCACCCAGCTCAGCCTCTCAGCAAGCCACTGAGAGCCTGAGCCAGCTGCTCCCACCCCACTAAAGCCCAGAACTTCAGTGAGTGCATGCCGGGGAAGGGGGGGGTAGAGCGGAGAGCCATGACTGATGGTCACCAGCTCTCTGCTCATCAGGTAGCGGTGAGAAGAGAGTGAGTCGCGGTGTTTGCTCGGTTCTCAGTGTTAAAGCTGGTGGGGACCAATGCTGCATCCACCTGGGTAAGATTTAAAAAAAAAAAAAAAAATACCATACATCTTTTAACGAGTGTAGAGTTTTTCAGTTGAACATACCTTGTCTAGTAGACTTGATGTAAGATAATAAAATCAGCAAGGCACCACCACTGTGCAGCACCACTAAACAAGAAAAAGGTCAAACATGGCTGGCCCATGCATATATTTTCAAACTACACACATTTCTGGTTTGGCAGACATCTTTTGCATATGACCATTTCATATTTAAAGCTGATTTACATTTACAGTTTCCTGTCACCTTAAATAATTGGTTTGGACCTAGCTGGCCAAACTATTTCTTTCACTGAGTGCTTCAGTGTCTCTAAGCAAAGAAAACTGTAAACTGCATGTAGCTTCAGTTATGTACAGTACACCTTGCTGGGTTCTGGCTGTAAGACATCCCATCTCACACGTGGAACAATACAGAGTTGTTCTGAGTGGCCCTCATCCTTATACAGTATCTCACAAAAGTTAGTACACCCCTCACCCCCCTTTTCTGAATATTTTATTATATCTTTTCATGTGACAACACTGAAGAAACTGAGAAAAAATAGAATTGATGGGTTTACTACTTCTTTGTCTCCCTGCAAAGGTAAAGCATAATGGGCTACTATGCATTGCATAGTAGCCCATTGTGTGTCACTTACCTGACACAGGAGCCAGCGATGTCACCGCTGTCCCTTGTAGCACGCAGTGTCCATCTTCTTCTGGGTATAGCTGCTCCGGCCACTCACAGGGCCGGAGCAGTGATGACGTCACTCCCGCGCATGCGCATGGGAGCTGCCACTAACGGCATATCGCTGTTAGCAGCGGCATGCTGCTAACTGTGATAGTGCGCCTGCATGCCACTGTCTTTTTGTAAATCTCTCCTAAACCTACACGGTTTATTTTTTGGGCCTACAGGTAAGCCTTAATCTAGGCTTTCCTGTAGGTCAAAGTGGTTTGTAAGGGTTTACAACCACTTTAACACTGAATAAATGAGACTTTGCTACAATGTAAAGTAGTGAGTGTACAGCTTGTAATAACAGTGTATATTTGCTGTCCCCTCAAAATAACTTAAAACACAGCCATTACTATCTAAACTGCTGGCAACAAAAGTGAGTACACCCCTAAGTGAAAATGTCCAAAATTGGGCCCAAAGTTTCAATATTTTGTGTGGCCACCATTATTTTCCAGCACTGCCTTAACCCTCTTGGGGTTAAGGCAGGTTGCCACTGGAGTCCTCTTCCACTCCTCCATGACGACATCATGGAGCCGGTGAATGTTAGAGACCTTGCACTCCTCCACCTTCCATTTGAGGATGCCCCACAGATGCTCAATAGGGTTTAGGGTTGGAGACATGCTTGGCCAGTCCATCACCTTTACCCTCAGCTTCTTTAGCAGGGCAGTGGTCGTCTTGGAGGTGTGTTTGGGGTCGTTATGTTGTAATACTGCCCTGAGGCCCAGTCTCCGAAGGGAGGGGATCATGCTCTGCTTCAGTATTTCACAGTACATGTTGGCATTCATGGTTCCTTCAATAAACTGTAGCTCCCCAGTGCTGGCAGCACTCATGCAGCCCCAGACCATGACACTCCCACCACCATGCTTGACTGTAGGCAAGACACACTTGTCTTTGTACTCCTCATCTGGTTTCTGCCACATACGCTTGACACCATCTAAACCAAATAAGTTTATCTTGGTCTCATCAGACCACAGGACATGATTCCAGTAATCCGTGTTCTTAGTCTGTTTGTCTTCAGTAAACCGTGTGGGCCTTCTAGTGCATCATCTTTAGAAGAGGCTTCCTTCTGGGATGACAGCCATGAAGACCAATGTGATACAGTGTGTGGCATATGGTCTGAGCACTGACAGGCTGACCCCCCACCCCTTCAACCTCTACAGAAATGCTGGCAGCACTCATACGTCTATTTCCCAAAGACAACCTCTGGATATGACGCTGAGCACATGCACTCAACTTCTTTGGTCAAACATAGCAAGGCCTGTTCTGAGTGGAACCTGAATTGATAAACCGATGTATGGTCTTGGCCACCATGCTGTGGCTCAGTTTCAGGGCCTTGGCAATCTTCTTATAGCCTAGAGCAACAATTCTTTTTTCTTTATCGTACATCATGGGACACAGAGCCTTAAGTAATTACTTAATGGGTTATGGGCCAACTTCAGGTGTTGACACTGGTATACCCAATCAAGGAAGTTCACTCCCTATATAACCCCTCCTCCAGGAGCACATCAGTTTTTTCGCCAGTGTCTAAGGTGTTGGTCACGAGTAAAGATGTGCTCTGAGGAGCTCCAGGAGGGATCCATGCTGTATTTAAAAAACCTCCGCAACCGGATCCATCCACGCCACTGCAGCCACAGGATGGTACCCGGGCCTCGCATAGAAGAACAAAGTTTTGCCTGTAACACTTCTCTTTGAGAGCTGGACTCTGGGAACCAGGGCTCTTTTTGATCTTGCTACATTACCTAAAGTTGTCCTGAGGGGTGCTATATAGGTCCAAAGGAGTGGAACCCCTATTAAAAGGGACCCGGTCTTTCAAGGATACTAATGCTGTCCACTGTGATGGGTGAAATTTGGATCTGTCTGTTTCAGCAGTATCCTGCAGCGAGGATAAGGTAAGGAAAGAAGCTTAGGAACTGTCCACCTTTGCCTTCTTTTTCTTTATAAAAATATTGTAATGCTTTTAATCTCCTCTAGAGAGAGTAAAAATACCTTGTGTATCCCAGCAGCTCTGTGTCCAGCTACAAACAGCAATGTTTGTGTGTTCCAGTAGCAGGTGGGGGTTTATAATTGAACAAATGTTCCTCTCCCCCTGCCCCCCCCCCCCAATTGGGGAAACAAAGGGGATACAGCATTTTTTTTGTGTGTGTAAAAGCTGTATTACATCCGCATGTCTAAATATCATTATTTCTTTGACAAAATGACTGCACTAAACAAATTTATAGTATATAACACAACTGCTAGATATGAATCCCCTGTGCGGGCGGTTTATTAAAATAGGGGTTTAAGCAGCAGCCAGAGAGTTGATATGATATAAAACTTTTCTGTTTTTACCTGCCTTAACAAATAGAAGCCTCTTCATAGTGGCTGCAGCCTTCCTCCTTCGGTCTGCATTCAGACCGAATGCTTAAAGGAGGGCGGGTCGCTAAAGGGGAGTGACAAAGGCAGGCGGCGCCGTGTGCAGGACTCAGCGTCCTCGTGGAACACACGACGCACGCACTGGGCAATAATCGGGCTCACACCTGAAACCTCTTCCTAAAGCCAACGCTCTTAGGACAAATGGTCTCCTTTAGAGCAACTGAAGAGTAGAGGCTGTCACACAGGACACAGGAGCTCTGGGTCATGTAAGCGGTGTATCAGGCATTTTCAGTACAGGAAAATACAATTGTTGTTCAGCATCAAAGACTGATCTGTATCGTAGCAGTTACTACTATTACTCAGCAATAGCATGTTGTCATAAAAGTGCCTCTGCTTTTGTGCTTGGCATTATGATTTCCAGATCTACCACAAAGGTACCAATAATTCCACCCTCAGGCTCTGGGAACTCCAGTCATGCCTCCACACTGTCATCCTCTCCGGAGATACCAGACATGGCAAACCAGGGTGAGTCATTGGAACCTATTGGCGGGGTAACTGCTTCTCACACTTCAGCCCCTGTATACGTGTCTGCATTTTCCTCTGCCCTGCAAGGCTTAGAAGGAAGATTAGCGGCTTTAATCGCATCTTCCCAAGTGGATAGAAAGCGTGCTATATCCCCTTCCCCCCACCCCAAACCCTTTACCAAGGGAACAGTGGGCACATGATGAGGTATTACCCGCAAGTGATCAAGTAGAAAGACAAACCGATTATTCTTCTACAGAGGAAACAGATGAACCTTTTACAACCTCGCAATCTGAGAGATTGATGGTACAAAAGCTTACGGAGATGGTTCGTTCTACTTTCATGCTTTCCCTAACAGAGTCAGTTGAAAGTTCGGTCTCCTCCTTGGGTTCTTTAAAACCCTTACAACCTTTTCATGCGTTTCCAGTCCATGCATTACCAGAGAAGCTTATTTATGCTTAATGGGAATCACCTGGATAAGCATTTTCTCCCTCCCAAAGAGATTTTCAATTCTCTAGCCAATGAAGGAGAAATTAACAAAGAATTGCAAAGTACCAGCAGTTGATGCTGCGATTTCCAGCATCAATAAAAATGTAACATTATCTAGTAGACAATGGACAAATGCTTAAAGATCCAACAGATAAAAAGTTGGAATTTCTGTTAAAATCCTCTTTTTCCTTGGCAGGAGCTGTTTCTCAGCCTGCAGTCGCTGCAATGGGCATCTGTCAGTCCCCAAAGGACTATTTCAAAGAAGCCCTTAAGGACGTCCCTGCACAACAGGCCCGTGAGTTGGCCGAACTACCAAAGGCGCTATATTTTTCTATAGCCTTGCTCTTGTGCTAATACACATACGTAGGACCCTGTGGTTAAAAGATTGGTCAACTGAAGCACCTTGTAAAAAGCTTTGAGTAGTTTCCCTTTTCATGGGGAGGGACTATTTGGGGATGACTTGGATAAATATATCCAAATGATTTCTAGTGGGAAGAGTATTCTTTTGCCAGCCATAAGAATAAGTATAAACGTCCTTCATTTAAACTGACTTTTTCTCCTGCGTCTAGGGCATCCGCCTTTAGGCAGTGGCAACGGCTTCCACAGTCAGACTCTAGAGGAAAGCCTCAGGGTCAGGCCCAGGCATAGAAAACATTTCAGCCACTATATACATAATTGAAAATGCTTTTTTCCTCCGCTCTGCATGGCCAAGTAGGAAAATTAGTGACTTTAATTGCATCCGCTATCCAAAAGGATAGGAAGCATGTTAGACCCCCTCTCCCCCACCTTAGACTCCTTATCAAGGGAACAGTGTGTAGAGGATGAGGGGTTACCCTCAGGTGATCAGGAAGAAAGGCAAACCCATTGCAGAGAAAAAAAATTGGAGTTAAACCTTTTTCAGCCTCGCAACCTGACAGATTGCTGGTACAAATCTCTTACAGAGATGGTTCGTGTCTTTCAAGCTACATCTAGCAGAGTCAGCTGATCTGTTTTTTCTTAGGTTCCTTAAAACCTTCACAGCCTTCTTTTTTGCTTTCCTGTACATGTACAGATCCACGCAGAAACTCAACAGATCCATTTTAGATCTAAAGAATCTAAATCTGTTCCTGAAGATCTGCTCCTTTTTATGGAGTTGATCAGGTCAGCAGTTTCTATCCTACAAACTTCTGGCGTCTATCAGCATCAGGGATGCATATCTACATGTCCCTATATTTCTCGCTCACCAAAGGTTTTTGCGGTTCAAAGTAGAACAGCAGCATAAACGGTCTTGGCATACCTAGATGATCTATTGCTAATAGACCAATCGGTGTTTGGAGCAAGGTGTACGCATTACAACCCGTTACCTGGAAAAGTCTGGGTTGCGTTCTCAACCCAGAGAAATCTCCCTTAAAACCACTAAAAAAGCTGGAGTATTTGGGTCTGATCATAGATACAGCCCAGAAGAAGGGCATTTTTGCCCCAAGCAAAAGACCACACTGTAAGAGTGTTTGTGCGGTGCATAGTTCCCTATGCCCAGTTCCATTTGAGACTGTTGCAAAACAATATTCTAGCTGCTTGGAACAAAACGATCCAAGCTTTGGACTTGCCAATGCGGCTGTCCCCAAGGGTGTCTCAAAGACTCAATTGATGGTTACTGCTAAGAGAAATAATTCTTCAGACCAGTTATCTGGAAAGTGGTAAGGATAGATGCCAGCCTTTCAGGCTGGGGAGCAGTACTAGAGAAGACAACTGTCCAAGGACGGTGTTCAAGAACCAATAGAACCTTGCCCATCAACATCCTAGCGATTCGGGCAGTGCATCTGGCTCTGAAAGCCTGGACTTCCAGGTTAAGGTATTGTCCTGTCGGGATCCAATCTGACAATGCCACAGCTGTGGCCTATATCAATCACCAAGGGGTCACCAAGAGTCTCTCAGCGCAGAGAGAGGTGAACCATATTCTGACTTGTGCAGAAACAAATATTCCATGCCTATCGGCAGTCTTCATTCCAGGAATAGAGAATTTGGCAGGTGGACTACTTGTGCCGCCAGCAGATTATTCCCAGGGGAATGGTCTCGTCACCCCGACATATTTTCGGGCTATTTGTCAAAGATGGGGGACTCTGGATGTAGATCTTCTAGCGTCCAGTTCAACATAAAAGTCGTCAACTTTGTGTCCAGAACAAAGGATCCAGTCGCATTCAGAACAAATGCGTTGGTGATACCGTGGGATCAGTTCTCACTGATCTTTGCATTTCCCCCTATTCAATTGCTGCCTCGACTTCTTTGCAGGATCAAGCTGGAAAGAAAACTGGTAATTCTGGCAGCACCAGCATGGCCCAGAAGGTCATGGTATGCAGAAATCATAAAGATGGCAGTGGAGGATCCATGGTCCCTTCCACTAAGGCCAGACCTGCTCTCACAGGGGCCGATATTCCATCCTACTTTACGAACGCTATATTTAACAGCCTGGCTATTGAAACCCACATTCTGAGGAAACGTGGGCTTTCCGGGTCAGTTATCTCTACTTTGATACAAGGAAACCAACTTCCAGAACTATACATTATAGAGTCTGAAAGGCTTATGTTTCTTGGTGTGACTCAAGGGGTTAGCACCCTCGGAGATGTATCATAGGCAAAGTTCTTGCCTTTCTACAATTAGGCGTAGAGAGGAAGTTTGCCCTGAGTATGATTAAGGGCCTAGTCTCAGCCTTATTGCTTTTATTTAATAGACTGCTTGCTACGCCTTCCTAGCCTGGGGTTTTATGCAAGGGGTGATGCAGATTAATCCACCAGTTAAATCACCTTTAAGCACTTGGAGCTTGAACTTAGTTTTTTCAGTGTTACAAAAACATCCATTTGAACCAATACAATATATTCCCTTAGTCCTTCTGACAAGGAAGTTGGTATTTTGGTTGCTACATCCTCAGCCAGGAGGCTTTTGGAATTGGCTGCTCTTTCTTGTAAAGAGCCATATTTGATTATTCATGAGGACAGTGGTACGCCCTCATCCAGCCTTTTTGCCAAAAGTGGTTTCAGGTTTTCACATGAACCAAGATATTGTCCTGCCATCGTTTTCCAAAACCACCATGTTCCAGGGAAGAAAAGTCACTACATTGTCATGATGTGGTGAGAGCAGTGAAAATCTATATAAAGACAACTGCTCAGATTCTTAAGACTGATGTCTTATTTATTCTGCCAGAGGGTCCTAAGAAAGGACAGGCAGCATCGAAATCCACTGTTAAGGGGATTCAGCAAGTTATAATTCAAAAATTAGGATTTAAGGCGTAAGATTTCCCCGTTTCAAGTAAAGACGCACTCTACCGACGGCGGTTAGTGCTTCTCGGGCAGTGCGTCACCAGGCCTCCATGGCTCAGATCTGTAAGGCCGCAACTTGGTCTTCAGTGCATACATTCACAAAAGCGTTATCAGGTGGATATAAGGAGGTATGAGGATATCGCCTTTGGGCGCAGTGTACTGCAGGCAGCAGTATAAGTCCTCAAGTCTGGTTCTCCCACCCCTCAAACAGCATTACTATGGGACGTCCCATTAAGTAATTACTTAAAGTGGTTGTAAACCCTCCCCCACAACTTTGTCCCATGTAAATCAGCATAAAAAACCCTAATGAACACTGCTTGTAGATATCTCCTTACTTGCTTAGTATTGTAATCCTTTTTGTTTAGTGGGTTATACAAAAGACTAAGCTAAATGCCCAAAGTACTTAAATCTGCAGTCAGGTGACCTGCCTTGGATCTGTACTCAGACTGAGAGGGTTCATCTTTGGATGCCCATATTGCTGCTTGGTGACACGGGCACTTCCCATTCATGGTCTATTACCTGGTCCTAATAGGTTCTTAAAGAATCCAGTGTAAGTGAGATGATGTCATGCCAACAGGCCGGAAAAAGACGGTTGGCAGTGGGCCCAGACTGCAGAGTTGGATATCTGGTTTTTAGTCCTTTATTTTGGAAGAAGCCCAGTGGAGAGGCTTAATATAATGCTAAATAAACAATAGCTTTGGAAGGGTTTATATATATATAAAAAAAAAAAAAAAACATGCTGTGAATGGGCAAAAGTGCAGCCGGGTGGCAGGCAACACATTTCTGCCTGAAGATGGGCTTTGAAGATTTGTCTTACATTTGGGTATTACATATTTTGCTGAACACTTCTAGAGATTATGCAATAGAAATAAATATCAAGTGCAATGTTGTAGCATTGTATACAGAAAAATTACAACATAAGCAAGCATTACCCCAGAGCATTAGGTGACAGCGTTAACAAGTAAATACAATGTAAACTACCAGCTAGAAAAATATAAATGTTATTTTAATATAGTTTAGAGTATTAGCAATTGGTATACAATAATATAACTAAAAATTGGTAAAGAATAAATACTCTGAAAATGCTTGGTTCTAAGGGCTCAAGTTTTTTTGCCTGCTGTGTGCAGCAGGTATGTATAACACGTTTTTTTTTTTCAACTTTAATATCACTTTAAAGAATCTTTTTTTTTTTTTTTTTTTACTTTTCTATGTCCTGTGGGACAAAGTACATGTAGCAATTTTTCCCATGCTGCTAGGTGCTTTCTAAGTCTAGTTATCCAGTTTAACCCCATGTCCCTCTCTCCTCCTGCCACGGCTGATCTGACAACAGCTTTGACGGAAACGGCTGATTCAGCTTGTCTTGGCTCTGAGGGCTTTCCGCAGAGAAAGAAGAATCCAAAGCCTGGCACCCCTCCTCCCCCCATCTAATGATCAACATCTGTTGAACGGGGCTGTTGGAAAATATATCCATTGTCAATACAATGTCTCGGGGAGGATTCCTCTATCCATCTATCTCCATTATTGGCTGAATAGAAAATAATGTCCATCTCTGGCCAGCCTTCCATTTTTTGTTTTTAGAAAACAACCGCAGCCTGAGTAAAAAAGCTCCTCCCTGCCAGAAAATGCAGACAAGGACCTTGCTTTCCGCGTGGAAGCAGTGATGTCTCTTCAGAAGTTTAACACTTCCTCTGCTGTGTCAGTAGTTCATTCTCCTTGCTGATTGGAAATCTCTGACTCAGCAGGGTGCATGTTGGAACTTGCACCGAGGCCACTGCTTCCACAGAGAGCTTCTTCTGTGCAGCTTGCTGGTAGGAGATAGGATTTATTACAAATACTGTGGCTGCTTTTTAAAGAAAATTAACTGTACCTTTTGTTTTGATGCAACTGGAATGTATTTGGCTGATATAAAGTGGTTGTGAAGGCTGAAGGTTTTTTGCCTTCATGCATTCTATGCATGAAGGTAAAAAGCTTTCCTTGTGCTGCTCCCTTCACAGCCTCCTCTAATACTCACGTAAGCCCCCTCTCGTTCCAGCGATGTGCATGGGAGCCTCGGCTGTCCTGGGTCTCTCTCTCCTCATTGGCTGAGACAGCAGAGGGAGTCATTGGCTCCCACCATTGTCAATAAAAGCCAATGAGGAGAGAGGCGGGGGGGGGGGAGCCATGGCTCTTTGTGTCTCATGGATGCATAGAGCGGGGCTCGGGCGCCGGCTGTGGACTTTAAAAGAAGAGGATCGAGGCTGATCTGTGCAAAACCATTACACAGAGCAGGTAAGTATAACATGTATTTTTGTTTTTTTATAAATTAATCTTTAAAATGGGAGTAAACGCTCTTGGTTGATTTTTGCCTATAAAAAGGCTTACCTATAAATACAGTAAATATCTCCTAAACGTGCACTGTTTAGGAGATATTTAATTGCAAAGCCGCCAATGATGTCACTGGCGCATGCGTTCTGAAGGAAAGGCATACTTGTGCTGTTCCTTCAGCGTCACGGGCTGTGAACAGCGGCTCCAGCGCGCATAGCGTGACATCGCGGATTGTTGAATCAAAGGACTGGAGCCTGCCAAGACTGGGTACAGATAGAAGTCATGTCAACGATGACCACGCGCCACTGGAGGGCTTTGTTTTACGCTAAGTATCACATACTAGCACATTATAACTGCCTTGCAGGTTTTTTTTTTCTTTATGTGGTTTACTACAGCTTTAATATCATGTTAAACTGAAAGTTAATTTGGGCTTAATTTTTTTTTTTTTCTTGCCCCCATACAATGGGATCATGCTGTAGAGTTTGGCTATCCATCACTATGCAGACTGACCTAGGTGTGGAAGGTATGGAAAGGCAAGCAGTACACTACATTCTTGCAGTATTAAATTCACCAGCAGTCCATGACAGACCAATTTATCCAGATTAGAGGTCGACCGATATGGGTTTTTCTCTGGCCGATGCCGATATTTAGAAATCATGGCGGCCGATAGCCGATATATGATGCCGATTTTTTTTTTGGGCCGATATGTTAGGCCGATTTTATTTTATTTATTTTTTTCCTTTTTTATTTATTATTTTTTTTTTTTTAATCCCCCTTGATCTAACACACCTTTCCCACTGGGGCGTTTTTCAGGCGCTTTTGGGCTAAAAATAGCGCCTGTAAAGTGCCTGCAAAATGGATCCCCTGCAGTCTGTGTGAAAGACAGAGTGCTTTCACACTGAGGTGATGCGCTGGCAGGATCTTAAAAAAAAGACCTGCAAGCAGCACGTTTAGAGTGGTGTATACCGCTCCTCCACCACTCCTGCCCATTGATATGAATGGGCACCACTGCCGAAGCGCATGCAATGCGATTTGGCAGCAGTGCTTCATGGGCGCATTTAACCTCTTCCTTGGCCGCTAGCTGGGTTATATGTGCCCCACTAGCAGCCAAATAGCACCGCTAAAATGATGGTAAAGAGCCGCTAAAACTTGCGTTTTACCATCAACGCCTGCCCGCTCCAGTGTGAAAGCTGTCTTCATAAGTGATACAGAAAATTTCTTACATTTAAACATTTATTAAACACAACAAACCTCCAATCAGTTTACTTGTATGTATGATTTAGCTTAAAAAAAAAAACCTATATATTAAATAAAAACAGGTAGTCAAAACTTTTGGACGAAAAAAAAAAATGAGCTAACTTTACTGTTTTTATTTTATTTTTATTTGTTAAATAGTGTATTTTTTTCCCAAAAAAATGCATTTGAAAGACCTCTGTGCAAATGCTGTGTGACATAAAATATTGCAACAACCGCTATTTTATTTCCTAGGATCTCTGCTAAAAAAAATATATAATTTTTGGGGGGGTCTAAGTGATTTTCTGGCAGAAAATACAGGATTTTTACTTGTAAGCAACAAGTGTCAGAAAAAATTTAGTCTTTAAATGGTTAAACTGAGAACGCTACACACTGAGATGATTTCATTCATTCAAGTGTAAACATTGTATCTTTCTGTTCTTTTCTTGGCAGCCTGCCCAGAGAGGAGGAAAGAGGTTTCTATGAGGACTCAGGCAACTTACACTGACTTCTATTACAGAAGTCATTTCAAAGTCCCGCTGTAGTTCAAATCGGCTTTTTATCAGCACAATCGGCCGATGCCGATTTAATTAAAAAACGGCAAATATCGGCCGATATATCGGTCGACCTCTACAGATGATAGTACCATAAAAGCCCCCCCCCCATAGATGGCTCAAATATCGGCCTATACCTGCTGCATCAAGCAGAATTTAAACTGTGTGTGACAGTGCATAAACCACCCGGCTTGAAAAAAGCTGACCTGAGTGGAAATGTATCAGCTGAGCAGTGACTGCGTGCCATTGGTTGCAGCCACTGTTTGGTAATGCCATTGTACACAATAGTGTATACAAATATAATTGAGTGTGTCGATTCCTTTTGGGGTGTGTGGGAGATTCGATTGATTTTCTCTTTCTCAGCCCATGAGCTTGAACATTAGCGAACCCAGCAGTGTATTGTGGCCTTAAAGGTGGAGATTGTAATTCTCCGTACACACGATCGGATTTTCCGATAACAAATGTTGGCTGTAAGCTTGTTGGTGGAAAGTCCTGCCCTATGTATGCTCCATCGAACATTTGTTGTCGGACTTTCCGCCAACAAATGTTGGCTAGCAGGTTCTCAAATTTTTCCGCCAACAAATGTTTGTTGTTAGATATTCCGATCGCGTGTACATATGTCTGTCAGACGAAAGTCCATGCATGCTCGGAATCAAGTACGAGACAGAGATATAACTAGTGTTTGTAATGGAGATATCACATACGTCTTGTACGTCATTATGTTTGTAATTGTTGGCCAACATTTGTGTGACCGTGTGTATGCAAGACAAGCTGGAGCCAACCTCCTTCAAATAAAAATCCAGGGTTTTGTTGTTGGAAAGTCTGATCGTGTGTACGGCGTATAAGTGATAGGTTATGTATGTTTGTAACAAATGATCTACACTTGACTATTTGGTTAGTATCTTCTTTCCTTTAGGCTAGAAAAGAACCTCCTGGCTTACCAGTTTTTGTGGGTGTACAAATCCATTATATTGTGGAATAAAAGCCCATGAGTGACCTGTATTTCACATTGGCAGCAGACTGCCTGTGGACTTCCATCTTTGTGGGAAATTCCCCTTAGTGGGTATATGACCTATCTTTAATGGCTGCTCAAAACCTCAACATTAGCCCCCCAAAAGCAGATTTGCTGTTTGTAGTAAACCAGCAAGCAGTTAACTGCACCAGCGTAAAAAACTCATCAGGAACATGACAAAAAAGGAAATGAGGAATAATCAGGTACTTGGCAATGCGAGAAAAATGATAAATGCTTCTGATATTCCCTTGTAATAAAACTTTTTTTTTTTCCCCCAAAGTGCCCCCCACCCTTCCCTCCTCCTTCAGACTGTGAATTCAGTGTCTCGGCCCCCCCACTTTCTGGCTCATCGTTTCATACTTTAAGGTTTTTTATTTCCTATTTTTGTCATTTACTTCAAACAAGAAAGATCCTTTTAATTTAAACTTTCTCTCTTCCCTTTTATTAAAAGGTTCCGAATTTAAAAGCGCTGTGTTAATGTGTGTGTGATATCAGCGGGGCTGTAGACACAAGTTTTTCTCTCTTGTTTCGTCTTGTTCTTCTCTATCTTTGGGATTTAAATGTTCTTCTTTGCTAGTGAATATGCTGCTTATTGTCCCTGCTTTTTGTCCAAGACAAAATAACACACATTGGGTCTTCATTTTATTTTCTGATTTCAATGCTCTCTTCCCCCCTCCTAGCGTTCAATTAACGGCATGCATGGGGGGCAGAGTAAAAGGATCTTATTTTTTTAAGCAGCCTATGTTTCCCTGTGGCTTCAGCCTTTGAAAGCCGCTCTGAACGTTTCCTAATTAGATAAATTACTTTATGTGAAGGACCACAAAACAGGAGGTGCTGGTAAAGGGAAAGAATGTCAGAGTGAGGTCTGGGAGGGGTATCGGGGGGAGGAGGAAGGAGTTGGAGGGTCTGATGTCAGCTTCTGCCCGCTTTATGCCGGCTGTGTGGTATCTGCTACCTGACTTGTAAAATTAGCTGTCTTGTATGATTTGTCAGTAGAGCGGTGAAGCTCTCAACCAACTCCAGGCGTTGAAATGATTCCTATGTGTAATAACCCCTTAACTACCAGAGCACCTGCAACCTGTGGGCAGTCAGAGGTCCCATGTGCATTGTGAAGATGGTTCAGAGAGCATATACCTTATAATAATTGCACAATAAGTGTTCTGTCTGTCCCCATGGTCACCTGTAGGGAGTCTAAAATAGCGCCTCTCAGGTTTCTCACAGGGTGGTAGAGAATTTTGTCAAAGGGCATCCAATACCAAACAACAAAGGATAACATAGTGGACATTGTAGTTCAATCATTGTGGAAAGTAAATGCGGGGTAAAGGGGAAAGCAGAAAGTTAAAATACCTGTGTGAAAGTGCATAAAGGGTTAGTCCATACACAAACATTATAAAGCGATCGCAAAATGAACTGATAAATTTCAGGCTTACATTTCATTTATTGTAGTTCAGTCAACCAATTTGAAATCTTTTTTCTTATTTAGCATAGATAGTATGACAATTGTATGTTTAAAAATGCCCATTGATGTGAGGATAATGGTCATTTAAAGGAGAAGGCCAAAGTTTTTTTTGGCTATACTTCTACTATTGGTCACAGGCGTGCAGAACTAAGTGCAACAGCAGGCTAAAGCCTGATGTCCGCTGACGTCACAGAGCCGGTCCAAGCTTCTTGTCTTTTTTTTATTTAAAGGCCATAGGCTAGTGTGGTATAGTTGGTAATTGAGCATCTGTTATGTGATCAGGATTGAGTGGTCCTTTGTACCATATTTAAGGAAACCTTTCGTGGAGGAAGCATTGCTGAATTCTGATTCAGTGAATGCTTTTTGCTTGGCTGTTGTGCTGAGCCACTTTCTTAAAAAGTATTGGACTTGGAAAAACAAAACTAATTTTTATTTGCCTAGATGGCTGCCGCACCGATCCCAGCTGCATTTGTCCCCCACGGCCTCTAAAACCGAGATCTGACCAATCAAACACTGCTGATCGTTCAGCTCTTGGTCTTCAGCCTGCAAAGTGCTGGTCACTGTCGGCCACCAGCTCTCGGCTCGGTTCTGCTGTTCCAGCTCTCACTAGAGCGCTGAGCTATGGAGGGGATGGGAGCGTCTGGCTCAGCCTCTCAGTGGCTTGCTGAGAGGCTAAACCAGCTGTTGGTGCAGGCTTGCGGGCGAATCCCGACCATATGGTCAGAATCTTTTCAGAGCCTGGACCGGCTCTGTGACATTAGCGGACATTAGGCTTTAGCCTGCTGTTGCACTTAGTTCTGCACGCCTGTGACCAAGAGTAGAAGTATAGCCAAAAAAAACTTTGGCCTTCTCCTTTAAATGACCATTATCCTCACATCAATGGGCATCTTTGGACATACAATTGTCATACTAACTATCTACGCTAAATAAGAATCATCAACATTCATCTTGTACCTCTCTCACATGTGGGCTGATTATTTTATAAGATTTCATCTTTTTATTATTTCAATACATAATTTATATAGCTCTAACACTTTACAAAATAAAGGGAAATAGTACAGTTGCAATACAAATGAAAGTGGTTCCAAAGACTAAACATTTTTTACCTTAATGCATTCCTTCCGTTGAGGTAAAAAAAACATTTAAGTAAAAGTTTTGCCCCCTCACCCCCCCCCCCCCCCAATACTTAATTCCTCACTCTATTCAGCGCTGTGCCTGTCTGCAGTGGCTCGCTTCCTGGTCTCAGAGGCTTTGCTGTGGCAGCAGGAGCCAGTCAGTGCTGTCAGTCAAATCCTGTGACCAGGGAGTGGGGCCCAAGCTGCTGTGTGTCTATGGACACAGGCAGCGCTAATCGGGATCGAGTGTGCAGGTGTGCCACAGTAGTAGGAATCAGCTTTCTATGGTGGCACACCAAGAAGAAGAAAAGTCAGGACCACCGGTACCAAAAAGAGGAGGATTGGGGCCGCTCTGTGCAATTCCATTGTACAGTACAGGTAATTATAAACCTGTTATGTTGTTTTTTATAATCACTGTAGAACAAGAGGGTTAATTGGGCCCTGCTTGTGAGAGCTTGCAATTTAAAATGGAAGGGGAAGTTATACAGAAAGGTAGTAAGAATGTGTGAGCTGATCTAAAAAGTACACAGTGGTACACAGTGGTGTATGGGCGGCACAGTGGTGTATTGGTTAGCACTCTCAACTAGCAGTAAGAAGGGTTGCTGGTTCGAATCCCAACCGCGACACTACCTGCCTGGAGTTTTGCATGTTCTCCCTGTGCCTGCGTGGGTTTCCTCCGGGTGCTCCGGTTTCCTCCCACACTCTAAAGACATGCAGGTAGGTTAATTGGCTTCTGTCCAAAATTGACCCTAGTATATGAATGGGGACCTTGGATTGTGGGCGCCTTGAGGGTAGGGACCAATGTGAGTGTGTGATGTACAGGCATAGGGACAATTGTAGACACTCACTCAGGTTGAACTGGATGGACTGGTGTCTTTATTCAACCTTGCTAACTATGTAACTATGTAAAAGTTCAGTTGTTGGCTTTAGGCAGGATCGGTTTCCTGAAGTGATGAATTTTCAGGGATTTCTGAAAGGCTTACTAGAATAGGAGATATGTGGACAGATTCAGATCGCGGACAGGGTATGGAAGATTCTCTGGAGAAGTCGAGGAGAAAAACCTGGGGGAAGTGTGGTGAGGCATCTAGAGAGCAGGAGATCTTTGGAAGAGCAAAGAGGACAATTGGTGGTGTAACTTGGGCAGAGATGTGGATGGCTTTGTATGATGATAAAATTTTAGATTTTATTTGAGTATGCAGAAACCAGTAAAAAAAAATTGGCACAGAGGAATGGTGGACACTGAGTGATTGGTAGTTTAGATGGGTCTGATATCATTCTGAGATTGCTAGTTACAGAGGTCAGCACTTAGAGTACAAATCTGCAGGTTTCTAGTAAAAGTCCATATTCACCTGGAATTTCCTAAGCTGGGGCAGAAGTGACTAAATCTTTGTCCAATCCACCACTTGGGTAAAGATTTAACTGTTTGGAGGTACCACTAGAAGGCAGTAATAAGCACATCCATCCAATGTCAGATGCACCAAGCTTGCTGAACAACTTTGGTATAGCTTGCAAGATTTCCTCTTCTTAATGAGAGATGGGGAGGGAAGGTGTTAAGTAAACGTATGCCATGTCAATCATCTTAGACACTATTAACCCGAGCAGGCTCTACAGCAGCAAACAGGCAGATGTCTGCCTGTCCATCGGGAATGGGCATTTGGGTGTCTATGCCTAATTTTGGAAGATTCCTTCTGTCTTGGTGCGAAATTGTCAGAGGCAGAAAGTGATGGGAAAAACTTGGGATATTTTTCCAAAGGTGACACTGCAATATTTATTCTTTTATTTAGACTTGCAAGTAAGGAAACATCTCTCCATTGCTATTAGTCAGCAGATTTCTAACAATTATTTTGGCATGACTGCAGTTATTGCAACAAATTTGTACTGTTTTGGGTAGCCATTGATAGGGACGCTTTTCATCTCCTTTGATGAACTTCTTTGCCATTGGCTTGTTTTGTGGACAGAAACAATTGCAGACTGCGAATAAACTAGCAAGTGTAGTATGCACTGTTTTTCAGCTTCAGACAACTGCACAAAATGAATTTCAGGATGAAAATTTGAGCCACTCAGCAGGTGTCATTGAAGTCGGGTAAAATACTAAATTTCTCGCTTGACCTGCAGATGCCTAGAAGTGGTTAAAAGCAGCCTTCTGGAGATTTAAATTGCAAGTCATTTCATAATTGGGTTATTTGCCAGCCCAGAATGCAATATAGCATATGGTATTTGTGGACTGCCAGAACATGTGGTATTCTGTCATCGGAGATAAGTTGCCACATCTCCAACTTTCCCTGAAACTAAATGATTGTACAATAAGTTATGTGTGTCCTTGAGAGCAGGCCAGTGACGGCAGTGAGGGTTCATTTCCCTGCTGATATTTATGGGGATTTTATTTTATTCTTGCTCATCACAAACGCGGAGCTGTCTGAAGCTGCTGCCCACAGGAGAAGGGTATATTTTGGTAGAGGGTGGGACACATTCTTACAGTGGCAATAAAACAGGACTGAAGGTGCGAAGTGATATCCATAAAAAAAACAACTGAAGGGAAAAAGCGATGTGTAGAAAGACCACGTCTCTGCTTCATATCCCCTCCTCCCTGTATCTATTATATTGCCTGCTCCTTCCTATTCCTCTGTTTTGGCTTCTCATTGTTTAATGAACAAGCTGTTTTATTCTTCTATTGTCCATTTTGTTTCTTCTCTTGTAAAGGAAACAAGCTGATCCCATGGTCTGTTTCATTAGTTTTGTAAGGACTAATAGGAATGACGCAAAGTTATGCAGGTTAAATGTATTGCAATCTCTCGACCTGTATTTTAAAGAGGTACTGACATTAGGATCCATTTATCCTAAACAGTGTCTCTATAAAGGAAACCTTATTGAGAGTGACATATAGACTGCCTCTCCTGAGCTCTCATAGAAATTCTTGTTACCTACCTGCCGTGCAGATCCAGTTGCTTCTTTAGTACTCCAATCCAGAGCAGACAAGCAGTTCAGGTGTTCTAACATGATATTAACTTGCTGCCTGTCCACAATAAATATGTAAAAAGAGAGGTCAGCAATGCATAGAATCCAGCACATAGCCTCCATGTTTCTCTTAGTACAAGTTTCCTTTATAATGAGTTACTGACCTGGAATGAGCAAACAGCCCAACCTGCATTTGGGTTCTTGGTCACCAAGTGAGCCATAGAATGTAAAGGAAACTTAAGTTTATAGTCAATCTTATTTTTATCAGATAGGTTCACATTAAAAAAAGAGATCTGAAAATGGACCACAAACTTAGCCCTGGACTTCTCCCCTGAGGACTTGTCAGACATTTGGCAAACAACTCGCAAGGCCTCTCCTAATGAAACTGCCCTGGAGACCTCCTATAAAGTTTTATCAAGATGTTATTTAGTTCCACACAGGTAGAAAAGTGTATCTGGGGCTATTCACCCACCTGTTTTTGGGGGTGTGGGGAGCCTGTTACATACATACACACATAGTGAACTTGCCCCATTGTATAATCCTATTGGGATGACATTTTCTCAGTTCTTTCGAGAAAGAATATTGTGAAAGCCTGGAAGACGCTTGCACCTTGCATAATAGCTACAAAGAATTGGGTCACTCAGACGATTATACATACAGAGTAATATGGTACACTAAAAGTTGACAGCTGTCTACCTCCAGATTTTAACGCCTCTCTTATGGAGGCCTTAAACGACTCTACGTTTTTGTCTTTTTTTTTTGTATTTTTGATTGCATTCCCCGAAGCCATTTTCCTTCCCTTAACCACCATCTCTCCTCTTCCCCCACCCTTTCTTTTTATTCCTACAATCTTTCTATCCCCCCCCCCCCCCCTTTTTTATTGGCTTGAACTTTGCTGCACATTTTGCTGACATTGCCTGGTCCCCACTACTCCCTGGGCCATGACTGGGATGGTCCATCCAATTGTCGACTTTCTAACTTCCTTTATCTGTAAATTGTACAATATGTTGCTATGTGCCATCATCTGTCGAATTTTCACTACCCATCTGTCGATTGGCCCCCTGTTTTGAGGATACACTATAGATGGTACTTTGTATGTTATGGCTTTTGTGTTGCTCAATAAAATATTTGAATATGAACACCCATCAGGCTATTTATATGAGCCCTCAGTATCCCTTTGGATCATGACCAGTAGATGGTTGAGAAAAAAGAAAATGTGTGTGTGTGTATACATATAAGAAACATTTTAATTAGGCATGTTACCGTAACCTTCTCATATGTGCAGTGAATTTTTTTTTTTTGTCTTGGTGGTAGCAGTATTTTGATCAGGCTGTTCCCATGTTTGAATTCCAGACACTGGACTGGGTGACTCTGTGTGTTCAAGTCCTAGCATCTCTAGCACTACAAGCCCCAAACTAGATCCACCACCGTCTCCGCATGCCAACCGCAAGAAACACCGCCGGAAGAAAAGTACGAGTAACTTTAAAGCTGATGGACTTTCCAGCACAGCTGAAGGTGAGACCTTCCCATCTTTCCTACCCATCTTAATGTTTGAGACATATAAATGTCGCTTATCCCTCAGAGAAGTAGAAATGTACTGTAAAGGTAGTTCAGTCACTAATACCACTGCCATGTGTCCTCATACTGTATTAAAGCATGTGTTGCATCTTCTCAGTTTGTTCCATCACTTTGCCACACAGGTCTCTACACTGGTTAGTGATCAGTCACATCAGCTGTTCCATTAAGTCAGCCTATAGCTGTGTGTATTGTGATGGTATCTGTATGCTCTTCTAATGGTTCATTGTGTCCTCACTTGTAGCAGTAGTATATGACAGTGCTTTTTAAAACCGGAGCAAAAGCGGAACCCAAAGCAAAAAAGGTTTCATATTTAAGGGTTCATCTACACCACAAGACTTGGCTGGACTGTATCGTTCAACTCAACCAAAATGCAAAAGAATGACGATGCATACCAGTGGTACCAATGTAAGCTGGCAAAAAAAAAATCTTGACAATGTTGCATTTCATCGCAGTGTGATGCAACCAAATTCCTTGTTTCATTTTTGCAAGTGTAGTCTCATTGCTGTTGCCAACAGTCCCAACTTTGCAATAGTTTTCATAAAATACATCTTCTGTAGTGGATTGAAATATGCAGATAACCGTCCCAGGGTAAGAAACATGGATGTAGATAGGCGCTTAGTCTATCTGTGCCCACCTGTTTGCCCTTTTGCCTTGTCTAGGCGTGCCTACACATGTTATAATGACCATATTATTGATCATTGTATTTCATTGGGTAATGCATTAATGTTGTTCCATACTTTGATTACATTTATTCAGCACCCAGTTGATTAAATTTATAGAGTACACCTGAATGTATTTGTTTGACTCCCTCGTGTGTTTCCTGTTCGTTTGTAACCATCACTGGTTTAAAGCCATGTGTGTTTGGATTTTAAAATCCTAGATCTTTGTTCATGTTTATATGTAAGCGTTTGGAATTACCTGATTAAATCCCATACAGCAAGATACATCACGTGTCCGGTCTAGTTCAAAGATATTGTTGTGAATGGAATAAAGCTACCAATGGCCAGCAGATAACCATCACTAGGTCTAGGGACGTTGCGTTGCTTGCAGCAGAGCTTTCTGCTCAGTGTATAGGCAGGCAATACAAACCTCACCAAAGGTAGCTTGGTGGGTTAGATTACATATTCACTATTACAGTAGTTTTCTAACATCTGTGGGTTACATACAGGCCAATGCTGGATTCTACAATATACCTGACACTCGAGTTTAAGTTATTGGCAGCAGTCTCATTTATTTTAAAATCTAACACAACATATTTGCTCTCCGGTATGTATTCCACCTCAAACAAGACTGTTCATTACAAAATTAAGTCACCCTTAATAACCACGAAGCCTGCATTCTGGGGATTTTAAGGTGGTGTTTTTTTTTTTTTTGTTTTTAGGCATTTTTGCATGTGTATCAAAACTTTGTTTGCTGGGCAAGGAGAGGAGAGCAGTTCTATAGGAAGAGAGGAATTCTTCAGGCATAAAAAGTGCACAAAGATGTAAATTAGCATGCATATATTGTATTTGCAAGTGTTCCCATTGATATCTATGGAAACGTGGACATGGAGTATAAAGGGGACTGACTATACAAGTGTGAACAGAGACAATTAGAAGTAGTCAAACAAATTGCGCATAGATGATTCCTTTTTTTTTTTTTTTTCGTTCAACCAATGGGTTGATTTGATTCCCCCATCACCACACTCTGTGTTGTTGGGAGAATCCCACCATGGATCTGTTGTATTCTGACTGCAAGGAGAGTTCCCCACCATCAGACTACAATGTTTAGTGTTGGCGGCTATAGCTGGCGGCACTGATCAAGGAAAAAAAAACAGGCTGGTTGTACAGAAGTCGATAAAGACTAAGGATGAGCTCAGGTTCGCATGCTCCACATGCGGAGCCTGCCAGGAAGTGAGACATTGTCCTGATGCGCGGCTGCAGAGATCGGCAATGTCTCACTGCCTGTGATTAGCGCAACTCTGCGCCAACTTCCTGGCGGGCTCTGCACATGAAGCATGTGAACACACCTGAGCTCATCCTTAATCAAGACCATAGATGGATTGAAATTCAGCCTGTACCTGCTGAACCGGCCAAATTTCAATCCATCTATGGTCGGCTTTAGTAAGGTGTAATAATGCATAGTCAGGCTTAAGGAAACAAGCAACAAATGTGAATGGGGTCTTATCCACTTCCCACCCGGCCAATGCACATATATACGGCCGGGTGGGAGCCGTCTACTTCTGATAGGACGTTCAGGAACGTCCATCAGAAGGAGCGGGATCGCGCGTGCCCGCGCAGCGGCGCGATCCCGATGCACCCGTGTCACCCAGACACGGCGCATCTCAGATCGGCAGGAGGGCTCTGTGATTGGCCCTCCTGATCACATGACGGCCGTCATGTGATGTAAACAAACAGCCGGTTGCTAGGCAATCGGCTCCTCCTCTCCTCACACAGAAGTCATCGCTGAGGAGAGCAGATCGCTGCAGCCGGCTGATGATCAGTGAGTATGAGCTGTTTTTTACAGCTTTTTACTCACTGATCATCAGTCTAGTGTAATACACAACACACCACACAGTGTAAACACCACACAGTATAAACACAATGTCCCTACACATGTCCCCAAAACATACATGTCCCCAAATAATAAATACACATATCCCTAATAATAAAAACATGTCCCCCACATATGTCCCACTAAAATCACATGTCCCAATGATTATCTGCACACATATGTACATGATCATTTGCGTACATATGTCCGTGATCACACAAACCAATTATTATACACTTAGCCGAATTTTTTTTACCAAAAACATGTAGCAGAATACATTTTGGCTTAAATTTATGACAAAATTTGATTTTATTGGATTTCTTTTAAAATAGAAAAAAGAAAATATTGTTTTTTTTTTTCCAAATTTCCGCTTTTTTTGCGCTTATATCGCAAAAAAAAAAAAATGGAGTCGTGAATAAATACCACCAAAATAAAGCTCTATTTGTGCGAACAAAATGATAAAAATGTCATTTGGGTACAGTGTAGCATGACCGCGCAATTGTCACTGAAAGCGCTAGAGCGATGAAAGCTGAAAATTGGGCTGGGAAGGAAGGGGGCGAAAGTGCCCTGTATTGAAGTGGTTAAAGTGATTGTAAAGGCTTGTGTTTTTTAATTAAATAAAACATGTTCTACTTCCCTGCTCTGTACAATACTATTGCACAGAGCGGCCCTGAACCTCCTCTTCTGGTGTTCCCAATTTATGCTTTAGACACCTCCTTTTCTCTGAGTTCCACCATAGCAAGCCTCTTACTATGGGGGCACTCATGCTAAGTGGACTGTGTGTGTCCATAGGCTCACGCAGCATGGCTTGACCCTGCCCCCACCGCTCCCTTCTCAGTGAATTTGACTGACAGCAGCAGGAGCCCAATGGCTCCTGCTGCTATAAGTAAAGCCCCTGAAGTGAATCGGAGGAGGGCGGAGTGTGGCTGCTGGAGGGGAACATACTGGATCAAGAGTGGTGTCAGGTAAGTGTTTTTGGGAGGGGGAAGGGAGGCAAAGAGTGCAAGGTTTTTTACCTTCATGGATAGAATGCATAAAGTTACAAAACATTCTACCTTTTAGAATCACTTTGAAGAAAACCTGAAAACAAG
This sequence comes from Lithobates pipiens, assembly GCF_037356315.1. Lineage (NCBI taxonomy): Eukaryota > Metazoa > Chordata > Amphibia > Anura > Ranidae > Lithobates > Lithobates pipiens. Next base: position 126,241,786 of record NW_027507784.1, read on the forward strand.
TACACAGCTATGAAGAGTAAAATGTCCCTTCCTCCTCATTTTTTTTTATATATAAAAGTCCCAATATAATTATTTTTTTATTTATATTTTTAGATAGATGCTCTTTATGTAATACACTGCTATAGAATTCCCATATTTTCCTGCTAAATACTCTTGTTTATTCTTCCAGGCACCCTTGCTGTTCGAGACAGAATATCTGTAGAAGCTTTGGTGAATCACTGATTTAAACATAACAAGCTCTAATTAACCCTTTTGAAATGTGAGCCTAGTTAAAGCTCTCATCCTGACCATAGGATGTGCAGGGTCTTGTGTCCATAGCTGTTCCGCACCTGGACATCCTGTGTGGTCATTCTGTGCACCTGTATTGAGAGTATTACGATTTCCCCATAATTAGAGATGAGCAGAGAGATCACAGCAATAGTAGTGTGATAGTCATTGATTTCTCTGTGGGCAGCAAGGGACCCAAGTGAACTCCACCAAAACATTGTATGTAATGATATTATTTAGAATACTGAAGCTGTAATTCCAGAATGTCAACTTCGTTTTAAAGGGCCAAATGAATTTCAGCTTTAATACAAATGGCATAAACAAAATGAGTGAAGCAATGACTGTGGCATCTTTGTAAAAAAAGAAATAATCTTGAAATGGACAGTTTTTTCAATTTTTTTTTTCAAGCAGTTGCACTCCCCCGGTGTATCTGTATCATACACAAAGGGGTCTTACATCTATTGTACACTAAGCAGCATGTCTATCTGAATTCTACCTAGAGCAGAGACTCTGTGTATTATGCACAGGACATTGTGTGCTTTTAGTTTTTAAAGATCAATCAAGATGCATCAGTATTATACTCAAGGTTTTTGTGTCTCTACTTTATACAAAGGAATGTGTGAGTATTTTTAAGGTGAACTTTACCCTAGGCAAGAATTACCAAGTGCGTTCATTGTGTTCGGTTTCATGTGTGTACGTTCCTGCCATGTTGTCTGGCATCATTTACGTTTTATGCAATGTGAAATAATACTGCACGTTCTCATGACCAACACCGCTACTTCATATGGAAGCAGCATCTGATTATTCCATGCTCCTCGCTATATGACATCCTAAAACTGGGCAAAACTGGTTCTCCGCTAAGGCTTAACTGATGAATACACAGTTGAAATGCATACAGTAAAACCTTGGTTTGAGAGTAACTTGGTCTGAGAGCGTTTGGAAGACGAGCAAAAGTTTTTCATAGATTTTGACTTGATATACAAGCGATGTCTTGATATACAAGTAGCGTCATGTCACAACTGAGTATAAAAGAGAAGAGAGGCACCTCTAAGTGTGCAATATGGTTACATTTTCATGAATATTCAACATTTAGCAACTCCCATCCTCCGCACCGCCACTGACGCCATCTCTTCCACGCTGCACTCCACAAGCTCTTCAAGCCTTGCATTCAGATCTCTCTACTGCAGGGTAGTCACGATTGCAGACTGACAGCGGTGTGTAGGATGAACTATGTGGAGAGCTTTACCCCAGATGCCTGCATACTTAGATGTGCCTGTTTTAGTCATCAACCGTGTGAGTTGCTAAATGTTGTAACTTCATTAAATGTAACCATATTGCCACACTTAGGCCTCATGTACACTGCTGCTGGTAAACGGATGTTTAAGAGCAGTTGGGCATTTTTTTCAACTGCTCTTGAAGGTGCTTCCATCTTCATCCGGTCTTCCTTCCGGGTTCGCAGACTCCGACCGGGTGAGTGGCCGGAGCTGCGGTGACATCACTCCCGCCGCTTACAGCAAAGTGCTCTGGAGGAAAAGCACAGGTGGCCTTTCCTTCAGAGCACATGCACCGGTGATGTCACTGGCTCCATGTACAGTAAATATGTCCTAAACTGTGCACATTTAAGGGATGTTTGCAGTGCCTATAGGTAAGCCTTATTATAGGCTTACCTATAGGTAAAATTCATGCATGGGAGTTTACTTTAAATCTCTCTGCACACTGCCTTGTGTTTTATGCGGTACAGCTTTGTCCAGATCCCAGCCTGGCATTGGAGAGTGAAGGACACATTGATGAAATCATTCTTTTGCTTTCCCCTCTTTTAAGCATATTTGCGTGGTCATTTACGGCATTGTGCAAATCATTTTTTGTTCTCTTCCATTGCTTAGTACATGCTAGAATTACAGAGAGGCGCAAGTAGAGGTAGAAAGTGTCAAAGGACTGCCAGTGCGCTGCTCAGGCGGTGAGGATTGGGTTGCTTAGCAACATGTTACACTCTAAATATAAGTGTACATATATAAAACAACCAAGTTTTAGCGCTGTCCCCACTGTTCACCTTCCATCAGTAGTCAGTAACGGATGCATATAATCAACTATGGCTGTTGCAGCTCTCCCACATATCCACTGGGTGGCAGACAGGAATCTGGAAGTATATAGAGAAAGCGCACGCCTACCCTAGTGTTTTATTGTTTATTAAAAGATAAAAATGGTAACATATGAAGTTTGCACTCACTGACATCCAGTGTTTCATAGCATGTACAGTTCACAACAGCCTCCTCTCCTGCTCCGTACCGAATGGTTGGCTCACTTGGGCTTGCAGCATAAGATCACATACAGCACGTCTAAGCCTCCTTTTCGCCCACACTGCTCTCCATTCAACACACTCGCACGGGCCCGCTGGCGCTTGTGTGGTGTTCCACGGAGTTCTCAGGAAGGGAGAAAGACTAGATGGAAGCTTAGACGTGCTGTATGTGATCTTATGCTGCAAGCCCAAGTGATCCAACCATTCAGTACGGAGCAGGAGAGGAGGCTGTTGTGAACTGTACATGCTATGAAACACTGGATGTCAGTGAGTGCAAACTTCATATGTTACCATTTTTATCTTTTAATAAACAATAAAACACTAGGGTAGGCGTGCGCTTTCTCTTGCTTTATATACTTCTAAATATGAGTGTAACATATAACATGTTCTTAAGGACAAACTTAACCTTTAAACAGTGCAAACAATATGAAAACATTAGCAATACTTATAATGAATAATCTGCCTGCCTTGCCAATTAAAAAGCCAAAACAGCATGACAAAATTAGACCTGGGGGTAGAAAAACAGAAAAAAAATTCTGTGGCACACGTAGTGCGCCATGGTGAACAATAGGCATGGCCAGTCGGAAGGTCTTAAAGGGGAATTGAACAGAATCTGTGTCTGCTGTATATGCTACACACATATACCACAGTCCTTTCACCCACAAAATACTAATTATTTTACCACAACCGACAGCCTCACAGACACAAACCTCAGGATAAAGGAAGGGTTTTTTTTTGTTTTTTTTATGAAATACTTCCATTGCATTTTGTTTATGCACACAGAAAGGATATAGTTTTACTGAGCCTACCTCAAAGAATAACTTCATTAAAACCAGGAACTGTTGAGATAATGAACATCTTGGTCAGGTTTATTTACAGCATAATTTATAGAGTGCAGGGTTAGGCGTAAGTACTCTACGTTCACATTAGAGTCCCCCCTTACATCAAAGTCCCCAATGTCCCAACTTACATTAAAAACCCCTTTCATCCTGCAGCATGCCCCTTACATCAGTGCTTCCAGACTGCCCCCTTACATCTTTCAGGAAACTTCCTTACAGAAGTGCCTCCAGCGTGCCCCCTTACTATCCTCTTCCAGCGTGCCCCCTTACTATCCTCTTCCAGCGCGCCCCCTTACTATCCTCTTCCAGCGCGCCCCCTTACTATCCTCTTCCAGCGCGCCCCCTTACTATCCTCTTCCAGCGCGCCCCCTTACTATCCTCTTCCAGCGCGCCCCCTTACTATCCTCTTCCAGCGCGCCCCCTTACTATCCTCTTCCAGCGCGCCCCCTTACTATCCTCTTCCAGCGCGCCCCCTTACTATCCTCTTCCAGCGCGCCCCCTTACTATCCTCTTCCAGCGCGCCCCCTTACTATCCTCTTCCAGCGCGCCCCCTTACTATCCTCTTCCAGCGCGCCCCCTTACTATCCTCTTCCAGCGCGCCCCCTTACTATCCTCTTCCAGCGCGCCCCCTTACTATCCTCTTCCAGCGCGCCCCCTTACTATCCTCTTCCAGCGCGCCCCCTTACTATCCTCTTCCAGCGCGCCCCCTTACTATCCTCTTCCAGCGCGCCCCCTTACTATCCTCTTCCAGCGCGCCCCCTTACTATCCTCCTCCAGCGCGCCCCCTTACTATCCTACCATTATCCTATCCGGGACAAGTATTGCTGTAGCAACCCAGTACCCCTACTCCAACCTCATGGGCGCTAAACAAAAGGAAGTGCGTAGCCTTATATAGTGTGTCTGTGTAGTCTTATATAGATACCTACTTTGCAGAAGTGTTTAGGGTTAAATCAGTAAGTTAATATTTGCTTCAATAAAATATTTTATCACAAAATATACCATAGTCGGTTCTCCATATACATATAAATACTAGGAGTGCCAAAAACTGACTAGAAGAAGACCACCTGCCCACATCCCTAAATAAGCTGTAGAATAGACCAATTTTTCCTCTTTGTGAGACTTTAAAAGGCAGGAGTCTTCAAGAAAATTATATCAAAGTATTAATTTGATTAGAAAAGTTAAAAGGTGTGAAACAATAAAAATATATGGATGCACAACTACGAGCTCATGATGCACAAGAAAACACAACGATATATACAAACGCAATAGGAATCCTGACACCACACTAGTAGATCCTGAGTAGTGAAATTGAAACCAAGAAAGCCAGACGCGGTTCAAGGTAATTAACGAGTAAAACCTCTTCTTCAGGGGCTGATAGTGTAGTATATATCCTCATCTGTAAACATTGCAAAAAGAACACAGGTAAACTAACAAAATAAATGTACTAAACAGTTATAATTCAAAAAGGTAAAAGGTATTGAATAACATCCATTGAATATATTACATAGTATTCTAACCGTATATTGTTGTACATCAATATTCAGGAGGCATCCAACATGATAAAATTGGGGAAAAAATTGCGATTTTTGCCTGCAGGGATCAGATCCGTATACCAGTGCGTGATGTCAGTGGAGTGCCATAGACTTGGTCAACAAGCAGTGCACAAAGGGCATGTCCCAACCACATATGTTGCACCTAGTATCCATATACAGCTCTTTGCTATGCTTTTATACCTTGACCCTTACAGTTGTGGAGGTACCCCGTCTATTGGAGACGTATTGGTCAACACTGTGATTTTGACTTTATGGCCACAGCCAGAGCGCCTTCTTTTATTCTTATGTTCGTCTCTCTGATGAACCTGAAATCCTTCTGTTGAAAGGATGCTCGGAGACTCTTACAGCATTGGCTGTCGGAAAACACTAGCCTCAGCGTGAGATTCAACCATCTCTGAAATCTAATAATGTTTTCGATTTTTTAAAAGTATGGCCAACCTAGGTTTCCAATTCCAAAGTCCCTGTGCTGAAAGCAATGTTCTGGCTGACTTCAGTCGTTCCTCCTCTACAGTCTAAAATTGAGGTTGGAATTTGATTGTTTTTAGCTATATAGACATTGCTTTTAATCATCTGTCACTTATGATTTGACTGGTGAATCTTTAATTCAGTTATTTGAGTGCCTTTCCTTTTATATTTCTCTTATGTTCTCCTGTGTTGCTTTTCCTGTTCCCTGGCTTGGCATTATGCTTCTTTTCACTCTAAAACCAACTTCAATGTAAAATTTCAGCATTTCCAAATCCCTGCATTCTTCTGTATTGTACATTGCTCAAATCATCTGCATCACATTAAAATCATTGTTTCTTTATTGTACGTAAGAAAACAATGTGCTTGTTACATATATATCGATGTGTTTGTTTATGATTGGGACATATATTGGAGTGGGTGCCAATTATATCCACAGACTGTGTTGTACATAAACCAGTTTACCTGTAATTATTGTAAAAATTGTACACCTTGGTGAGCTAAAAATGAACAGGAATATACAATATACAACTTTTTACATATTGGATATATATATATATATATATATATATATATATATATATATATATATATATATATATATATAAAATATAATCTTTTATGTTGTCTTTTGTTGTGTGCATGGCCCCATGTACACAAACGTGAAACTCTTGTAAGCTTCATTTTTGAAACTGTCCAGCCAGATTGGACAGCTGTCATTGTCTGTTAGCACACTTCTGATTTTATGGTGAAAATGGACAGTGGCAGAGCTTGCGCTGTGTAAAGCAGGAACCTCCATTTACTATCGTAATATTTGGAGGTCTGCTGTGCACCAGTTATGGCTGACAAAACCACCAGATCAGAGGGTTCGACTGTATCTAAATCCAAAGCCAAACATGTAATATATTTCTTGTGGTGACTGCATTTGCTTTTTACTTTTTAGGCTAAGAACATTCTCAGCAAGTACAGAAAAAAACTGTTGCCAAAAATAGTGTCCTTTTTGCTTCCTCGTATCCTGATAGAAAGCACAAACTACCATATTTTTACTGTGTAAACTATTGGTTCAAATAATCCACCATGTAAGGGCCCTTTTACATGAGTGGGCCAATGAGTTCCACTTGTCAGTTTTTCAGGCAGACCTAATCAGACCCTTCAGTCTCCTCTATGGTGTGACACCTGCCTACATCCAATCTGATCCTATCTGCTAAAAATAGACGACTGGGGACCGTTGCACAAGCAGAGCAGACACGGACCAGGCATCTGCCTGCTTAGCAGGGATCAGCGGATAAATTCCAATGGAGCCCGTCCCATGTGTAAGGGACTTAGTAGAGATGAACTAAGGCTGAGATGTGTGAAGTCCAGCCTGTGTAATAGTCATGGCTACTTCCATTGATACAATGGAGAAATTAGTGTAGACATGAAGGGACCATCAATGGACTGGTAAGCTTAAATGTTTGTTTTTTTGGAGGGGTTTAGTTATGCTTTATGATAGCCGGACCCCATAGAGCCGCACACCTATGTAAATGTCATATACCATGTAGTACATGTGCAAGCTGTCACATGTGCTAAATATCACAACCAGTATACACATCTGATTACTTTCTTTGCAATGTATACAGTGCAGTCTTAATACCTATAAGACCTCAAATGTACCTGCACTACACATTACAGCACTGTTTGCTTGCATTTTGCCTGGAAATTGAGTGCTCTTGCCTGCCTTCCACCTGAAGTGTACATGACTGCCTCACACTTGGACTTGTCAGCATACTTCTCCTGTCTTGCATCTGGAGTAGTGGGCATGCCTAACTGCTTGCCACAAGGAGTGGTACTATATATTGCATTTCCAAGAATGAACTCTGAGATCTTCCAGTTAAGACTAAAGAGAGACATAAATGAATGTTATGGTGAGACTGTAACACTAATACTTGTATGTGAAAATCACTGGTAACGTACTTGCGTGTACAGGACCTCCTTCCTACCCCTTAGGCCCGTCTGTCTTTCTCTCCCTTTCTCCTTTCTTTTTTTCCCCATTTATTTTCTTTTTCTCCGTTTCTCCTTCCCTTTTGCTCTCTGGATGCAGCTAAACGCAAAGCATGGAAACTAAACCGTGTTGGCAGCCTGCGAAATGTTTACAGCGGCAACGCCAACACAGAAGGTAACACGTGCCCCTCACTGAGCCCCCCTCTGTCCTTGCTTTCTCTGCATGTGCTCCCTCTACTTTATTTGCATGTCTTTCCCACAGATTGCACTGCTTCTTCCTCTGTCTGTGTTATGTCCTTGTTCTTCTGCTGCTCTCATTTCCAGGAAAATATTTGCTCTTTCATACATTGTTGATGAATGTGGCTTTTCCAAATACAAAGTAAATACATATAACCTGAACTTAACTATAAATGACTAGGATTTGTTCTCACCTTTTAAGTCTATCCAATAGTCAATCTTGGAGTTTTGGGCCGCACTAGGAGACTGTTGAGGGTGCTGGTAGTGAAATACAATGGGTCCCATCCTTCACATCAGGGTTGCTATCCCCCTTTGACTGAGATTTAGACACCTTTGCTGATATTTCCATTCTTTCCTATAGCAAATTTAATTTGGGTGTTCATAGTGTTTTGCTTAGCCTGATGCCAATAGGAAGTAAAAATGGTCTCTGAAGACCCAATGCTGACATCACCCATTTATATGCTGCTCAGTTATAGGCCCTTTGTCAGTTGCCCCGCTGTCCACCCAAAATAGAATCTGCAAGAAGAGCTGTCTGTGTTGGTCATAGCTAACAGTTAAATGCTTCCTCTCACATTTTTAGTGCAGGATACAAAAAGCAAGGGAGAGCCTGGTTGCAGTGGGTCATTTCCATACTTAAGGCCCAGAGTGTGAGTAATCAAACAACTTATGCCATAGCATTGAACATGCTGTGCATTTTGTTGTCTGTATATGTGCATTCTTTTTTCATGCATTCATGCAGACGTTTCCATTCTTTCAACTCATTTGAGCTCCACAGAATGCATGAAAAATGCATGTCTTATGTAGCTTTTAAGTACGTGTTGGTGTTATTTTAATTTAAGGCTTAACTCCAGGCAAAATAGTAAAGGTTTGTCTGCAGAAGCCATCTTGTGGCTTACCTAAACATGGTCTGCTTTCAACAACAGAACCTCCAGAAACCAGATATCAAGCGGTCATTGTCACAGGCTCCCCTATTTATGTTTCATGTGACCAACCAGCCACGGCTGCTCTCTCACTTGCACAGAGTAAGTGATCATGTAACAGCCTTGTGTAGTCTTCAGTGTGAGTGGATCCATTATACGGATCCCTCGCAGTTTTTTTTCCTGCCTATAAACACCCATCTAATTTGATTGTCAGTTCATACAAATGAGACAGTCCAGTCCTGCCGGTGACATTGGCATATGGGGGTGGTGACCGAAAGAAGTTAACTACCCTGTCATCACCCACAGTGTGGCACACCAAGCTTTATTGTAATGACCGGCACAACACACAAGACCCGTCTTCCTGTGCCTGGCCATAGCAAGGATTTCAGCCACTACTAGTGTTGTCGCAGGTAAGTAAAACTTTTTATGTCTAATTAAAATGTAATAATAAAAACTTTAGGATTGTGAGCAATGTTTGGGGGGGGGGGGGGGGGGGTTAAGCTTTATTAATATACAGGATTTACATAGCTCTAAATGCTTTACAACATAAAGGCATATAGCACAGTTACAATCCAATCCAATGGAGAGAGAGAGAAAAACGGGAAGCGCCAACCTAAGTGTAGTAATTAGATGCACAGTTTATTGTAAAGGACTAAAACACTCACAAAAGGTGGTTAAAATAAGGCTCATCTGGTGCCTGGTTAGGCTCATCAGATAATCTCATGGACATCACGCTGTAGCAGCAGGTGGTGTTAGTGCTGTGTGTGGCATGTGGGGCTTCCTTGGATCCAGGAAGAGCTACTGTGAACCTCAGGAGTGGATATGATGTCACCGGAGATGGAGAGGCTGCCAGGAAGCACTGGAGAGGATGGGCGAACAGGATAAGCTAGGCTACACGCTTGGAGCATCAGCTTCTTCTCAAGGCCTGTACAAGAGGACTCAGAGGGCCCTGGACATTAGAGCTTACAATCTACTTTGTTATACTTTTTTTTTTAACATACAGGTGTTTATAATGTGGCTAAGGACTCTCTCACAGTGTGACACGGAAGGGGAGGGTATGTTTTGTAGAAGTGCAAAGCACAGTAGGTTAGGAAAAGGCTCACAATCTTAAGACCGAGTTGTACTTCTTTAGGAACATTGAAGGTAAGTTGACCTTTTAAAACAGAAATAACAAATGCACGTTTTTTGATGTTAAAACAATCTGCATTTATACATTTTTTCTTGGGGGGCCTGCAGAGCATCATTACATACGTGAGACTGCAGGTGCAGTCGTAGGCTCCCAGCATAGCTGTCTACTCCTACCCCGTATGGGCAGGCAGTTAATTGAGAACAGGAAAGTCAATGGACAACATTCTCACCAGCACCCTCATAGTTCATTGACTACTACAAGCCATCAGCCACGGTGGCTGACGCTACTTGTAGGCATTCATTCACAGTAAACTATGATTGAATGATGCAGCCATTGGGGCGGAGTTCCGCATGGCCATGCAGTTTTCAAATTATGAGAGTGAGTGCAGGAGAAGATTAGGGATGGGGGGACTGCAAATGCTGGAACATGTTGCAAAAGTGAATTTATCCTTTAGGCTGGGTTCACACTGTCTTTGGATGTGGCTCATAGCCGGAGTCTAGTGCGTCCCTGTTCTCTGTTTCAGGGATTAATTGGGCCCTAATTTTTGTCTGAATTCAGACCTGAAACGGAGCTAAAAAAAACGCACTTGTGCAATCCGCTCCATGGCCACCACAGGGCTGTGTGAATTGTCTCCATTGAGAGCCAGTCAGTCTCCTGTCATGCGAATTGCATACGGGGAAACCCGCATCCAATTTACATCATTGTGAACCCAGCCTTAAATGATAAATAATTTACTTTTAGGAACATGTTACATGGTCCATTCCACCCATTTTTATAGTGGAACATGTAACTTGTTCCCACTGCTGTAGCCTCTCCTCAACCCACTGTTTTTAGTGACAGTGAGCCCGGGATCTTCTCCCCAAACTTGCTGTCATAATAAAAAAAAAGCGCCTGTACGGGTCTCCACCCACCCAGCTGCATTTTTCATTCACAGAGGGGAGAACTACAAGTACCGTCAGACTTTGCAGCTGTCAGCTTGTAGTTCTCACTGATCTACCACTGCTGTTGAGCACTCTAGGTAGTTCATTGTTTCTTCCTGTCATTGTGTAAATTCCTGTTCATACGAGGTACAGCAGACAACTTATACTGACAGTCCGCAGGAGTCCTGCATTGCACCCACAATCTGCTGATCGCAATTCTTTGCAGGCTCCTAGTAAAAAAAAAAAAAAAAAAAGTGTTATACATTTATTTACCTGTAAAAAGACGTGCATTTATTTTAATTTTTTTACAAAGTTTAACTTATCCTTTAACTACCTAGTTTTTGTGATTTGTTCAACACTGCTCAAATTCTTTGAAAATTGCAATGGAAAAGCTATTTCAAAGAGGCCAGCCTTATACTGAACAAATATTTAGGTCTGAGTTGTGTAGCTTCAACAAGCTAGCAGTCAGTCTACCATAACACATTATGCCAGAAATTCAGCATGGAAGACTTCTAATGCAATGCTGTATAATTGTTGATGGGTCTCATACAAGGCCTTTAATGGTTGATTTTATGTAAGTAGTTTTGCTGTGACTTAATGTAACTCTGTCATTAGAAAAGTATGGGGCTGTCATTGTCGAACCTCCCCATAAAGAATGCTAAATCCTTTGGCTGTCAGGCTGATGATTTGGCTTCAATGCTTTTTGAGTTTGTCACTTGGAAGGAAGATGGAGAATTCTGACATTTTTTGCTACTCAATTGCAGTATGCTTGTTCTAGCATATTCCAAAAATGACCAGCAACACTGCAGCCTCTTCAGTTTTTTTAACCTGCTTTGCTGCTTCTGATGGAATTGCTGTAAAAAAGGAACTGAAGAACACAAGGTTGTGCAGCTGTGCACTCTTAGGCTGGGTTCACACTATTGCGCATTGGATGCGGTTTGGCCGCATCCAATTTGCATAGCAGGAGATTGTGACTGGCTCTCTATTCACACATCTCCGCAGCGACTCTGGTGCAAAATTGCACAGGAGTCCTGTGTGTCTATTGGTCCGTTTCAGGTCCGAACTCAGCCCAAATTTCAGGCAGAAAAAGGAGCTGAAACGGTAAATGGAGACGAACCGGACACCACAACCTTCCTTTTTTTTTTTTTTGTACTGCAGATTGGAGAACGGTTATAGCCTGTCAGGTTTTTATTGCTGTTGATTACCCTATTGGAGTTTTCCTTTCACTTCAGTGTCAGAGACACAACAGGAAGTATAAATATCTTCGAACTAAGGAAAAGCCCACTGTTGTCCCTATTGGAAGATATCACCTTATTTTCTGCTCTAGTAACAATTATAAAATGTATATTTTCTCCTTCACTTTCTCCCATGGTAATAATGGTAAAATCGTTTGAAAAAATTGCGATCTCGATTCAACCCCCCCCCCCCCCCACAATCTTATTCTGACATTTCTATGATTCCATGAAGAGCCGTTCTCTGCTCACTGCTGACAAAAAATAACACAAAAATAAATAAATAAAAGGCATCCTGCCGAGTTTATCACAACATTGCTTAGCGCTGAGATAAAAAGAAACATATCATTTGGTTCTTTTATTTAGGTCAAAGGGATGAACTTGGTCTGTAAGTGAAGGCAGTTTAATCTGCTTAAAGCGGAACTTCAGTCATTTTTTCAACTTTCCATCTATTAAATCTTCTGCCCTTGTTGTTTTAACTTTGGATAGTAACTTTTTTTTTTTTTCGCCAGTAAATACCTTGTACAGCCCTCTTCCTTTTTCTTGTCTGGTAAAAAGCTTAGGCTTATGACCTCATGCACAGCTCACTATCGTGAGAATGTGCCAGGAAGGCAGGGGGAATGAGTCATAAGAGCCAATGAGGGCTGCAGAGCTGGAGGTGCTCCTGTGTAAATCCAGGAAGTGAAGGGAGTTTTATGCAGCATATTTGGCAAGTACAGAATCACAGTATATATATAAAATAATATGCAAAGTGGTTAGAGGGAAACTGTAGAATAGAAAAGATGTTTTTATTACAAATTATGCAAGTAGACTGCAGTTCCTCTTTAAAGACTAAGCCTATTTCTGACATTTGTTGCTTAAAATCAGTATTTTTTGCTAGAAAATTACTTTGAAGCCCCGAAAACATTATATATTTTTTTAGCAGAGACCCTAGAGAATAAAATGGCGGTCATTGCAATGCTTTGTCACACTGTATTTGCGCAGCTGTCTTTTAAAAGCAATTTTTATGGGAAAAAGTACACTTCAATGAATTAAAAAAAAAAAAAACGAAAGTGAAGTTAGCCCAATTTTTTTGTATAATGTGAAAGATGATGTTACGCTGAGAATCGTGATCTTTAGTCTAAGCAAAAAAATCGATTTTCGTTTTATCCAGGTTCGGAAAGCCCTATTGGGCATACATGGGTAATTTTTTTTTTTAATGTTCAACGAGTGGGTTGAACAAAAAAACTGACCCTATTCCTCGATCCACATATTCAGTGTGGATGGGGAAATCCTTCCCGCTGTGTAATTGTATTCTGACAGTGGGGATGCACGCTGTCAGGATACACAGATTAGCACTGCAGCCTATAGCCCTCAGTGCTGATCAAGGAAAAATATACCGATAGGCAGCCGAACAGAAGTTGATCAGTAGATCAACTTTTTTTCAGTTACCGTGGCCACACATTAATCAACCTTGCTGAACTGAGTTTCAATCCATGTATGGTCAACTTAGCCATGGCAGACTATGTTCACACTAGTGGGCCTTTTACTTTTTTTTTTTTTTACTGTATTTGAAGGCTCTACATTTATGTGTCTCCACAGCAGAGCAGTGTGATGATTTGGGGTGACATACAGCCCATTTCTGAAAAATGCAGGCATGCTGCCTTTTCCACAGTGCACCTCACACCAATGTTGTATGAACAGGGACATAGAAATTATAACATTATTATTTCTTATGTGCCTTAGCGGGGATCTGTTTGTTCAAAGCAGAAAAACGCAGGCCACTGCAGGTAGTGTGAACGTGCCATTAGTGATATTGTATCTCACCAATCGTGTCAGAACCAAAAAAAAAAAAAAACAGAGGTTTTATACCTTCTCCACGCTATCCCAAACTAGACTGGCTAGACTAAATACATTGCATCATCACTAACCATGCATGAGTAAGGTTTATAAAAGCATAACCTACACCAGTGTAGGCAAACCCAGATGTTTTGGAACTAAATTTCCCATGATGCTCCTGCACTCTGCAGTGTAGTTGAGCATCATGGGAAATGTAGTTCCTAAACATCTGGGGTGTCAAGGTTCGCCATCACTGAACACTGATGAGATAATGGGCTCAATTCATTCTTAACACACCAGGTTAAAGGATAAGTTCACCTTTACTAAAAAAAAAAATGTAAATTTTTTTGCAGGTAAAGAATTATGCATTTATTTATTTATTTTTTTGTTAGGAACCTGTAAAGCATTGCACCCGTGGGTGTAATGCCATGGTCCTGCAGACTTTGTAGCTGTCTGCCCGTAACACTAATACAGGCAGGCAGTTTCTTTCGGGAAGCTCAGTGAACTACCATGAATTATCAACAGCACCCTGGTAGTAGTAGTACTACAAGCTGATAGCCGCAAAGGATGTTCTTGTAGTTTTCCCATTCACAGAATACTGTGAATGAATGACACTGCCAGGCCGAGCCCCAAACAACTTTTTTTTTTTTTTTAGATTGTGAAAGCGAGCAGGGGGAGAAAATCCCCAACTCACGGTCAAAATGAGGAGGGGGTGCGGGGGACTTTGCATTTATTATCAGGGTGTAACATGTTACAAAAGATGAACTTATCCTTTATTATTATATTTTCAGCTGAATCCAGTGATATTTGAAAATTACAATCAAACTGCTAAAATAAAGCTTATTTATCCCCTTGTTTTGGGTATTGTTAATTAATCCTTATATAGTTCAGCAAGATCACATACATATGTATGTTGGTCCAGATGTATAGAGATTTGTAAAGGATGTACTCTTCTGCACATTTATTATTTAGCTACTCTCCACATGACCGGACCTGCTGGTAACTGACCTGTAGATATTCATTTAGACTCTGAACAAATTTGTCACTAAAAATTCAATTAGGCAAGACTATCTGTCAGTGTATTCAATAAATGTCCAAAATATTTGTTTTCCTGTCTTCAAAAGGGACAATGAACTTAATCAATTAAATGGTTATGTATACGTCTGAATCTGTTTGGAATCCAGCAGGTCAATGTGTATCTGAACCAAGGCACACAAAATGCAATCTACCACAATTTATCAGTCTTTAGGTGTGGTAGCCACATTCTCTTTTTTCATGCTTGTTTTCCTTTTAGTTTATCTTAAGCCAGTCATACATGGACTGAAAGGCATCTGGTTCAACAGGGACCGGCTGAATTTTGATCCATGCTTGAACTGGCTGGTTGTACAGAAGTCAAACTACCAATCAACTTGTATACCACTTGTATATCCATTTGGAAAGTTTCCACACAATCACCGATGCCAGCTATATCGCCCCTGTCAGAACACAGTAGCTTAGCAATAGTGTTTCCCCCCATCCACAAACCCGCTGGTTGAACAAAAAAAAGTATATGCTGCCTTAGGGACCTTACCATTAACCCAGTTCATGTCATAAGGTGACACTGCTCATTGTACTGTATTTATAGAGAAGCAGCATCGTCAACCTGGATTGGGACTACAGAGCACCTCCACTATTATCTTCTCTATAACATAGTAGGAGGTGTTAAGCTGACCATATGTTTTTTTTTTTTGTTTTTTTCTTTTCTGTTTTTTTTTTTTTTTTGTTCAACCAGGGGGTTGAACAAAAAAGAAAAAAACTGATTTCCCCATCCACAAACTCAGTATGGGTGAAGGAATCCTTCCCGCTTTGGTATTGTATTCTGACAGTGGGGAGCCTTCCCTTCACAATAATATCGGCAGCACTCATCGATCAGGAAAAAACAGACAGGCTGGTTGTACACGAGTCGATCAGTAGATCAACCTGTGTACAACAAGTCTGCCCATGCATGGATCGAAATTCTGGCAGCCCCTGCTGAACCAGCTGAATTTCCATTGATGTTTTGCTGGCTTAACCACTTTCAGACCGGACCAATTTGCTGGTCAAAGACCAGACCACTTTTTGCGATTCGGCACTGCGTCGCTTTAACTGACAATTGCGCGGTCGTGCGACGTGGCTCCCAAACAAAATTAACGTCCTTTTTTTCCCACAAATAGAGCTTTCTTTTGGTGGTATTTGATCACCCCTGCGGTTTTTATTTTTTGCGCTATAAACAAAAATAGAGCGATAATTTTGAAAAAAACGCATTATTTTTTACTTTTTGTAATAATAAATATCCCCCAAAAATATATAAAAAAACATTTTTTTCCCTCAGTTTAGGCCGATACGTATTCTTCTACATATTTTTGGTAAAAAAAATCGCAATAAGCGATTATTGATTGGTTTGCGCAAAAGTTATAGCGTTTACAAAATAGGGATAGTTTTATAGCATTTTTATTAATAATTTTTTATTATTATTTTTTTTACTAGTAATGGCGGCGATCTGCGATTTTTATTGTGACTGCGACATTGTGGGGGACCCATCGGATATTTTTGACACATTTTTGGGACCATTGTCATTTATACAGTAATCACTGCTATATGAATGCAGTGATTCCTGTGTAAATGACACTGGCAGTGAAAGGGTTAACCAGTGGGTGGCAGTGTAGGGGTTAAGTGTTCCTAGGGGTGTGTTACTAACTGTGGGGGGGTTGGGCTTTCATTTAGTGTACACTGATCTCTGCTCCAATCACATGGAGCAGAGATCAGCGTCACTAGTTGCTAGGCAGAATGGAAAAATGTTGTTTATACAGCATTTCCTCCATTCGGCCGCTCCGTGAGACGATCGCGGGGATGCCCGCGGCGATCGAGTCCGCGGGTCCCGCGACCGGACTCACGGGGGTCCCGACCAGAGCGGGAGCGCGCCGCCGGCGGCGCGCTCCCGATGGCACGGCGGCAACGAATATTGGACGTACATGTACGCCAATATGCCTGCCCGTGCCATTCTGTCGACGTACATCGTCGTGCGCTGGTCGGGAAGTGGTTAAAGTGGTTGTAAACCCTTACAACATGCTTTAACCTACAGGTAAGCCTAGATTAAGGCTTACCTGTAAGTGCTGCAAATATCTCCTAAACCTACATGGTTTAGGAGATATTTACAATTCCCTGTACGAGGATTCCTTCTGTGCATGTGCCGATGTACTCGGCGCATGCGCACTTTAGAAGGGTCACGGCATGCCGTTTTCATTAAACAACATGCCATGACTGGCGGCTCCTGCGCGCACGCGTGGGAGTGACGTCACGCAACTCACGCGACTCTGGCCAGTCACAGAGCCGGAGTCTGTGACCCCGGAAGAAAGATGGATGCTTCGACCCGGCGAGGAAATCGGGGACATCGCTGGCTCCTGTGTCAGGTAAGTGACACATAATGGGCTACTATGCGATGCATAGTAGTCCATTATGCTTTGCCTTTGCAGGGAAACAAAGAGGAAGTAAACCCATCAGGGTTTACTTGCTCTTTAAAGTTGTTAAAAAAAAAAAAAATATTTAATACCATCCCTTCTCTTATCAAGACATAACACACTGCACAGACCAAAAGGGAACCAAACGTATGTGGGCTTTAGGCTTTTGCACCCAGGAACTATTACAGGGGTTCACAGGATATCATGTCAAGTGTTGTGTTCATATCACTGATACAATGCAGCCTGATACTTGCAGCATTGTATTGCATTGAACATTCTCACATAAGTGTCATGGTCTCATCACAAGTAAAGATATTTATTAAAAGGGTTTGATCTTGCAGAAGATATTTCCTTTTCTGCACCTGACTTCTTGACAATGTACCCTTTTGAATTCACTCTGCGTGGAACCTTTTGGAGCCTTAAATATCAGATAACAATATTAAAAAGGGACAATAGTTTGTTGTGCTATAGATGACAAGGTTACATAAAATGTCAAACATCTTAACGCTTGTCATTGTAGCCGAGGTTTTATGTAGACGTTTGTGACTGTTTAAAGATGAAGTTGTTTTATGTAGAAATACAGAACACACACACGCACTATATCTATCTATCTATCTATCTATCTATCTATCTATCTATATATATATATATATAATATATGTGGGCGATATAAATATATATGTATATAGATGTATTTATATGTGTAGACACATATATATATATATATATATATATATATATATATATATATATATATATATAAAACATTATATAGATATACATCTATAGACAAATGTCTTTATATATGTGTGTATATATATATATATATATATATATATATATATATAGTTATATATAGTTATATATATCTCTCACATAATGTGTCTGTGTGTGTGTGTAATGTGTTCGTATCAGGTGTAATGATCTGTAGCCAAAAACAATTGTGTTCTGTGACATTTAAGTAACAGCTTTTTAATTTGTTTTTTGTTTTCCCCCCCACCTCCCCCTTCTCCACTTCCCGCGTCTCTCTCGTTCCCGAGATTTGACTCCCTCCCCCGTCTCTCCCCCGCCGCTCTTATGGCGAGCGCCATTTGCATGCGCAGGCTGCCGTTTTGTTAAAGGTCAAGGAGGTCAGGGGTCATAAATTGACTTGCTGGATCCCGGCTGGGGGACGCGTCATGCCGGCTTTTGGTTAATAAAAGATTGGATTTTTATTTATTTAAGATTTCCAGCTCTGCCTCCTTGTGACTTAACACTGTCTGTGCCATAGTATTCTATAATGGGGGGTGGCCTACTGCAGACTCCTGAGACTGGTTTTATTTCCCCTGGAGCTGTTATAGTTATTACTGAGATCTGTTTTACAGAATAGTGAGCTCTGTGGCAAGATAGTGCAGCCACAATATGGTGTCATCATTGACTCTAGACAATAATGTAGCCCTGGGGATCCACCTTTTAATTAGACACCAAATCCTCTGAGCATCATGTCAGGACAGTGGAATTATCTTACCTATAATACAAATTCCTATAGGGAAGTATGAATGCACAGTGCAGAGCCAGGCTTACAGAGAAAGGGTTGAAGGACTGAGAACTTTAGTTATGATTTTACGGAACCTGTACAGGATATGTACTATAAAAAGAAACATAATATCCCATATTCTCTAATTGATAAGATCTGCAAATGAGAATGGTTTCTTGCATGCATTAAAGCAAATATCAAAAGACAGCTCCACCAAATGGTTTTGAATAGAACATCCCTAAATAAAAAAAACTTTGACCATCATTCTTTTGTTCCTGCTACATGGTCTGCTTTTCTGAAGGTCCTATGCTGATCACAATCACTGACTGGCTGCTATGCTTTGCCTTTGCTAGTACAGATTGATGGAAAATTATTCCTACATTTACCCATAGCAACCACTCATGTTTGAGCTTTAAAACAGTCAGCCCACCCACAAGTGATAGTTTACTTGGAGATGGGGCTAGGGACTGTGTAAGTCGTCTACTTTGACTTTATACTTGAAAGTTTCGGGTGTTTCTGTCCACCTTTAGATGTTCTATAGACCCTCTGATCCGATCCACCCAGATGGAAGCGGACAAATTCCCTTCTATTTTTTTTTTTTTCAGATTTTTAGGATCAGATTGGAGGCAGACGGGCGTAAATGGACAAAAGTCTGTTTACATCTGCCACTCTGTAGAGGTGAATCGAGGGTCCAGTTGGGTAGGGCCTAAACTGCTTTCACACTGATGTGCTGTGGTTTATCCACACCGCGGGTGCAGCATAGTGCACCTGTGTCTATCCAGTGAGTTAACTGAACTTTGCCATAGACTCTGCCTGTGTCAAAAGCCGGCACTGTACAGGAAGCATCAGCTTATGGGGCTCTGCTCTGCAGCCACTTTCTTCCTCTACCGCCAGCTTTATTCACAACACTGATGCTGTGGTATGATGGGTCGGCAATCTGCGATCTGGTCTTGCTAACCCGCCATTCCAGAGCAGGAGGTCGTGGGCCATATCAGAGGGCTCCACGGGCCACTGGTTGGCCACCCCTGTTCTAGAGTCTCCTGCTTCATTCTCTGGAACATTGCTCTGTAAACAAGTCATCAGGAAGAGTGGAAACCCCTGCTATTGGTGGTGTGCACATCCAGGAACTCATGAATTTGCAAATATGTGCAAACTAAACCCCTTTGTTTAATGTTTTTGTCCAGTGCCTTACTTATACCTTTAAGGAGGGGTGGGCTCCCTCCAGACATATCTGCCCTTAATCTATCCACTATTGTGTATGTGCTGCAACTCAGGAGACTCTCAAAATTATAGAGTTAGGACAATGCTAGACTGGGTTGCCATGATGTAGCCGCTGCAACTTACTCATGTATTTGCAAATGTGTGCAAACGAAACCCCTTGATTTTAGACTCCCTTCACACTGAGGAGCTTTTGGGACCAGAGAAAAACTCCTGCAAGCAGCATCTTTGGGCCAGTCCCAAAACACCCTGCCTATGGAAATCAATGAGCATCGCTGCCGAAGCACCGCAACGCAGGCGCTTTTAACCCTTTCTTCGGCCACTAGTGGGGGCAAAATGCACCCCGCTAGCAGCTGAAAAGTGCTGCAAAAACTACGGTAAAAAGCTCCCCGCCCCAGTGTGAAAGTAGCCTTAACATAAGCTGTTAGGGTCAATTCAGTTTGTTGCAGGTTTGCTAGTAAGTGAGCTGAATTTTTTTTTTTTTTTAACAAAGATCTATTAGGCTTACTTCACGCAGTCAATTACCTGAATACACCAGATTCCAGCAGTAAGAATCACTCGATTATTGCGGTTAGGATGCCTGGTGTATGCAAACAGTGATGGGTCTTCTCAGCCTGTCATCATTACCTTGTCAGTCCGGGTGGTTGCTACTGTTTGCATACACTCGTCATCCCAGCTGCAAGAATCCACCCCCTGGGCAGTACAAACCATCTATATTAGGATGTTAGCCCTGATTTAAGATTCTGCCCCAGTCAGACCTCAGTAGGAGCAGGACCCGCAGTTACACTAGAAAGAGCACCAAACAATCAGAGTCCACCAAAGATTTTTTGGTTCAGTGAAAGGACAACTAATGGCCAACATTTTTGTTTGCAGCTTTCTGTCCTTTTCATTGTTATTCCCTGACTAAGTCACTGTTGGACTCTTAGATTATTTGTTTGGCACTCATACTTGTTCTACATAGTTGACATGATAGCTAGCGAAGCCACAAACTCTAAGACAAGTCAGAAATGGCAATTTATGTGTTTTTCCTTACAGAGCCCTGAAAAAAATGAATGCAAATCTGTCATCCTCTGCATTGCTTTCCTTTGCTTTGTGTTATGTATGCTGTGTGGATCTTTTGCTTCTTACTGCATCTCATGTTTGATCATAGGAATATACATAGCTATATATTATGTGTGATGTTGTATTTGTGTTCATAATGGCTGAAGCTCAAGAGTAAACTCATTCTGCATCAGGCACCTTGTGTGTACATTAATACAGACACAAAGTGGGGAAGATACCCTGAGGAGTTCAAAAAGGAGGAGGGGAAAATGGCCAACAGCAGTCTTACCTATGATTATGAACTTTATTATATATTGAAATTGGTCAGATACAGTAATGCGGACTGTGCAGTACAGGTTTAAAACATAGGACAACAATGCCGTAAAAAGCACACACCCTGTTTCACATTCAGACCACAATCATGAATTATAATGAAGTGCAGGCAATACTGTAAATAGATTTGATTGTAGTCACTGTAACATTTTAACCTATTTTTTGGATCCATCAAGTAACACAGGATGTTTTTAACCTTTTGGTTTATACTGCTGCCTACAGGGGGATTGTACACTGGCAAATGCAAAATACTGTTGGCTAGTCTTGGTAACCCCTCCTTATTGTATCACAGAGGATGGACATCTTCTCTTAAGCTGTCCTGTGTGAAAGATTTACTTATTTTTGGTAGATGGGATTTTTATTACTCTTGAAATGTTTTCTTTTTTAAGCAAGCCTCTTCACTACCTTGCTGCTAGAGCTGCCCTTTGATAGCAGCCATCCTAATTCTGGCTTTTGGAGTGCCACTTCTGGGATTCACTAGGCAAGACATTGCAGGGATAGCCTGGAAGTGAAGTTTGGACACTGGGTTTCATGTGATGCGCATCCAACCTGTTGAAAGTTAGGCACTTTGCAGAGCCACTGGCATTGCCTCGGTATTTGCTTTGTTTCTGAAGACTCGCTTTGACAGTAAGCTGGCCATACTTAACAGCGTGAGCTACCTTATTTATACATTTTCCTTTGTTTCATCCAGTTTGTGGTATCCGTGTAGTACTGAGCACTGACATCCTGTACTGGGTGAAGTAGCGTGTTCACTCTTTCCCACCATACAGCGTGGAGGAAGTGTCTCTCCACTGCTGCTACTGCATAAAAAATAAGCCGCTTGAAACTCCAATCTCTGATCCATTCCTGCTACCTGCCTACAGTGACTTTGGACTTCTCTGCCCATCTGACCCTCATCTGCTACCAACGGCCTGTGTTTCATGAGTGTCTGAGGCCTTATACTGAGCCTGAGACTTATCTTGCCCTGATGCCACCTTAATGCAACATGTCTAATTCTAGACATGAGGAAGCAGTGCCGCTATACTGAGTGCCCCCAGCTCTCATTCCACAATTGCTCCAAGGCTTCTTGCAATGCGCTTACTAATAGTATTGATGTCCGAAGCAGGGAATCGTGCATCCCTCTGCTCCTAAAGTTTATTCCATCATTGGAGTTGTCCTGATCTTAGTTGGGCATGGCTAGTTTCTCTGCTCTTTGACCAAGGTCATGCATGACTTTGTCCAAAATGACCTAGTTATTTTGGGGACCGCTAAGGCCACTAGCATCCTCCTTGTACCTTCCTCTGCAGATATTATATCTAACTTACCTGTGGCCCTGGCAGCTTTGGAGCCATATGAATCACTGCAATCTTTGGCTGATGAGCTTTCCCCTGAGGTGTCACACTCTACCACTATACCTACCAAATAAAGGAGACCTTTTTGGCTCTCATCAATGCATTGGCATGAACTTTGAAAGGCCATCGACTTGTTACTTCTACCAGTTCTGTCTTGGCTCCTTAAAGAGGAAGTAAACCCTGATGAGTTTACTTCCTCTTTCATTCCCTGCAAAGGCAAAGCATAATGGATGCATAGTAGTCCATTATGTGTCACTTACCTAACACAGGAGCCAGCGAAGTCGCCTCTGTCCCCTGTAGTCTGCCGCATCCATCTTCTTGGTGGGGTCTCGCAGCTCCGCCGCTGTCATTCGGCGAAGCCGCGATGACGTCACTCCCGCGCATGCGCACGGGAGCCGACATGCGCGGCAGCTCCGTCATTGAGAATGCCGTGCTCAGTGCGCCTGCGCCGTAGACAGCGGTGCCCGTTTTCGGGCAAATATCTCCTAAACCATATAGGTTTAGGAGATATTTCTTGGACCTACAGGTAAGCCTTAATCTAGGCTTACCTGTAGGTCAAAGTGGTTTGTAAGGGTTTACAACCACTTTAAAGGTTGAAACATCCGTACGTGTCCCTGGAAGCTGTGTATTAGCATAATCTTTGTAATGGCAATAAGTGCACTGGAGAAAAGCAGCAGCAAGTGGCTCTTAAAAAGGATTTCATATTTTTTTTATTAGGTGCCAAGGTGGAGATACCCTTTAATAAAAAAAAATAGTGGGTTTTACTCAAATGTGACTGCAGAGGTGGAAATACATTTTAAAGCTCCTAATCCAAAGACTTTAACATTTTCGATTGTTTTTCCAACTCTTTCTCAGAGATGGTAAATACTTCTATAAGCTGTTTGCTCCCCCCCCCCATTTGATTATTAGCCATGTACCTATTTGGGGAGGATTTTGTACAAAATTGGTTTATCCCCACTTTGAATCTGGAAATGTCCAATATCTTTAACCACTTGCCACCCAGGCCAATTCTGACATTTATCTCCTACATGTAAAAATCATAATTTTTTTGCTAGAAAATTACATAGAACCCCCAAACATATATATATATATATATATATATATATATATATATATATATATATATATATATATAATGTGTGTGTGTATATATA
The DNA here is from genome assembly GCF_037356315.1 of Lithobates pipiens. Classification (NCBI taxonomy): domain Eukaryota; kingdom Metazoa; phylum Chordata; class Amphibia; order Anura; family Ranidae; genus Lithobates; species Lithobates pipiens. The sequence continues at coordinate 126,265,508 of NW_027507784.1, forward strand.
TATATATTATATATATATATATATATATATATATATAAAATGTATGTTACCCTAGAGAACACATTGGTGGCAATTTTTTGAACACGTTGTCTTTTGGAAAAAAAACAACAGTTTTGTGCTTTAAAAAAAGAAAAAAAAACGTACATAATGTGAAAGATGAAGTTACGCCGAGTAAATAAATACCTAACATGACACGCTTCAAAATTGCACACGCTCGTGGAATGGCGCTAAACTTCGGTACTTAAAAAAAAATCTTTAAAAAAAATCCCTTGTAATAGGAATATGGCATGATCAATCCTCTTTACAGTGAGTTATGAAGTCAGTAAGACCCCACATCTCACCTCTAGGCTGAGAAGCCTGAAATAATAATAAAATAAAATAAAATAAAAAAAATAAACGATCTCGGCTTCCCATCCAAGGAGGCGCCATTTGAATGCAGAGGCATTGCGCTCGGCCTCCGAATGATCATAGAGACTCCTGGCGACCATCTGGTCCTCCGGAAAACTCTATGGTAAACATCCGGGGCCAGCCGGTCCATTGGTGAGTCAGTAGAAGCACTGGAGGGCGACGGGAGGGGGAACATCCACTCTCGCCCCCCCCCCCCCCGTAAGAACGATCAAGCGGTAGTACAGCCGCTATGATCATTCTTATGGTGTAGGGAATTGCTGGCTGAAAAGGCCGATATCTGAATGATGCCTATAGCTGCAGGCATCATTCAGATATACCCGCTCAAAGTCAAGGGCGTCATATGATAGCGTGCGGGAAGTTGCTAAGGACCCAGCCTATAAGCAGTTAGTAACCCTTTCTAGGACTTAGGCAGCCCATACATGGGTGCAAATTTCTTTCCTGCAAACACGTCTTGCAGGAAAGAAATTTGCACGATTTCCTTATCAACACAGTGCTGACGGGGGAAACAGAAATTGTCTTCTCAAAGCAGAGGATGACAGGAGAAGACAGTGATTACCACTAGCAGCTATAGCAGCTGCTTGCAATAATCGCACGAAAATTTGCCACCCTGGTTGTACCAAAGTTGATCAAACGATTAACTTGGTATATTCAGCCTGCTCATTAATGGTAAGAATCGTGTATTACCTTTAACTGTGAGTTTACTGTGCAAAATTATGTCCGCCTAGTCAAAATTCCTAAAAAAGATCTCACCATGGCTGCAGTTAATCTTTAATTATAGAATACAAATCGCAGCAGTGACTTTCAGATAGAAGATTCCCAGACATATCTCTTGCAGGGGTCTTCTGTCAGGACAGATGATTGGGGCAGTTTGGGTAAAGTGCTGGATCCAAAGCATGAATCCTGCTCGTAAGAACTCCACTAGAGCATTCGACATCAAGCAATTGTTTACCAGATTTGTAAGGCTGCCATCTGATCCTCTGTTTACCCATTCTCTAGGTTCTACCAAGGAGACTTTTTGGCCTCATCTGATGCCAGCTTTGGGCGAAAGGTCTTTCAAGCGGCTTTTTGAGCTTTAAGCATTTTCCATTTCTCTCTTGTATTCTGGGACCTGTTCGTATTTGCTGTGTTGCCCACCCCTCAGCTAGATTGCTTTTGGACTTCCCGAAGGTGAAAAACTTCTGTGTCCCTCAGTGGACGAGAAAGAAAACCGGATTTTTGTACTCGCTGTAAATGCCTTTTTCTTGAAGTACATTAAAAGACACAGCTCCAACTCCTCTGTATTTATGATCATGCTCTCAGTACTGCTTTGCTACAAAACTGGGGCATGCTGATATCAAATAGAAAAAAAATAGGATTACTGCGCTCTAGTCAAAGTCTACTTTATTGTAGAAAATCCATGAAATCGGGTACAATGCAGCAAGAGAGATGGAAATATCCCAGAGGGTATCCTATTTTCTTAATTTGAAGCCTACAGTTGCGTGCCGGACTGGCACCCGGTGTTTGGGCGCATGTAAGTGCACTGACGTAGAGAAGTATTAGAGTGTATGAGGCATGCTGTGGTAGTAGGAGAGGTTATTTGGGGCAGGATTTTAAATTTTTTTGCCAGTGCCAAATTTTCTTGGCAGTGCAACCAGAAGACAAAAGACTTCCTGTATCCCTCAACTGACCCAAAGAAAAGGATTTTGAGTACAAAAAAAAGACTATTTTTCCCAAATAAATATATAATGATGGTTTCTGATGCACAGTGTTTTTACAAAAACTACAGTTAAGCCTACATATATTTGAACACGGGCATAATTTTCATACTTCTGGCTCTGTATGCCACCAGAATAAAATTAAACAATCTAAAGGAATTTGAAGTGCAGACTTTAAGCTTTAGAGCAGTGTTCCCCCGAAAATTATTTATTTTTTAAGAGTCAGCAGCTACAAATACTGCAGCTGCTGACTTTTAAAATATGGAAACTTACCTGTCCAGGGCACCCGGAATGTCCTCACCCGAAGCCGATCTGTCCCTCGGCCCTTGGTTGGAGGCGCCGCCATCTTCAGTAAGGGAATCAGGAAGTGAAGCCTTGCGGCTTCACAGCCTGGTTCCCTACGGCACATGCACGAGTCACACTACGCGTCCTTACTGGTCTCTGCTGTCTTTTGGGACCTGTGTGGCTCCCAGAAGACAGCGCAGGGGGCGGAGGAGGGGCCGGACATGGCATCATTATTAGATCATTATCATCATCGTTAATCTATGCCCAGAAGTGGGAGCAAATACCTGGATTATACAGGTATATGCTCCACCCTGAAAGGTGCCACATGTGACACCGGGGGGGGGGGGGGGGGGCGGAAGTATCCGATCAGCGGAAGTTCAATTTTTGGGTGTAACTCCACTTTAATTCAAGTGGTTGAACATAAATATCTATGCTGCCCCCTCCCCCCCCCCCCCCAAAAGGTGCCACATGTGACACCGGGGGGCGGAAGAATCCGATCGGCGGAAGTTCCATTTTTGGGTGGAACTCCGCTTTAATTCAAGAGGTTAAACATAAATATCAAGTACAAATCTTAGGAACGTCAACCATTTTTATACATAATTCCCCCATTTTCAGGGGCTCAAATGTAATTGGACAAATGAATATAATCATGTTCATTTTTAATATTTTGTTGAGAATCCTTTACTGGCAATGACTGCCTGATGTTTGGAACCCATGGACATTTCCAAAGACTGGGTTTCTTCCATTCTGATGCTTTGCCAGGCTTTAACTGCAGCTTTCTTCAGTTGCTCTTTGTGGGTCTTTCTGCCTTTTAGTTTTGCCTTTAGCAAGTGAAATGCATGCTCAATTGAGTTGAGATCAAGTGATTGACTTGACCATTGCAGAATATTCCACTTCTTTTCCTTCCGAAACTCCTGGGTTGCTTTTGCAGTGTGTTTTGGATCATTGTCCATCTGTACTGCGAAGCACCCTCCAATCAACTTTGCTGCATTTGGCTGAATCTGGGCTGACAGTATATCTCTAAATACTGCAGAATTCATCCAGCTGCTTCTGTCACATCAATAAACACCAATGACCTAGTGCCACTGGAAGCCATGCATGCCCATGCCATCACACTGCCTCCAACATGTTTTACAGATGTGTGCTTTGGATAATGAGCTGTTCTAAGCCTTCTCCACGCTTTTTTAATCTTCGTTTCATCTGCCCAAAGAATGCTTTTCCAGAGTCTAATCTAGCTTATGAACCTTATGGTGAACTCTCTCTGTATTTGCTCTCGTGAAGTCTTCTCTTGATTGTAGAATTTGACAATGATATTCACCTCCTGGAGATTGTCCTTCACTTGAGTGGATGTTGTGAATGGGTTTTTCTTTACCATAGAGAGGATCCTACAATCATCCACCACTATTGTCTAGAATGGACGTCCAGGCCTTTTTATATTGCTAAGCTCACTAGTGCATTCCTCTTTCCTCAGAATGTACCAAACTGTCATTTTGGCCACTCCTAATGTTGCTGCTATCTCTGATGTATTTGTTTCATTTTTGAAGCCTTACAACAGCCTGTTTCACTTGCATGAACAGCTCCTTTGAATGCATGATGTTGGTTCACAGCAATAGATTTCAAATTCAAATACCACACTTAGAATAAACTCCAGACATTTTACCTGCTTAATTGATAAAGAAATAACCAAGGAGTAGCCCACACCTGGCCATGAAACTGCTTTTCATTTAATTGTCCAATTACTTTTGGTCCCATGGAAAAGGGGGGCTGGCTATTCTTAAGAGTTGTAATTCCTAATGGACCTAACTGTATATGTCCTCTTAGGATTTATAGCTACAGTGCTTTACAAAAGTATTCGGCCCCTTTTAACTTTTCAACCTTTTGCCATATTTCAGGCTTCAAACATAAAGATATAAAATTTACATTTTTTGTGAATAATCACCAACAAGTGGGACACAATTGTGAAGTGGAACGAAAGCTATTGGATAATTTAAACTTTTTTAACAAATAAAAAACTGAAAAGTGGTGCGTGCAAAATTATTCGGCCCCTTTACTTTCAGTGCAGAAAACTCACTCCAGAAGTTCAGCGAGGATCTCTGAATGATCCAGTGTTGTCCTAAATGACTGATGGTGATAAATAGAATCCACCTGTGTGTAATCAAGTCTCTGTATAAATGCACCTGCTCTGTGATAGTCTCAGGGTTCTGTTGAAAGTGCAGAGAGCATCATGAAGACCAAGGAACACACCAGGCAGGTCCGTAATACTGTTGTGGAGAAGTTTAAAGCCGGATTTGGATACAAAAAGATTTCCCAAGCTTTAAACATCCCAAGGAGCACTGTGCAAGCGATCATTTTGAAATGGAAGGAGTATCAGACCACTGCAAATCTACCAAGACCTGGCCGTCCCTCTAAACTTTCAGCTCAGACAAGGAGAAGACTGATCAAAGATGCAGCCAAGAGACCCATGATCACTCTGGATGAACTGCAGAGAACTACAGCTGAGGTGGGAGAGTCTGTCCATAGGACAACAATCAGTCGTACACTGCACAAATCTGGCCTTTATGGAAGAGTGGCAAGAAGAAAGCCATTTCTCAAAGATATCCATAAAAAGTCTCGTCTAACGTTTGCCACAAGCCACACCAAACATGTGGAAGAAGGTGCTCTGGTCAGATGAAACCAAAATCAAACTTTTTGCCCACAATGCAAAACGATATGTTTGGCGTAAAAGCAACACAGCTCATCACCCTCAACACACCATCCCCACTGTCAAACATGGTGGTGGCAGCATCATGGTTTGGGCCTGCTTTTCTTCAGCAGGGACAGGGAAGATGGTTAAAATTGAGGGGAAGATGGATGCAGCCAAATACAGGACCATTCTGGATGAAAACCTGTTGGAGTCTGCAAAAGGCCTGAAACTGGGACGGAGATTTATCTTCCAACAAGACAATGATCCCAAACATACAGCAAAATCTACAAAGGAATGGTTCACAAATAAACGTATCCAGGTGTTAGAATGGCCAAGTCAAAGTCCAGACCTGAATCCAATCGAGAATCTGTGGAAAGAGCTGAAAACTGCTGTTCACAAACTCTCCATCCAACCTCACTGAGCTCGAGCTGTTTTGCAAGGAAGAATGGGCAAGAATTTCAGTCTCTCGATGTGAAAAACTGATAGAGACATACCCCAAGCGACTTGCAGCTGTAATCGCAGCAAAAGGTGGCTCTACAAAGTATTAACGCAAGGGGGCCGAATAATTTTGCACGCCCCACTTTTCATTTTTTTATTAGTTAAAAAAGTTTCAAAAATCCAATAGATTTCATTCCACTTCACAATTGTGTCCCACTTGTTGGTGATTCTTCACAAAAAATAAAAATGTTATATCTTTATGTTTGAAGCCTGAAATGTGGCAAAAGGTTGAAAAGTTCAAGGGGTCCGAATACTTTCGCAAGGCACTGTATCTTAAATTGTCCATAGCCATAGTTCCTGTGGCCTCATATATTTGCTTTTGGCAGGCCCGGATGCTGATTGGCCAGTTTTACAACCATACTTTATATCTTTGATAGGGTTTATATTAAAATAGATCTTGGACTCTAAAGCCACCTACAGTCATTGGGTGATGGACAGTCTTGCATGTACAACACTGCCACTGAATAAAGTGTGCATTAGGCTAATGTTTAGGTTTGTGTCTATTAAAGTGGTTGTAAAGGCTCAAGGTTTTTTACATTCATGCATTTTATGCATGAAGGTAAAAAACCTTCTGTGTACAGCAGCCCCCCAATACCTGAACCCCATCAGGATCCAGTGATGTGCACGAGAGCCTCAGCTCTCCGAGAACTCTCCCTCCTCATTGAGTGAGACAGCAAGGGGAACCACTAGCTCCCATTTCTGTCAGTCACAGCCAATAAGGAGAGGGGGGCAGGGCCAAGCTACGACTCTTTGTGTGAATGGACACGCAGAGAAGCTTCTCAGGCATGAGCCTGTTTAGGTGTCCCCATAGAAAGCTGCTTGGTCTGGCGGCACAAGGCAGGAGGGAGGGGGCCAGTAGTGCCAACGGGGGGCCGGAGAAAAGGACTAAAGGGGTTGCTCTGTGAAAAACCACTGAGCAGGTAAGTATAACATGTTTGTTATTTTTTAATAATAAAAAAGTTGCCTTTTAATATCGCTTTAAGGAAGGAAGGGGGATGCATTGGTTACCACCATGTCACAAGGAGAAGCAATGGTGGTTGTCCTGAGAAATGTATTTCTGGTCATTTAGCCTTGCTGGATTCCAGTTCTTGGGGGAGCCATGAGAATACAGGAGTTCCCTGATGCAACCATAATTGACTGGACCATGCAAAGGCTTTCTAATGTCTCTAGCCACCTAAAAACAGGTGTGCAGAAACCATTAAAAAACTTTGGTGCAGAGTGCCTAATTGCAAATGCTCGGCACCAGAATATCTCTGGGAAAACAGTAGCTAACTGGCAAGATTTTCTAGGATGTCCAATCTTTTCTGTGATGTGTTGGCCGCAGTCCACAGATCTATGGGCTTTAGATATTAGATAACGTTCCATTCCTGCCTTTTTTGGCTGGATTAGGTGACAATCTAATTTCTGTGAGGTAGTGCCAAACAAGCATTTTTTGAGATGAATGAAAGTCTTGCCTGATTGCTGTTGTTTTCACTGATTTCTGTTCTTCTGTTGCTATAATCAGGAGCATCCATGCTACTATTAAGCTGTTGGTTACATACTTGTGCTCACTAGGGTATAAATATAAGTGTTGGGTATAAAGGTAAATGTTGATGTGCAGAAGGCTTATTGTTGTCCAACCTCCTGCTGGTCCTATCTGCTTTATACAGTACAATTGCTATCATACCCCTATAGCTAGTCCATTGTTTTTAGTGTGGGGTTGATCCAAATCTTGATTTGTAGGGAATAGCAGTAATGTACATTCGCTGTGTATCACTGTGAAGCATGAAGCAGTGCCTGTGTATGTAATGAACAAATATGGCTGCCCCCATACATATTAGAAGCACTTGATGGAAACAAGGTTGTCCACAGCAAGCTGATCTCTTTAAATAAATCTTAACCCACCTTGAGGACTATACATTCACTTTAATATTCTTTGTTTGCTCAGGTACTGAGTTTATTTGGAAGAACTTGAATATATCAAATGTATAATACATTGCTGTTACTATGGGCCCCATTGGAGGCATTCTGCTTTACAAAAAAGTGAACTGTTATGTGAGGTTCTAAGGCATAAATACTATTTGACATCTGATTAATGTTCCCTTCCCTGCTTTATTTCAGAACAAGAGGAGAACTTTGAGTTCATCATTGTGTCTCTCACTGGCCAGAGTTGGCACTTTGAAGCTACGAGTTATGAAGAGCGGGATTCCTGGGTACAGGCCATAGAGAGCCAGATTCTTGCCAGTCTACAGTCCTGTGAAAGTAGTAAAAACAAGGTGGGAATCCATTAAGAGGATATTTAATTATTATTGTTTTAATAAATATGTACTTGGGGAATTTGGTTGTGACAATTAAGTAATTTAACTTTCAGGATATTTCACAGAGAGCATCTGCCTGCTCATGGACATTTTTCTGCTTAAAATGGTAAAAATGTCTTTAATTTTGTCGGTTCCTATACCCCCCCTCTAGCAAATGCATTATTACTGTTGTGATTTCTTTAAAAAAAATAAAAATAAAAATTGACCTTAGGTTGAATATTGAGATACGTAGATAAACCCCTAAAGAGAGCTCTGTGATTTGCTACCATTATTGGTTGACTTGAGATATCTGCCACACACTGAGTGAGTTGTTTTTAATCAGTTGGCTGACTCATAGATTTGCATTGCAAGAGAACATCACCATTATTATGTAGCCCCGCAAAGCAGGAAGCAGAGCCTGCTTATGTAACAAGCATTAAAACTATGGCAAAAAAAGACCTACACCTTCAATAGAGTGCATTTGTTTACAGCTCTTAGACCCCTTTTACACTGCAGCGCTAAAAAAATAGTGCCTGCGAAGCGCCCTGAAATAGCCACTCCATTCACTTTCCCACTGGAGCGGTGCGCTGGTAGGACGGTAAAAAAAAGTCCTGCTAGCATCATCTTTGGAGCGGTGAAGGAGCAGTGTGTATACCGCTTCTTTATCGCTCCTGCCCATTGAAATCAATGGGGCAGCACGGCTATATCGCTGGCAAAGCGTGGTTTTAACCGTTTTTCAGCCACTAACGGAGATTAAAAGCGAATACCCCCGCAAATACTATGGTAAATCGCCGCTAAAAATAGGGGTGTTTTACCGCCATCGGACCCACTGCCCTAGTGTGAAAGGGGCCTTAACGCCTTAGAATTAGTGTTTTAAAAATAATTAAAATAATTAAGCATGGAAATGCAATTGTAACCCATCCCTACAGTCTGCATTTATTTTAACATGTCCTAAAGCAAGGCAGATACTTTCTGTATTGAGCCCAGCACAGTTTTCATACATGGGGGGGGGGGTCTCTGTACGCCGAGAATTCACATAAGCACTCCCTTTTGGCTTCATGTATAGAGAAGACTTTATTTTGAAAAGTACAGATCCTACTCTCCAGATTTTCTGTTCACTTCTTTCAGCTGTTAAATGCAGATTGTAGATACAAATTACATTACACTCTGTAGGTATACTACAGTATGTGCTTTAATTACTTGCTGAATATGTTCTGTTACATTGTAATGTATTAAAAGAGATGTATGGACAAAGATTTGTTGGGCCATACTTCTCATGTGGGTCACAGGAGTGCACTTAACTTTTGCACTCTTTTGACCCAGGATCAACTGACAGCGGGCTAGAGTCCGCTGTCGGCTGATGTCATAGAGCTACTCCAGTCTCTAGATATGATCTGACAATAATTTTGGGATCCACCCAGATTCATGACCGGTGGCTGGCTTGGCTTCTTAGCACATCGCCCCCTCCACAGCCCAGCACTAACAGTCACTGCGCCGTTTGTTCAGTGTGGACCCAAAAACTGTGCGATCAGCCATCATGTGATTGCCCAGTTCTCAGGCTTAGAGCTGGTGGGGAACAGCAGCAGCAGCAGCATCATCGGACTGATGCTAGAAGTGAAATAGTTGAACTAGTATACAGTCCAGAAATTAGAGAATGGCTATCTCTATGGGAGACCTGTCACTCAGGTGCTTTGCTCCATGACTGATTTCCTGTAAAGGCCTATCAATGCTATTATGTATTCAATATACTATTCGCTTGTAGCATTATACTGCCATTTCCTGTCATATATGGTAAGCTTGTCAGAAATATCTTCTGTATAGAAAGAGAAAAGGCACCTAATCTGTGGACAAGATATTAAGTTGAACCACTTCAGCGCCGGAAGGTTTTACCCCCTTAATGACCAGGGCATTTTTTGCGATACGGCACTGCATTATTTTAACTGACTATTGCGCAGTCGTGCAACGATGTACCCAAACAAAATTGATGTCCCTTTTCCCCCACAAATAGAGCTTTCTTTTGGTGGTGTTTAATCACATCTGTAGTTTTTATTTTTTGCTCTATAAACAAAAAATGTGCACATTTTGAAAAAAAATATATATATTTTTTACTTTCTGCTATAAAACATAGCTAATAGAAATATGTAAAAAAAAACAATTTTTTTCATCAATTTTAGGCCAATATGTATTCTGCTACATATTTTTGGTAAACAAAAACCCCAATACGTGTATATTGATTGGTTTGCGCAGACTTTATCGCATCTACAAACTATGGGATCTTTTTATGGCATTTTTATTTTTTACTAGTAATGGCGGCTATCAGCGATATTTGGCGGGACTGCGACATTGCGGAAGCCACATTGAACACTAAGTGGCACTTTTTGGGGACCAGTCACACTAATAGTGACGAGTGCTAAAGAAATTGCGCTGCCGCTGTATAAAAGACACTGGCAGGGAAGGGGTTAACATCAGGGGCGGTCAAGGGGTTATATGTACTCCTAGGGAATTCTTTCTTCCTCCAGTCAGTCCACCCCTCACACAGTTAGAGAGAGATCTGTGTTCCTGAGTAGCAGGAATCACAGATCGCTCTCTTCCTCTGTGACAGAACGACGGCCTGCCTTGTTTACATAGGCAGACAGCCGCTCTGCCTCTCCAAAGAATGATTACGAGTAGCTGGTGGCGGCACCTCAGACCTGGAAGACAAAACAACGTACAGGTACATTGTTTCACATAGCCGGGCCGCCCTGCCACAGTAAATATGTGGTGGGCGGTCCAGAAGCGGTAAAATCAGTTTTTGGTTTTTCTTATTGTTTTTTTTTTTAAGCACTTTTTTTGTCATTTTAGAGGATGTGGATGACCATCTTTCAGTCTACAGACATCCTGACACTAGCGGGTTTAAAAAGAAATGTTTCTTGTAGAGGGAACTTATAGCTTCTTGTGTATATTATTATTTCAACATGATAAAAAGATGGGATGAACACTTTTGTTTGCGCACATGCCTTCTGAGTTTTGGCAAACACTCTAATGGGATCATTGATGAATTGCAGTCACATAAAATTCACAGCTTCGATGTTCAGAAATGTTAATCCTATCAGAGAAGTCGCTTTGCTGAGTACTCACACTCTACCATCTGACCCTTTTCTTGCTCTTTTTCCCATTCAGTCTCGTCTCACCAGCCAGAATGAAGCTTTAGCGCTACAGTCAATTCGCAATTTACCAGGAAATTCTCATTGTGTGGACTGTGATGCACCAAGTAAGTATAGATCCCTAGAGAACGCACAATGAACTATCTTCCTGCTCTCCTACAAATAGACAAACATTAGAGGGCCTCCTCCGGATAAGCAGACTGCTGGTATTCTTAACCTCACATTCTCCAAGTACAAAGTCATCAGAGAGTAAACCTCCCATATTCCTAAGTACGTAGGGACCCACGGAGATGTGAAGGTCTCTTAAGATACGTGTTAGATGCCTTCTTTGGAAAAGCATGATTAAGTAATTTTTCTGCTGATTTCATGGTGAGTCGGTCCCTAGAGGGCACTGTTGTACATGGATTGTAAACACTTGTTCTCTTTGTAGCAATTGCAGGTTCCATATATACTAAAAATCAAGTAAGCCTAAAATAGAATTTACTAAATTAGTAATTAGCAAAATTGACAATTAAATATTAACTATGTATTTATAGAAAATAACATATTTATCATGGTACATAAATTAATTGGATAGCTAAGTGCAGTAAGCTCTTTGTAGATAATGTAACTGCAGGGTAGATTTTTTTTTTTTTTTTCTAAATAACACATAATTGTGTGTTGATTGCCAGAATGCTCCCAACTCAAGTATTCTAGGCTTTAGGCTCATTTACACCACTGTGTGTGGGCACTAATGTCTTTCGAGTGACATTCAATAGCAAAATGCAGGTCAGTGCACCCATAGGACTGCAGAAGATGGGTAAGGAGGTTGAGATTTCCCAATGTACACCAAGCTATGGGAATGGGTCCTGTTCAACACAAAATATTTTCTCATCTCCATACCTTTTGCCTTTTCTGCAAAATGCAGCAGAGTGCTTGACAACGCACCTCAAGTGACTGAGTTGTTAGTAAAACTAAATGAACAACTTAGGATGGGCAATCTGATAACACGTAGGAGAGGGTCTGATATGTTGGGGTACTCCTAGGCCATAAGGAGTGCTTAACAATTTGAAGTGCTTATTATTGCATATTGTCTTTTTAGAAGGTTTCTATGTGGCCTGGCTGATCCTTCAGAGAAGGAAGAAAGGTTTTAATTATGTGTAGGGGTGCTTCGGTCAATCAGGGAATTGCAGAATAAACATTGGTGGGACCTGGTGCAGATGACATGCAGATATCGTCAAGTCAGTTACTTGGGAGGACATATCTGCCCTGTCTATGGCTAGACATGCAGTCCATACATTGATCTTTTTTTTTTGTTCATTTATACAGCAGGTTGAACAAATAAGAATGATCCAATTCCCCCATCCATACATTCAATGCGGATGGGGGAATCCTTCCCACTGTGATGTTGTATTGTTCTTACAGTGGGTAGATTTCCCGCAGTTAGAATACATGGATCAGTGTTGCTAACTACAGTGAGGGGGGGAAAGTATTTTATCCCCTGCTGATTTTGTACGCTTGCCCAATGACTAAGAAATTATCAGTCTATAATTTTAAGGATAGGTTTATTTTAACAGTGAGAGACAGAATAACAACAAAAATATCCAGACAAACGTATTTCAAAAAAGCTATAAATTGATTTGCATTTTAATGAGTGAAATAAGTATATGATCCCCTATCAATCGGCAAGATTTTCTGGCTCCCAGGTGTCTTCTATAGAGGTAAGGAGCTGAGATTAGGAGCGTTCTCTTAAAGGGAGTGCTCCTAACCTCAGCTTGTTACCTGTATAAAAGACACCTGTCCACAGAAGCAATGAATTAGTTTCCAATCTCTCCACCATGGCCAAGACCAAAGAACTGTCCAAGGATGTCGGGGACAAGATTGTAGACCTACACAAGGCTGAAATGGGCTACAAAACCATTGCCAAGCAGCTTGGTGAGAGGGTGACAACAGTTGGTGCGATTATTCGCAAATGGAAGAAACACAAAATAACTGTCCATCTCCCTCGGTCTGGGACTCCATACAAGATCTCACCTCAGGGAATTTCAATGATCATGAGAACGGCAATTAATCAGCCCAGAGCTACACAGGAGATTCTTGTCAATGATCTCAAGGCAGCTGGGACCATAGTCGCCAAGAAAACAATTGATAAAACACTACACCGTGAATGGCTGAAATCCTGCAGCACCCGCAAGGTCCCCCTGCTCATCAAGCCCATTTGAAGTTTGCTAATGAACATCTGAATTATTCAGAGGAGAACTGGGTGAATATGTTTGTGGTCAGATGAGACTAAATTCAAGCTCTTTGCCATCAACTCAACTCGTCATGTTTGGAGGAGGAGGAATGCTGCCTATGACCCCAAGAACACCATCCCCACTGTCAAACATGGAGGTGGAAACATTATGCTTTCGGGTGTTTTTCTACAACTCCACCGCAGACTGGGCCATGTATCGTCAAATCTTGAGTGAGAACCTCCTTCTCTCAGCCAGGGCATTGAAAATGGGTCGTGGATGGGTATTCCAGCATGACAGTGACCCAAAACACACGGCCAAGGCAGCAAAGGAGTGGCTCAAGAAGAAGCACATTAAGGTCCTGGAGTGGTCTAGCCAGTTTCCAGACCTTAATCCAATAGAAAATATGTGGAGGGAGCTGGAGGTTTTGAGTTACCAAACATCATCCTCAAAACCTTAATCTTGGAGAGGATCTGCAAACAGGAGTGGGACAAAATCCCTCCAGAGATGTGTGCAATCCTGGTGGCCCACTACAAGAAATTTCTGACCTCTTTGATTGCCAACAAGGGTTTTGCCACCAAGTACTAAGTCATGTTTTACTAAGGGGTCAAATACTTATTTCACTCATTAAAAGCCAAATCAAATACTTTTTTCCCCTCACTGTATAGCTGGCAGCACTGATCGTTTGGGAAAAACACAACAGGCGGGTTTATACACAAGTTGATTGATTGACTTGTGTACATCAGCCTTCACATACATGGATCAAAATTTGCCCGGCCCTGCTGAATCGGCTGAATTTCGATCTATATATGGCTGGCTTTAGCTCACAGATTAGTCTGTGTAAATAAACATTGCCTATAGGTTATTGATGTGAAAATGAATTCAGTATAAGGGCACATTATGTAGGGCATTTGAGTCTGCATAATATGTGAAGGTGCAAATTACGCTTGTAATGGAGTGTAAAGCTGGGTGTTTACTAGTAGAATTTCGTTCAACATATTTAATTGTAAGAACATTGGACTTTCATTTGATTAATCATTAGTGGGGTCAAATTATTGTTTGTTTTCAACTGCAATAATGAGAAAATTCAAAGGATCAGGGTGAAATTTTTTTCTCAAATGTACGAATTTCTACCAGTGTGTGTGGTTTTCGTTAAATCCATTCCAAAATCAAATGTTAAAAGCAATGTCTTGAAGGAACGTTGGAAGTTGTGAGAATTTTCCTACATATTTTCGTTCAAAATTCCACTAGTGTATTCCCAGCTTTACTAGAAGCAAGCCACACATTTGAAGCCATTGAAGGTATTTCTTATTCTATGACATTATTTAAATAGCACTGACATGTACCAAAATTTGCTACAATTGCCATTTTGTGTAGCCTTTCCTTGGACCAAAGATACATGGGTTTTGAGATGTTCAACCCACATACACATCAGCCTTTTTTCCAACCTTGTTAAATTATGTAACTGTTACACTGATAGAGAAAAATTATTACTCAGGTTATGCATTCATTCTTAATGATTTTGAGGCCTTGGCACTTTGATAATTGTTACTCTACTAGACAGAATAAATATGCAGTACATTTTTATTATGTGGACAGCCCATCCACAACATTCACAAAATGGTATTTCAATTATAGGTGGAGTCTGATGGTCGAAATCACCTTCTGGTTATCTTTGGCTCTGGGGATTTCACCAGTAAGACCTCCCAACCCAACCCATTGGTCTTGGAGTTTTGAGTGCTCCCACTTTTGTAGCATTCTGCAAAAATAGAATATATTAAAAATCCAAGAGGTGATCTCTGACCTATAGGCTTCTTTCAGTATACTTTATTTTAAAAATTTCTTAACACCTATTAGGAACAGACACAGGAAATTAGAAAGATGAGGCTTCTACAAATATTGGACTAGACTAGGTATAGTAATGTGTAAAAACAAGAT
Organism: Lithobates pipiens; assembly: GCF_037356315.1. Classification (NCBI taxonomy): domain Eukaryota; kingdom Metazoa; phylum Chordata; class Amphibia; order Anura; family Ranidae; genus Lithobates; species Lithobates pipiens. Next base: position 126,280,643 of record NW_027507784.1, read on the forward strand.
TTTTTTTTTTTAAAGTCATTGCCAAATCTGGCATTAATACATTTATTTGTTTTATGCCCCCCTGCTAATCTTCTTTTTTAATTTTCATAGGCCCAGACTGGGCCAGCCTGAACCTTGGAGCCCTGATGTGCATAGAGTGTTCTGGAATTCATCGCAACTTGGGGACTCATCTATCCCGTGTCCGTTCCTTGGACCTTGATGACTGGACGCCTGAGCTCATAAAAGTCATGTCGGCTATTGGGAATGAGCTGGGCAACAGCATATGGGAAGGAAGCAGTCAAGGACACGTGAAGCCATGTTCAGAAAGCCCCAGGTCAGTAACAAATGCTACCTGTTGTCTGCTGCTGAGTCCATTCTAGAAATGTATTCAACCACTGCAGTGCCAGCCTTCACAACATTCATTACCAGGCCATTTTTCAGTTTCAGCTGTAATAGTTTTACTGACAATTACTTACAATTACTTACAACATCATGCAACACTGTACCCAAATAAATGTTATACCTTCTTTTTTTTATTTTTTTATTTTTTTTGTTTTTTACAAATGCATCTTTTTTTGCGGTATTTAGTAGCCATTGTTTTCTTATTTTTTACTATATTAAGGAGAAAAAAAAGACATTTCTTTACTTTTTGTTCTAAAACATATCGTATAAAAATACCGGGACAGTACAAACACCCCTCAAAATGACCTGTTGTAGAAAGTAGACACCCTAAGGTGATCTCGTTTTTTGCAACAATTTTTTGGGGAAGTTAAGAAAAATGCTGTTATTGAGGTTGTCAAAACATGTGGCTTGGTAATGGTTCACTGCACTAGATACACCAATTTTTATTTTGTTTCTTTTTAGCCCATGGTGTGTGAAACGCAACCAAAACGTCCACCCGGTGGCAAAAAAAGTGCACACACTTAAAGAGTGACACAAAATGTGCAACGGGTGTTACACTGATCCTCCCTAGGAAGGACCTAACCCTGATCCCCGGGGCGTTGGGCATTTCACTGGGTCCATCTGGCCGAAACCAGACGGATCCCCTTCCTCTGGAAGGTCTGCCGTAACAGACCCACCCAAGTACTCGGTGGGGCTCCCACGAAGGGAGACCCCATGAGAGAAGGAGAACCAAGTCAAAAGGCCATGTCCACTACCTCCCAAGACTTTTAGAGTAGGCCCAAGGACCCGCACCCTACTCATCACACTGTGACAAACATGTATACACCAAACAAAAAAATTACAACACAAGGGTAAAATGAATAGGAAAGGGGGGAGAAGGAAGTGGGAGAAGTGAAAGATTGACCATTCAATAATGTACAGATTATACACAGAGGGAGGAGGAGTTAAAGGGGTTAATGTGCAGGTCACATGCAGTTGGGGGAGATGAAGATGGAAAAGTACAGTAGAGAGAAGGGGTTGAAAAAAAAACTTATCCTACAATAACATTTATTTAACAGGCACCCTTTCACCTTCCCCATCCCCTTGAATCTGCTGCTGTCTACCTAAATAAATGAGAAATCATCCATGGGATTCTTTCCTGGGCTTTCTCCATTGTGAGAGAATAGGGAATGCTCTCATATGTAAATAGTAGTACAGCAATTACAAGGCACAGAGCCACTCTGTGCATTTTGCTTATGATCTGCATGCACACAATATAATCATAGTGCAAGTCTTTTAAATTGATGCCATATGTTGTTTTTATTTTTGTACTGTTCAACCAAAAGTAAGATTGTAATTGTGTTTGCGGTCAACTTAAAGCTGAACTCCAGCCAAGCAGCTAAGCATAGCTGAAGATAACAAATATGGAGACCATTCTACATGCCTTGAAATGTGTCATTTTGTTAGACATTCTTCTGATTCAATGTTTCAGCAGCACTGCTCGGTAAGGGTCCTTTCACACTGAGGAGTCATTCAAGTGCTTTTGTAAAAAAAAAAAAAACTCCTGAAAAGCTCAAGAAAAATGCTTCCCTTTAGAATCAATGAATGTTTTCAGACTGGGTTGATGCGTTTTTGTTGCAATGAAAAAAATCCTGCTTGCAGCATCTTTGGAGCATTTTTGGGGAGCTAAAAAAAAAAACACAAAAAATGCTAATTTCCATTGAAATGAATTGGAACTGCCTCAAAACGCCCCCAATAAGCCTTTTTGTTACAGTTTTTGAGTCACGTGTCCTTTAAAAACCGCACCAAGAGCAATGCAAAAACTCTCCATTAGACCCCTTTCACACTGATAGTGCTCCGCATTAGCGGTGAAGTGGTTTTAGCAGGGGTTTACCGTTGTTTTACCGGTGCTATGCGGGGCACTTTTAACCCCCCGCTAGCGGACGAAGAAAGGGTTTAAATGCACCGAAAAGCACCGCTGGCAAAGCAATTTACAGGCGCTTCATCAGCTCTGATCATTGATTTCAATGGTCAGGGCGGTGGAGGAGCGGTGTATACAAGAATACAAATATGCAGCTTGCAAGACTTTTTCTAACGTCCTGCAAGTGCACCGCTCCAGTGTGAAAACACTCGGCCTTTCACACTGGGTCTGCCGGGGAGGCATTTTTCATGCGCTATTTTTAGCCCTTTGGCACCTGAAAAACGCCTCCAGTGTAAAAGGATTTTAACACATAGGCATTTTACTGGCAGTTTTGAAGTGAACCAGTGTGAAAGTGTGCCCTGAGTAACACTGTCAAATACATCCGCACTTACCTGATTGGACAATGGTGCAGCAGCAACCGAATGAAACGGTCATCTCTCGAGATGAGCTTGGGTATCAAACTCATCTCTATTTAAACATGAAAGTTCACTTATAGTCCATGTCATTGATAAATATGCACATGTGTCCATGTAAGGACACCAATGTCACCAGCATTCCGCCCCATTGTTTGTGTGCTAGAGGGAAGCGGTGAACAACCAGGCCTGCAGAAGGCTGGACTAGAAAATAGTGCCACGTTCATGTTTTGAATAGAGATGAGTTTGGAGGGTGCCCAAGCTCATCTTTAGTCGTCCTTCTGCTACTCTTTGTCCTTCTGTTGGCACTTTCACTTTCAGTGCATTTGCATTCAGTACTTGTGTGGTTTGCTGCCCGTATGTGTGCTGCTATGCAGGGGATCACATGACCAGGGCAAATTCAGATATTTACATTTGCTTTTAAAAGTATGTTTAAAGGATAAGTTCACCTTTTTAAAAAATAAATAAATAAATGCACTTTTTTTTCAGGTAAAGAAATTTTTTTATTTATTTATTTCTAAGGACCCTGCAGAGAATTAAACCTGTGATCAGCAGATCAGGGGTGCAATATCAGGTATTTGCAGACTCAGCATAGCTATCTGTCCTTCCCCATACAGGCAGGCAATTACCTGAGAGCAGGAAGATCAATGGACTATGAGAGTGCTCACCAGCACCCTCATAGTTCATTGAGAACTATGAGCTGTCAGCCGCAATTTCTGGAGGTACTTGTAGGCATGCATTCACAGGAAACTGAATGAGACAGCCATGTGGGGAAAAGATCCCTCGCTCGCTGTCACAGGGAGCGGGGATCAGTGGGAGAGGCTGCAGATGCTGGAACGTGTTACGCGTTCCACCCTAAAAAACAGGTGATGAACTTATTCTTTAATGATATTTTAATGCATATATTATTGCACTTGTTTGTGTTGCATAAATCTGCCAGGATTTCAGCTTTTATTCTATTCAGGGTTGTGTGTATTTGGCTTACTATGTGCAAATGGCCTTAAAGTGCTACTGGACGTTTTACCCCTCAACCGTAAAATCAGTCTGTATATGGCAGTGGTTCTCAACTCCTGTCCTCAGGACCCACTAACAAGTCAGATTTTAAGTATATTGGGGAGATGCAGACTAGAATACTGGAATCATTGAGCAGCTAATTATATCACCTGTGATGTGTTTCAGCTATCTTGCAAACCTGGCCTGTTGTTGGGTCCTGAGGACAGGAGTCTAAAACCACTGTTATATGCAGTAAAGCATGCTTGTTATACTCACTGTAGATTCTAAGGGCTTAAAGTGATTATTTAAAAAAAAAAACAGGACTTTACAAACATGTTATACTTACCTGCTCTGTGTAGTGGATTTGCACAGAGCAGCCCCGATTCGACTCTTCTCAGGTCCTTCTTCAGTGCTCCTGGCCCCTCCCTCCTGTCCAGTGGCCTGCAGCTTGCTATGGGGGCAGCCTAGCTGTAGCTCCCTGTGTCCATTCAGACACGGAGCTGCTGTTCGGCCCCGCTCCCTTTCTCCCCCGATTGGCTAACTTACTTTGATTGACAGTCGCCGGAGACAATGGCGCCGTTGATATGTACCAGCCAATCAGGAGGAGAGTCTCAGACAAAAAAAACTCCTGGGCATTGCTGGATAGAGATGGGGCTCAGGTAAGTATTATAGGGTGCTTGGGAGGCTACTGCACACAGAAGGCTTTTTATCTTAATGCATAGAATGTATTAGGATAAAAAACCTTCTGCCTTTACAACTCCTTTTAATCCTGCACAATGTGTAAAAGGCTGCTTGATGTGGTCTTTTTTGATCACCCCTTTTTCCATAGTCCCCAACCCATCTCCTGATGGTACAGTCTTGGAGGCACTCTGCACTTGCTCAGTTTGATGTGTACTGCTAGAGATTTTTTTGGGGAGGGTGCATGTGATCAGCACAGGGCCAATTGCCACTGTCCAAAGAGAGGGTCAGGGGTTATGCCGCCTCATAGGACAGTCTGGGGAGAATGAAAGCTCCTCCTACAAGCTTTAACCCGAGCTTGGCCGGACACTGATAGAAATCACAAGACTGATATATACTGCTGATGAGAAAAGGTATTTAGCAGTTTATATTTAGGCTTGGTTCACATATATGCAAATTGTATGCATCCGATTTGCATAACATGTGAATCAGACTGGCTTGCCATGGAGCCGATTCACACATGTACCGGAGCGGCTGTGGTCCATTTTTGAAGAGTCCTGTGCGATTTGAGGTCCGGTTCAGGTGTGAATCCAAGTAAAAATTTGCACCTGAACCAGTGAACAAAGCTGCACCGGACTCCTTTTTAAAAACTGACTACAAACCGAAGCCCGGACATTAGTGAACCTAGCCTTACTAAAATATTTGCATTCCTATGTTCTGTGTACTGTGGGAGACCAGATATAGTGAATGCAGGGTCCGGGGTTAACACTTTAACTGATAAATGCCCCATTTAGCCAAATCAGTTCAGTGCATACAACTAATATTGCTTGCACTACTAGTGTTACATTTTGGTTTATCTGTGCAATAACACATCTAATTTATTTGTTGCTTCTTTGTGTTACTCTTTGACATACCAATTAAGAAATAATCAGTGTTGCATGATCTGACATTGCAAAGAGAAAGAAGAGGCCTAGAGCTGCCCCCTCCGAACTCATCAGCCAACCCATCTCACCAAAAACCTGTCACCTATTTTCCCTGAGACTAACAGTTCATATACCAGTGTCCAAACACATTTCCACGCAGCGTCTTGGGCACCAGACTGATAAAGGATTCCCTCTCCTCACCTATTGTTTTTTCATCTCAGCCCTCATAAGGCCAACAACGAAAACATCTGCAAAGCAGAACACCACCTCCACGTGTGATCATATTCCTTGTAGAAGGTGCAAAGAAATGAAAGTTTAAATTGTAAGCCACCATATAGAAGAGAAAGACCTTGAAAAAGCACCAATATATTGCTTTCACGATCACTCTTCAATAAAGACCTATAACATACAACGGTGTGTAGTAATGTGTTGCAACTGGTAAGGTTTTATTTTACTGATATAATGGGCAAATATATTTTTAAAGCATAAAAACAATGCTATAGCCAATAGCTGCTAGTTCTGATTGGTTGCTCAAGGATATTGCACTGTACCACTGAATTAAGGCATGTATTGCAAATGTGGCTAATATCGCAGATATAGTTTACGTTTATACAGAAGTAACTTTATATCTTTTATAAAATCTGTTATTTATGTGTGTGTGTGTGTGTGTGTGTGTGTGTGTGTGTGTGTATATATATATATGTATATATATCTGTGTGTGTCTATAATTATTTATATATATATATATATATATAAAAATTATAGATTGAATAGACAGTAGATGACAACGTATCAGAAAAGGCGCAAAACTGATTACAAATCTATATTGCATTTACAGTAAAAATGTGTTTACTGTTTGCAGTGTTTTGTCACTGCGGTATTTAGATGTGTTACATTGTAAACTATAGGGTAAAATAATCACAGAGTGGTGTATGCTGGGGACACATCACACACAGATATAACTCAAGGTTTGGGAGAGGAGCAGTAGGCTATGTGACAGGACAATACTCTTCCTACACTGACCCATAGACCCATCTGCTCCCCACATGTCACTTCCCCCATTAACAAGCAATTGAATTAATTAAATGCTACTCAGAGCTCGCATAACAAGCTACCGGCAGTGTCCAAATTAGCACTGATAATCAAGGATGATTTCCTTTATTATCCTGCTAAGTGGAGAGCAGGCAGCCCCCCCCCCCCCCCCACCCCCAGTCCTCTCCTCGCCTGCCCTCCCCTATTTACTTACCCTGGCTCCTTGTCTCTGCCAGCCAGGGTCACCTCACCTCGTTAACTTGCTGTAATCAGGACCTCATGGCTGGCTGTGATCTCCACACTATGGTCCAAGGGGCCAGCTCTTGTCTTGATGTCGCTTTAACCCTTTCCATTTCACCTCACTGTGGCATCAGGTCTCATATATCCAAAGCTGAAATAGAAAGACTAGACTGAGACAGATATTTTAGAAGCCTCGTGGCATAGGTTATAGTCTTACCATTTCTCTCCGGTTTTGCCACCCATCTGACATCTGTCTTGTACGGTCACATCATTAAGTCATCGGTCACCTTTCCCCCCGTGACAGCCTCTCGCACACCTTGTTTCTCTTCTACTATCCTCACTCACCTGTGTCTTCTCTCCTTCCAGCGCTCTCTCCTCTCCCCCCTCTCCCTCTCTGGCTCAACCTCAAACTGATAGATGGTGAGTGGAGGCCCTGTGGTCTCTCAGCTGAGTAATAGAGGCAGGAATTTCATTTTGCAACTGGCTGATTTAATGATCCGAAGGGTAATTAATAGGCTGATTATCTTAATGTTAAATATGTCCGGCAGCAATTACTCTGACCTCCTGCGTGTCAAGGTCCAGGCCTGGCTCTTCTTTCAATTAAGTTCTCTGGGGCTTAATGATATGAATAAGCTCCCCAGCTCTGACACTGCAGCTGCCCAGACTGCGAGAAGCTGCCGGGCTCGTGGGGAGCTTTTAATCAGAGCGTTCCCCCTTCCCCCTCCACGGACCATCAAATTTAACAATTAGAACAAGGGCAGTTTAACTTTCTTCTCTGCCAGTTTGCTGGTACCAATCACTCCTCTTGCATCGTGCTATCTTGTTCTTCTTTCACACAACCTGCTCCATCATACTCTGTTCAATACTTTGTAGGATCCTTTTCCCCATCTACAATCCCTCTGTGTATAAAACATTTGAGTTTGTGTATGCCTTGATATATTATTTGTAATAATATATTTTCTCTTTCTGGCTTTCTTTAGCTATTCTGACTCTCCAATAACCATATACTGACCTTTCCTCGTGATGGTTGCTATTGTTTTTTACTCTTTTCCTTTTCTTGGGTTTGGGTCTCCTATTGCTCCCTAGATGTCTCTGTCTTTCAACAGCGTATGTCTCGCGCTGTCTCTCCTCTGGTTTCTATTTGTCTTTCCTCGTTCTCTCTCCTCTTCTCCAGGGTACGTTCTTGCAGCTCCGAGCTGCCGCGTCTCTCCCGATATTAATTATCTTGTGAGTGCCGCTGTTTTTCCGTTTGACAGGCTTAATTAATTGGCAGCAGCGGCCGAAAATGACAGGGCCACTAATTGCAACTCAAGGTGTATTAGAGTCAGACGGGCTGTGCCGGATCAGCGTGCCCCCGTTGCTATGCTTAGACTAGGAAGCATTGCCTGTGCCGTGTGTCATGTGTGTTGGAGTGATTGCATGTGATTGTTGCCTGTGCACTTGTCGCACGAATCTGACATTTTGCTGCCAATAAAGTTTGGACAGCTGGATTGTCTAGGGGCAGCAGATGCTGTGTTTGTGTGGGGATGGGATGCGAGCATATACCGCTTTAACCCTTTCATTGAAGGGGGTCACAGTGTCATCAGGGTTTGTGGGCGCTAAAAGTTCAGATAAATGAAGATCCTTTTGTCTTGTAATATTAACCTATCAAACAAATCTGATTACTGAAGTTTTGTATCACAGGCTGCACTCGACGTTCATGTCTAGAGACTGTTGACCTTTTTTTTTTCCCCAGTAAGATCTTGCATGCTTATCACAGGTCCCATGTTGCATTGCAAGGTTGATAGTTACAAGCATGACTCCCACAGGCAGAGGCATGATGGGCAGTTTGAGACCCCTGGTCTAGATGATAGTTTATTGCTAACCGTACTCCATGGTCCTGGAAGTTTGCTTCCCACTGGAGGACTGGTCTGACAGAGCTGCTATTTTTTGCTGGTGGGATGGCCACCCCTTTACTGACACCATCACATAACATACAGTCCAGGTGTCCTGCACTGTATGTTAAAACATCGAGAGACGCCCCCATGTTCCAGGTCAAAAGAGGATTTAACTGGACCTACAACTGCAATGGGATAAGGATGCAAGTTAAGTTTGTATCTATTACAACACCCTACACTAAACAGGTGAGGGGTAATACTACTTTATTTTTGTGGGGGAAAAAATGATTTATGCTTTAACCCAGTGATTCTCAACCAGGGTTCCGTAAAAACCCTAGGGTTCCTCCAAAGGTTGGTAGGGGTCTGCCTCTCAGATAAGTTCCCACTGACTCCATTGATCTTTTTAGTTATCTGTAAGGAGGTAATTCTTCCCGGTGACCACAAGTGTAAGGACCATTCTTCCCACTAACCATCACACTAATGTATCATGAGTTGTAGATTTATAATTTTTAGCAGGGGTTCCCCCGAGACCAGAGAACTATTTCAAGGATTCCTCTGTGTTGAAAAGGTTGAGAAAGGCTGCTTTAACCATTCAGGCTGTCTAATTTACACTACACTGAATGGCTATTTTACCTCCTAGATTCAAAACAATGGCAAAAATTATTAAAAGTTATTTTCACACACAAAACTTTAAAGTGTATATAAAACAAAGAACTTTACTTTTCTATACAGTTGAAAGAGTTTTGGGATATTTATATGACTTTCTACTGAGGAAACAATCAGCTCAGGTTCAGGCAAACAATGTAGCCAAGACCATCCAGATTTTGAAGGTGTTCGCTGGGTTCTGAGCCATCAGCCTTCAAACAGCACTTGGAATTATCTAGCTCTAATCCAAAACATCGCTCTTGCCAGAGGTTCTGTGAATCTCCTGATTCCTCATACTTGGATTATTTGGTCCAGGAGTCGTCTGACTTGAGCAATGGGACGATGAAAGCCTCTTTCCAGGCAGGCCCATTTTCACACCAGACCCATACAACACATCATCCTGTCATTGTGTCTGTCCAGTGCTTTTACAGACCAGTTTCATCTGGCACTGAAGATCAGGTTGCCGCTGGCTTGTCCTGTCCTCTGATCTCTTGGAAGAGCCTCACAATGGATGCCAGCTTGTTTGGCAGAGGAGTCATCCTGGACACCTTGGAACTTTAACATTAGAGGAATCTTATCTCCCGAATAACATTCTGGAACTTTGAGAAGTCTGGTTGCCCCTGCAGCACCAGACAGGAGAGTCCTCAAATTAGAAACAATCGGAAAGCACGACAGCAGAGGTGGTGTACATCAACCATTAGGGAGAAACCAGAAATATTCTGTATCTGCCATGGTGTTCTGTCTGAGTAGTCTCCAATAAAGATTCTTGTTGATGATACCAGTGGTGCGCTACCCTGTTTAACTGGCATAAAGTTGTATTATTCTCATAATTATAAGCAGATGTCCACAAGAGCCCCCCACCCTCCCTTCCATCACAGTGCTCCCCTTACCTTGTGCTGCTGCTGAGAATAAGCTAGGGGTGGAGCTGGGAAGCAGAAAGTGCAGGGTCTGGAGGAGGACCAGAGTAAGACTGGCGTCAGCTGATGGAGTCTGCTGAATTCTGAGAACAGGGAATGCATAGGTGAGGAGTTATGTCGTCCTCTTTGCTGCTGACTGCTGAGATGGGCAGAAAAGATGAGCCTCTCCACAACTACACAGAGAAGTGCAGAATCTGGTGGAGGACTTCTGTCCTCCTCTCTGCTGCTGACACATGGTGGGGGCAGAGATGAGGGGGGGGGGGTGCCACAGCTGCAGGAGAGGTGCTAGGACCACATGAAAGTCTGGTGGACCAGATTCAGGCCACAGGCCTTGTGTTTGACACATGTGCGGTAGTGGAAGCAGTTAATGCTCTGGTGGCTCCACGGTAGCAGTACTGCCTGATTTCGGCCTTCCCTCTCCTGATACTCCTCCTTCATCTGCCTTTCAGGTACAGGGGTCCTCTAGTCCAAGTATCGGCTGCTCAGTGGGATCAGTAAAGCCTAATCCTTTTCTTCCCTAATGCTCCTTCATCTGCTTCGCAGGATCAAAATGGAGGGCATTCTAGTGATCCTCATAGCTTCAGATTGACCTAGGCAGGTGTGATACTCCAGCCTGATCGGACTGCTGATGGACACTTTCTGGTCTCTTGAACTCATTTGGATGTAGAAGGTCTGCTTCCTGCATGGTTTACCACTGTGCATGTAAGGCATGTTTTTTGTTTTGTTTTTTTGCTGCGAGGCAAGTCCTTTTCATCCCAGAAAATTATCTGTGCGATGAATTCTGGGCTTTTTCAAGTGGGCCTGAATTAGCATTTAACCCATAGCACCATCAAGTGTTGGGATGGCTGACTTCCCAATTCCTTGATCTGTGTCCCATGTGGCTCCCCTGTGACTTTGTAGGGACTGAATTTTGGTTCTCTCTGCACTTAAACACTTTTTAAACCTATAAGGGATATTCCATTTTTTACTCTCACAAGGTTCTGCTTTTTGTTGCCATCGCCTCTGCAAGACCTTATTTTGTAAAGAACTCTTACTTGTCTTACACAATGACAAGGAGGTGTTGAGGCGCTTCCTTCCTAAGATAGTGTTGGCCTTTCACCTCAACCAGCACATGGTGGTTCTGTTAGGGTTGCCACCTGTCCGGGATTCAACCGGACAGTTCGGGTTTGGATTCATGTGTTCGGGTTTCAGACCACCTGCAACCCAGACACATTATTCAGACCAGACTATGGCTTCCCAGCAGGATAGCTGGCTGCAGTTGTGTAAGCCAAGAGTGTCTGTTACACTCTTTTTCATATTGCCCAAAGCCAGCACTAACAATTGCCCCTCCCCCACCCAGACAGGAGAGGAGAGAGGGCTTGATTTGCTCCTCTTCCTCCTACCCCTAACCCTATATGTCTGTCCACACTTCAATCCCCGGTGCTGTGCCTCACGAAAGGAAATTAGGGGCCAGAAATTTGAAGTCCAGCAGCCTCAGATACATCTGGATGAGAGGTGCTGACTGCCAAGGGGCGAGTGAGCTCACCATCCATCCCTGTCTGTGACTGAAGTCTCCCCCTTCTCTCTCCTGCCTCTGAGTAAGTACACTAAGGTAAATCAGGTTTCTCAGAGCTCCTCTTACATCAGATTTCTCCTTTACACCAGAGGCCACAGTGTTCCCCCCTTACATCAGAGTCCTTTCCGTACATCAGAGTACTCAGTGTTCCCCCTTAAATCAGGGTTCCCAGAGCATCCCTTATGTCAGAGTCCCCAGAGTTCTCCCTTACATCAGAGACTGCAGAGTCCCCCCTTACAGTGAAAGGGAACTCTGCAAGTTCAGATGTAAAAGGGGGAACTCTGTGGACTCTGATGTAAAAGGGGACTCTTGTTATTAACTTCATATGATTAGAAATGTTGTTTAATTGCAAAATATATGAATAGTTTATACAATAAACTAAAACTTTGCTGTGCGCCGCTAACCTGTTCGGATTTGACTTGAAGAAAAGGTGGCGACCCTAGGTTCTGTCCCTTTCCCTGGCTTCAGTTCATCAGGAGATACCTGGATGTAAATCACGCTGTGGGTTTGCCTAGCAGTTTTACTGCTCCTGTTAGAAAGACTAACCTGTCTTTCCTGATGGTCCTCAAAGGAAAAACAGCTTCTTGTTCCACCATTTTTCAGTGGCTCAGGCAGACTGTCATTCAAGCTTATGGTGTTAAAGGATAAGTCCAGCCTAACGCTAAAATCGCTACATCTACAGACATCTGTGATTTAACACTAACCTATCTAGCCCTGTAAAGAAGAAATCAGTATACATACCTTTTCTGAAGCCGGTCTGATCCCAGGCTGAGCTGTCGGCTGCGGCTTTGTGGTGGAGGCAGGTGCAGAAGAGGCAGCCAACAATGGAAGCTCCATAGTAAATCTATAGGTGACGTCACTTCCCATTCATTTCACAGCTTTTGTCGGCTGTGTCTCCTTGCAGAGCTTCCGCCACTGGAGACCGGGCCAGAGCGGCTTCAAAAAATTTATGTTTACTGATTTCTTCTTTACAGGGCTAGACAGGTTAGTGTTACATTGTGGATGTCTATAGATTTAGCAACTTAAGTGTTAGGATGGACTTCCACTTTAATTGCTTCTTGGGATTTTTGGCTTCTAGCAGCTGTTTTCCAAATTTGCTAGGCTGCCAACTAGTCTTCTGTTCACACATTTTTCAAGGAGCTTTGCCAAACACTCAAGAACATACAGAGCATTCAAAGGAATAGTATGGTATGCAGGACTATGGGAAAGTACTGCAGGTAGTTAGAAAATAATCCAAAACCTTCGGCACACCCGAAAAGGTTATTGGGCTTAATGGCCTTTAGGTGGCTGGGTAAGCCACAGGCAGTCCCCACTCTGTTTACTTGTGTTCGGCTGTTAAAGTTTTGTTGCTGTGTCCCTCCTTGGGTCTCTGAACGGATGAGAGAGAAAATGTGATTTCTGTACTTGCTGTAAAATCTGTTTCTTTGACACAATCCATTCAGGGGCACAGGTTTATGATCATGCTTGCTCTTGGTATTGCTTTACCACAAGACTGGTAAATGCTGAAAGTAGGAAGGATAATACTGAGCTGCCTTTGAATACCCATATCCCTTAAAGTGGTTGTAGACCAATACATGAAATATGAACAAGGCATATCCCTCTATAGTGTATACTTGTCTCAATCCAGAGCAATACGTGTCATCTCTCTCTCTGTTGCCTCTTTCCTGTGCTATTAGCATGAGTCACTTCTGACAAGTTTTCCTGACACCAAGTGATAAAAAGGTGACGGGATAGAGTTCTAGCCCACAGCCTGTGTTTGACAGCTTCAGCTCTATTCCTGTATGCATTGTGAAGGGAGGTGCATCCTTTCCCTCCTATCAACTCTCCTCATTAAGCTTTACAGAGTGTAACTTCAGTTCTCTACCCCCTGCTTTCTGGAAGTTCAGACAGGCTGTATAAATTCTGGACTTATACTGGATTTAAGCTGTAGAGGAGAGATGACTGCAGATAACAAGGTACAGCTTATGTAGGCGGATGTATTTTATCTCTCTGTATCACCTGAAGCCAGTCACTTCACTGGGTATATGTAAGGTTTTACAAACACTTTAATAGACAAAAAATAGATTTTATGGGTTTTTGTTTTTTCTAGATACATGTACAGTATCTCACAAAAGTGAGTACACCCCTCACGTTTTTGTAAATATTTTCTATCTTTTCATGTGAGAACACTGAAGAAATTTCACTTTGCTACAATTTAAAGTAGTGAGTGTACAGCTTGTATAACAGTGTAAATTTGCTGTCCCCTCAAAATAACTCCACACACAGACATTCATTTCTAAACTGCTGGCAACAAAAGTGAGTACACCCCTAAGTGAAAATGCCAAATTGGGCCCAACTAGCCATATTCCCTCCCTGATGTCATGTGGCTCTTTAGCGTTATAAGGTCTCAGATGTGAAAGGGGAGCAGGTGTGTTAAATTTGGTGTTATCGCTCTCTCATACTGGTCACTGGAAGTTCAACATGACATCTCTCTGAGGGTCTGAAAAAAAGATTTGTTCTACATAAAGATGGCCTAGGCTATAAGAAGATTGCCAAGACCCTCTAACTGAGCTGCAGCACAGTGGCAAAGACCATACAGCAGTTTAACAGGACAGGTTCCACTCTGCATTGCTGCAGAGGTTGAAGGGGGGGGGGGGGTCATTCTATCAGTGCTTGGACCATACACTGCATCAAATTGGTCTGTATGGCTGTCTTCCCAGAAGGAAGCTTCTTCTAAAGATGATGCACAAGAAAGCCTGTAAACAGTTTGCTGAAGACAAGCAGACTAAGGACATGGATTACTGCAACCATGTCCTGTAGTCTGATGAGACCAAGATAAACTTATTTGGTTCAGATGGTGTCAAGCGTGTGGGAGCAACCAGGTGAGGAGTAAAAAGACAAATGAGTCTTGCCTACAGTCATGCATGGTGATGGGAGTGTCCTAGTCTGGGGCTTCCTGAGTGCTGCCAGCACTGGGGATCTACAGTTCATTGAGGGAGCCATGAATGTCAACATGTACTGTGACATACTGAAGCAGAGCATGATCCCCTCCCTTCGGAGACTGGGCCACAGGGCAGTATTCCAACATGATGACCCCAAGCACACCTCCAAGACGACCACTGCCTTGCTGAAGAAGCTGAGGGTAAAAGTGATGGCCTCGCCAAGCATGTTTCCAGACCTAAACTCTATTGAGCATCTGTGGGGCATCCTCAAATGGAAGGTGGAGGAGCGCAAGGTCTCTAACATCCACCAGATAATGTCATCATGGAGGAGTGGAAGAGGACTCCAGTAGCAACCTGTGAAGCTCTGGTGAACGCCATGTCCAAGAGGGTTAAGGCAGTGCTGGGCCTAATTTGGCCTTTTTCACTTAGGGGTGTACTCACTTTTGTTGCCAGCGATTTAGACATTAATGGCTGTGTGTTGAGTTATTTTGAGGGGTCAGCAAATGTACACTGTTATACAAGCTGTACACTCACTACTTTATATTGTAGCAAAATGTAATTTCTTCAGTGTTGTCACATGAAAAGATATAATGAAATAATTAGCAAAAATGTGAGGGGTGTACTTTTGTGAGATGCTGTATGTACTTAGTCGTGTGTGTTAAAGGTACGCTTTAAAGCCTTCAGGATGCTTTCAGATACATACAGAACAATACATTCTCTTTTAAGATCCAGTGAAACCTTGGATTGTGAGAATAGTTCATTCCGAAAACATGCTTGTAATCCAAAGCACTTTTATATCAAAAGTGAATTTCCCCATAAGAAATAATGGAAACTCACATAATTCGTTCCACGACCATTTATTCATAAGTCCTTCAGTTTATGGTCCATATAAAAAGATTATAGCAATGTGATAGGTTGTGTAACCATAAAATGTCCATCCACAAATGGCAGCCTCCACAAGGGGATTAGAAGCCAAATCCAGCAGGAGCTACAGAGTATAAAAGAGCAGAGAGCCATTCCGACGGAAAAGGTCCGATCAGATTATATTGTATGAAAATCCAATTGTGTGTGGGCTCTATCGGACTTTTTCCTTCGGAAATTCCGAGGGAAAAAAATTGAGAGCAGGATCTCAAATTTTCCGACAAAAAAATCCAATCTGACTTTTTCCAATCTTTTGTAGAGAATTCTGATCGGACAAAGTGCCACGCATGCTCAGATCAAATTACGAGACCAAAGCTATTGGCTACTAGCCTCACGTGGTCCCATCGTAACGAATGAACGTCATCATGTTCCGAACGATCGGATTTTCCGACAACTTTGTCTGACCGTGTGTATGCAAATCCGACGGATTTTGTGGTCGGAATGTCTGACCGTGTGTACAGGGCATAAGTGTAGCAATATGGTTACATTTAATGAACGTACAACATTTAGCAACTCACATGGTTGACGATTAAAAGAGACACATCTTAGTATGCAGGCATCCACATAGACCATCTCCCGCACCGCTGGCTCTCGCTGTCAGTCTGCAATCCTCACCGGGAAGACTACCCTGCAGCAAAGCGATCTGAAAGCGTGGCTTGAACCGCTCGTGGAGCGCAGCGTAGAAGGGCTGACGTAGACGGCGGTGTGGAGGATGGTCTATTTTGACAGCTTTACACCAGGTGCCTGCATACTTAGATGTGCCCATTTTAATCATCAACCATGTGAGTTGCTAAATGTTGTACCTTCATTAAATGTAAATGTAAATATATTACTCCACTTAGAGGCCCCTCTCTTCTCTTTTATACTCAGTTGTGACGTGACGCTACTTGTGTATAAAGACATCACTTGTATATCAAGTAAAAATGTATTTAAAAATGTTGCAAAACACTCTCAAACCAAGGTTTTACTGTACTCTTTTTCAAGACAAAGTGGTTCAAACAGCTGTAAATGTAATGTACTAAAAGTTCCTGCCCATACCTTCAGCAACCTCCCTAATCTGAAAACATCCTGGTAGTGTCAAGGCAAGTAAAAATGTGCCAAAGTTTGGAAAGGGGCTAATGCAACATCAGAACAGCATGCAATTCATAACAGGAAGGTTTTGAAGGCTGTTTCAGGCATGTATAAACACCTCTAGGTCCAACAAACTATATCTGTCACCTAGTGACAAAATCTCTTGGGAATTGAGAGGCAGAAGTAATTAGACCTCAGGTTAACTTTCTCCCAGACTCAAGAGAGTCGAGCAATAGGAAAATTAATTGGGCAAATATACACAGATCAGCCGTGAATTTATGACCGGAACCACCTAATATTGAGTAAGTCCCACTTTTGCCACCAAAACAGCCCTGACCTATTGAGTCATGGCTATCACTAGACCTCTGAAGGTATGCTGTGGTATCTGGCACCAAGCCATCAGTAGCAGATCCTTTAAGTTGCAAGTTGGTGCCCTCCATGGGTCAGACTTGCTTCCAGCACATCCAACAGACACTCGATTGGATTGAGATCTGGAGAATTTGGGTACTAAGTCAACACCTTGAACTCATTATCCCCCTCAAACCATTCTTGAACCATTTTTGTAGTTTTGCAGGGCACATTATCCTGCTGAAAGAGGCCGCTGCTGTTGGAGAATACTCTTTCTATGAAGGGGTGTACTTGGTCAGCAACAATGTTTTGGTAGGCAGTATGTGTCAAGTAACATCTACATGAACTACAGGACCCAAGGATTCCTAGCAGGACATTGCCCAAAGCATCACGCTGCAAACCACTGGCTTGCCTTCTCCCCATAATTCATCTTGGTGCTGAGTCTTCCAACAGGTAAGCGATGCCTATGCATCCGGTCATCCACATGATGTAATAAAAAAAAAAATCATCAGACCAGGCCACCACCTTCCATGCTCTGTGGCTTAGTTCTGATCACATGTCCATTGTAGGCGCATTTGGCTGTAGACACGGGTCAGCATGGGCAACCTTCGCTTGTCTGCAGCTATGCAACCCCATACACAAAAAAACTGCAATGCCTAATTTTTCAGCTCTCAACATATCAACTTCAGAGACAACATGTTTACTTGCTACCTAATATATCCCACTGGAGATGCCATTGTAATAATCAACGTTCTTCACTAAACTTGTCAGTGATCATAAAGTTATGGCTGATCGGTGTATCCCACACAGTTCTGATTTAAAAATGTATTTTAGAGCCTTATGTCTTCGTGAAAACTGGTTCTCTTGTATGATGAATAGATGCAGTGTGGATTTCTTCCAGCCTCTGTGTACGGGGTGCTACAGTACAGGGCGGGTGATTGTGCCAGTTTGACATATACAGGTCACAACATTAAACAGGATGACATGTTAGTCTCCTCACCTGTGCCTTCAGAGACACCATTTAGAAGATAGAACTTGCCCGCTTTTGCTCTCAGCTTCTACTTGATTCACTAAAGCCTATACAGGCAAATGTGTGCATCACGTGGGCACAGTTTGCCAGCCATTCCTCTCAGCAGGAGATTGATTGCAATTTTCACCTTGATTAATTCCTACACAGTGTCCGTAATGAGAAATGCCCCTGTGTGCGAGGAGCTTTTTGTCCTGATGTGTGAGGGCCATTGCCCGGAATACTTAACTCCTCACTCCACCACTTGTAACACAATACTGTTATTTTCAGGTTAGGATAGCGATGTGTACATGAGACAAATGCAGGCACTTTTATAAGGAGCTGAAAACAGCTACGAGGGCCGATTACTCAGGGCCCATCCTTCACTCCATACACAACCAGCTTGGCACGCATTTGTTCATATTGTACATTGTTATGATTGGGTATAAGTATCTTTCATTGACACATTTTTACAGGGGTATTTTTCCCCTTATATATCTCCAATTATATATCATTGGCCATGTACAGAAAATTGTGTACCAATACATTGGAAGATTTCCATCCTCCCCAGACTAATACCATTTGACCTCTATTGGTTGTATTTTTTTAACTTGCTAAAACATTAGTTTGTAGTTCAGCTGCTTAATGTGGTTGTGAACACACAGCCCGGCTCGGGAGTGAGCCCGCACATCTGTCCCCATTGTAGGAAGCTTGCTATCGGGGCAGATCGGCAGCGGTGGACCCCAAAAGAGCAGGCTCGGGAACACTCTGTGCAATATCATTGCACAGAACAGATGCATATACATATATATATATATATATATTTTTTTTTTTTTAACTACTTTAAAGTGTTACTAGACCCACAGCAGTAAAATCATTTTGTATATGCAGTAAAGCATGCTTGTTATACTCGCTGTGGAACCTAAGGGGTTAATCCTCTGCATTGTGTAAAAAGGCTGTTTGATCCTGTCTTCTCTGATTCTCCCCATCTTCCACTGCCCCCAAACCATCTCCTGAGCCTTGGGGACAATCTGCACATGATCGGTTTGTTGTATATTACTAGAGAGTTTTTTTTTTTTTTCTTGTGAGAGTGCATGTGATCAGCACAGGGCCAATCAGCACTGTCCAGACAGAGGGTCAGGGTTCCTGCAGCCTCATAGGACAGTCAGGGGAGAATGAAAACTCCTCCTAGAAGCTTTAACCAGTGCTCTGTTTGACACTAATAGAAGTCACAAGACTGCTATATACTGCTGAAGAGAAAAGCTTTTTAGCAGTTTATATTTACTAGAAAGATTGCATTTCCATGTTCTTTGTACAGTGGGAGACCAGATATAGTGAATGTAGGGTCCTGGGTTTAGTAAGACTTTAAAACTGAACTCCTGATAGATACAAAATAACTAAACTAATTCCGCTATGTTTTTATTATTATATCATTAAGCCACCATTCACTCTGTTGCGATTTGTCATGCGATTTGACAGCGCCAAATCGCATGACAAGTCTCTCACCCCATTGCCTGCAATGGAACCATTCAAATTGCTGCGACTCATGTCACAACTTTGAAAGAAAGTTCCTGCACTATTTTTTTCCAGTTTCATTGCGACTTGCATTGACTTCTGTTAAATGAAGTCGCAAGCTGCAATGAAATCGGAGATGCAAATCACACTGGTCTGCAGCTTTGAAATTGCGCTGAAGTGTCACAATTTCAAAGCCGCACCAGTGTGAACCAGGGCTTAATGATTTTTTTTTTTTAAATAAAAGCAGTGTAAGTGTCGGGATGTGGCCTGATGATCAGCCTCTTGCAGTCCCTGTACACTGTGCTGGAATGTAAGGAAGGAGCAGCTCAAGGAACCAATCTGTTCATATGCAGACAAGATGCATGCTGATAGAAGGAGAAGGCAGAGTGACACAGAGATGAGCTAATCGCTGTGCTGCTTCTCATTCTACTGTCCAGTCATAGGTTGGGAGCAGGTCCAGGACGTGGGTTGAATGATGCTAGCCATCAGACTGTGGACATCTCTTAGCAGAAAAATGGGCTGTGGGGAAATCTCAGAACTAAAGATAAATTTTTGTGGCAAACCCTAGTTTTGTTTTATTTTTTAATAGGACATTTTATTTCGTTTTTTTTTTTTTTTGGGGGGGGGGCTAGAGTTCTGCTTTAAATCTCATATAGTCTCTAACATGATTTATTTATTATTTATTTATTTCAGTTACTTATATAGCGCCATTAATTTACGCAGCTCTTTACATATACATTGTACATTCACATCAGTCTATGTAATTTAAAAAGTAATTTTCAATCATTTTAAAGCTGCACCAGTTAATAATAAAATTGCTGTGTCACTGCCATGAAGGCCACTGTGCGGACACTTCCTGTGATTGGGGGGTAATGCTTCCAGTGGCTCTCCTGCGTTGCATAGTCACATGCGCTCTTGCTGGAGGTGTTTGTGTGAATCGGGAAGCCTGCCCATGACTCTGTATGTAAGAATACACTGTGCATTAGAGAAATGAATAGCATCGGCTTTGGGTTTACATGTATTTTAAAATGTTTAATCATAATTGATATGATATGTTTTTCTTGTGGAGATTTTCGTAACTAGAGGATGGGTCCTTTCCCACAATATCTGACCAGTTTGTGCAGAATTCTGATTATCAATGAGTATAAAGGGAACATAGTGTACACCACTCATCCATATCTTTATGACCAGCCACCTAATGTTCAATATGTCCCCCTCTGGCACCACAATAGCCCTGACCCTTTGAAACTTGGGCACCACTAGACCTCTGAAGGTATACTCTGGTATCTGGCACCAAGCCTTCAGTAGCAGATCCTTTTAAGTACCATAAGTTGCAAGGTGGGACCTTAAATGGGGCAGGCTTGTTTTTCCAGTACATCCCACAGACGCATGATTTGGTTTGAGATCTGCAGAATTTGGAGGCCAAGTCAACACCTTCAACTCATTGCTGTGTTCCTCAAAGTAAATTATCCTGCTGAAAGGTGCCGCTGCCATCAGAGAATTGGTCAGCAAGAATGTTTAGGTAGGTGGTATGTGTCAAGTAACATCCACATGAATGGAAGGACAGAAGCGTACCCACGTGATGTAAAAGAAAATGTGATTTATCAGACCAGGCCACGTGGTCCATTGTAGGGACGAGTCAGCATTGGCACCCTGACCGGCTACGGCTATGCAGGCCCATATGCGACAAACTGTGATTCCTATTCTTTCTGCTTTCAACACATCAACTTCAGGGACAGCATGTTTACTTGCTAATATATCCCACTGACTTTCAAATGCCATTGTAATGAGATCAATGTTATTCACTTAAAGTAATTGTAAAGTAAAAAAGTAATTGTAAACCTCAGACATGAAATTTAAACAAAGCATATGCCTCTATAGAGAAAAAAAGGTGACAGGGAGGGACCTCCAGCTGATTGACAGCCTCAGCTCTGTTCCTGTGTGAAGGGGGTGTGTCCCTTTTCTCCAATCATTTCTCAGAGCTTTCCTCACCGAGCTCTGCAGAGTGTAATTTCACCTCTCCACCCTTTGTTTTCTGACAGTTTAGACAAGCTTTATAAATTCTGAATTTTAAATGGATGTAGAGAAGAGAAGACCGCAGAGAAACAGGAACAACTTCTATAGGAGGATTTGTTTAATCTCTGTGTATCACCTGAGGGCCAGTCACTTCACTGGGTGGTCAGAAAGTTGTCAGATGTGTGCATGTCAATACACAAAGTGTGCTTTGTCTATTTCTTCCAGATCTGTGCAGTAATCCAGTGTGAAACTTTCCCTCTATGCAGGAGTTTCCTGTAATAGACCGGTCATTGCTGCTCTGGTTTCTTGTGCAGGATGACTGGTCTTGTCTCCGCCCCCTCCTGCAATTTTTTGTAGTAGGCCTGTCATGGGTGGAGCCTGCTGGCCACTCCCACATCTCTGCAAAGGATATGTTCATCACAATAATGATGTCAACATCATCACTGGTAACAAGGTAAAGACGGGATTGGCAAAAGCATTTGGCGCACACACAGGGTGTATTTATGTGATTTGTGGCTGTTGATTATATTTGTAAGAAAGTGTTTGTGTCTGGAGTGCAGCTTTGGGATTTTCACAGAGGTTTGTGCACACTTCAGCTGTATAATTTGCTGTTTAGCTGGAGTTCTGCATTAAGGATCAGTTTTTCTTTCTTCTTTTTCCTATATAACTTCCCTTTTCTCAAACTCTGACCCCCCACAAGTGGAAAAAAAAATCCCCATAAATTACTCCAAAGAAAACATACTACATAAATTCAGTTTCTGTTCTGGTGACAATATTGTGAATAAATGTGACAAGCCTTTAACAATGAACATACTACAATGAAGTACAAGAAATATGTTAATAAACTACAACTATAAAATATATATTTTCTCACCACTTGTTTCCCACACCGGCTTCAAAATGCACTTTAGTTGTGATATGCAACAGGTTCCAATATAAAGTTAATGACACCCCAAACACAGGTGGCAAACGCAGTGCGTTTGCCCGCACCAGATTGTATAGTACAGAAGTACCGTGTGATCTAGTTGTAGCGAGTTTCCAAAAGTAGTTGCATCCATTGGTGGTGCGGTGCAATTGTAGCCCATTCTAAATCAATGGGCTGAAATCGCACAGAACTGCATGTGAATTGCACACAAACACATAGCGCACTCCTGTGCGATTCTGGGCGTGAACTGGCAGGAACATTCCTGACAATTGTATTCGCTTTTAAGAAGCATTTACTTATTATTTGGGATTTTGCAAACTCATTTCTGAAAAGTGACCTGTATATTCAGTTGTCATTATGTTAAATATAGGAAACCTTGCTTATGTACTAAGAACAAATACTGAAAAGGCTGAAAACAGACCAGGAACATATCTTTTATTGCATTAGTAGAAGGCTACAGTACAGATTATAATAGTAATGATTAGGTTTGAGGAAAGATGAGAAGGAGCCATCTGGTGGCCACAATTGGTTCTGCAAGTAGTGCATGTATTGTACAGCTGACAGTGCTCTTTGTATCAGTCACTTTCCATTTCCCGGGACAACAAAAACATATTACCTACAGACTATTTTTTAGTCACAGGTAACTGTTTATAAATTTACAGCAGAGCTCTTAAGGTTGGTACTTGTTGAAAACATTATAAAATGAGAAGTTTGTGTAACTATAAGCCTTTTTATGTTGCTAGGGATAACTGTCTCCATATGAATTGTAATTATCTCTGATCCTGACATTAGAAGGTTTATGTGTAGAGGAAATGATTATTACAATGATTATTACGCGCTTAAATTTTGCAATATTTAAAGTAAATGTGTCAAAGTTTAGAATGATGAAACAAAAACTGCCCTAGTGATGGTTTTTCCATTAAAAGTAAAATTGGTCTTAAGTCAATTTCTCACACAACCACCCAACAATGTAAATGACCTCCTATATGAAATAACTACTTGGTGCTGCACAAAGTTTGCCTGCACAAATCTGATCACATTCACTAGAAAAGTTTGAGATAAAAAACTAAAATTGTACAATGCAGAATTGGTCAGCTGCTCCATGCACTGCAAATTCATCTTAAAAATGGTCAGTCTCTCTTAACTGATCTGATTCAATTTTAGTCCGCAAATTAAGTCAAAAGTGATCATAATGGTATTAAAACCTGTTGACATTTGGTAGACGCAATCATATTAGCAAAACAATTGAATCATTTAATTATTGGATTTATATTTGTGGCCAGCATAATTTAGTTTTTTGACTAATTGGAAATAATAATAAAAAATATTCACAATTTATGAAATTGCCCTTTTCCTTGGTTACAGCTGTACCATATCACATCCATAGTGGTAATGGATCGGTTCTTGTAGTGGAGTATGTCTGGCACTGCAGGAACAGTCAGGACATTGATTTAAGGCCCATTCACACCAGTGCATTTTAGATGCAGTACATAAAAAAAAATCCTGCCCAGGACATCTTTCATATGGTTCCAATAAAAGGCATCTAAAGCACAACATGTATACAACACAACGGCAAAGGTGTGAACCTGCCCTTAGACATGTGACCGTTGTACAGTGGAGGGGTGCAGTTAACGGCCATTAGAGGAGATCAATCAGAAAGAGATGATCAATTGCGGATTACCCAACTGTTTCTGTTCTATTCTTAAGACAGGTTAGCAGTCCAAGGTAATAGTGCCCCATTTCAAGGAAGGGATAAGCAATATACTGTTGATTGTGTTTGTATGATGGGCCCCGTGATGAATTTGCACCAAACCTGAGTAGCTGTTTACTGTATCTCTGCCAACCATCTTCTTTACTACAGGAAGTTCATACCTGCAATACTAAAATAACAGCTAGGATGTGGGGATATGGCACTTCTTCCCCTTCTCAAATCTTCTTAAATCGTTCCCTTTTTTTATTTTATTTTTTTAGAACTGAATAAATAATTTTTTGCTATCCAGCAGTCAAGCACATGTCTCATATAAAAGTGTCCAGATATGTGATCAGCTTCACAGCCTTGCTGAATTTAGCATCATCTATGCTAAAAAGTTGATCTTTGGGTTTGTGATCACTGCTAGTTGTCAATAAGTAAAATGCTAAGGTTAAAGGTAAAGCGGAACTAAACCCTCCTATCTATCTTGACCTCTATTTCATCTGAAGTTGCCATGATGATGCACATGTGGTCAGTTATAACACCAGCCATTTGATGGCTTGACAGTTTTGTTGAGAGTAGAAGCAACTGTGACAATTATTCACTGTATGCCTCGAATATAACGATTTTAGTAATCAATCAAACTGATGTGTTTAGCTCAGCTTCAATATAGATAATGTCATTTAAATTGAACATCATCCCTTAAGGGCACTTTCACACTGAGACAGGGCAGCTTTCCTGCAGCTCGGGTGCAGTCCAGTGTACCTGCAGCTTTTGTGTGTGTTACCTGCGCTTTCTATAGACTTCTATTAGGCTGGATTCACACCTATGCAGTTTTAGTGCTTTTTGCAGATTTGCACTACAGAATGTGTTCCATAGGAAACCATGGTAAATGGACTGCAGTGCAAATCTGCAAAATGTGAATCCAGCCTTAGAGCGGTAAGTGTTGGTGCATTTTCTGGACACGCACCAAAGTGTGCTTTCAGAAAACTGCCCAATCTAATAGAAGTCTATGGCAAAGCACAGGTAATCCACACCAAAGATGCGCAAACATTGCGCTTCAGAAAAAAAACGCATTGCGTCACTGCTAATTATCATTTCCTACATTTGCATTGCCATATTTTACAGTTTTTGCTCATTCCATTTAGTGATGACTTGACTGTTGCTATTGATTAAAAACAAAATAAAAGTTAGCCTTTAGCTGTTATTATACCCTATCGCAAAGCTGATTATGGCTTCCCATTATTATGTCTTTTGCCATGAAAGACAACAAAGTCTGTGAAGCAGTTCAGTGCCATAATTGGAGAAGCTCCTCACGATGTAGGGGTTAATGTGCATCTACTGCATGTCTTGCTTCTGACTGTGCGTTCCAGACCTCCCGATTGTTGCCTCCCCCCCCCCCCCCCCACCTTTGTCCCCTTCTTTCGTATAAGGGGCTGCAAGTCCAGTGTAGCCGCAATGTCTGATATAATTGGATTCTGCATTCTAATCCATCTGTAAAGTATGCACTGATTAAATTAGCCTAATAGATATTATTTCTTACATGACTGCATAATTTTGTCCTGATTGGTTCTGTGCTTCTCTAACGAGCTGCCCAATTTCCTGCGCTCTCGATAATGCCGCAGAGATTCCTTGCAGCCTCTCGCACTGTTATTATCGGGGGAGGGGGGAGGTGCTGGGCAGCCGAGAAATGTCTGGACACAAATGAGCCCCTCGCTTAGGCAGGTGTTGGAAAAGTGAGCGTTTTATTTTTTTTAAAGAGTAGTAGAAACGTGAAGCTGCTGGTCAGCTGAAACAAAAAATTAAATTAAAGTTGCAAAAAAAGGACACAAGTCTTATTTGTAGCCAGATTGTTTTATGAGCTTTTCTAGCTCTGTCTGGAATGATTTAAAGTTTAATCCCAATTATGAGCGTAGCGGCCGCAGTCAGGACATGACTATACTTTACATGTAACAGCCATATAATTATGGACCCAGTGCTAACACATTCAGACCCGGCCAAGTGGTCCAGTTAGAGGAATTGGGACAGGCTAGACCATTGACATTTAGAATGCCACCCAAACAGCAAATACAGTAGATGCTAACAGGTGTATACCATGTATGGGCAGTCTGACTGTACCCACGTTGATCGAAATTTCAGAAATCAGAATTCAGGCATTAAACTTTTTATTGGTATGGAGAGCAGATTTCGGCACCCTGGCAGGCAGTGGCATCTGCTGATCACACACTATTTTTTTTACATGATGTCCCTGAGCAGGAACCTCAGCCAACAGGGGTGCCTGCCTTCTAGTAACAAAGGACGGCTGGAGCCGTCTGCCCGTTAGTTCCTGCCGCCTAGCACAGTAACTTGCTTGGAGGCAGGCAGCATCAGAGTGCATGTGCATGTCACTACAAACATTTACATGCGTATAGCTTCAAATAACTAAAAAAAAAATACTTGTCTGCAGATGTGGAATTTGGGCATTTTTTTAAATCTAATCTTGATACTGAAACTAATGTTAATGCTGCTGTAGAATATGGATCTAAAAGCTACTGTGTGCATGGGGGCATTTGCTATAATGGAGCTGTTTTCAAATCCATAAAAAAGAAGAAAAAAACGGAGCGATCTCCATGCGTCTGTGTGCATGAGGCCTTGTTGTGATTTTTGATAATCAATAATGCAAATTAAGACTCCATTCACACCGAGCCGCCCCGGGCATCAGCGGTAAAGCGGCGCTATTTTTAGCGCCATTTTAACCCCCCGCTAGCGGTGGAAAAGGGGTTAAGTCCGCCCGGCGGCGTTTTGCTGGCAGTATTGCAGCGCTGCCCCAATGATTTCAATGGGGAGCAGCTGTGGAGGAGCGGTGAGTTCACCGCTCCAAAAAAGCTGCTGACAGGACTTTTCCTGATGCCCTGCCAGCACACCGCTCCAGTGTGAAAGCCCTCGGACTTTCACACTGGAGTGCATGGAGCAGCTGTTTTAGGGCACTTTGCAGGCTCTATTTTTATTGTTATAGCGCCTGCAAAACGCTCCAGTGTGAAAAGGTCTAAAGTGTATGATACTCCAACAATTCCTATTTCTGATATGTGTCTGTGTTACGATATACTTGTATGAAAAAGTATCCTGTTCTCTTCGCATTGCTTCCTTTGTGTGAAATACTACCTGGTGATTCTGCCATTCCCCCTGCTTTCCTATTTGAAAATGGAAGCATATCCATTTACGTGTGGTCAGTTTTCTTCTTTGCACTCTACTTGGGAGCCTGTACTCCTAATGGTCAGACTTGTGCTGACATGCCCCCTGCACCGCTAATCATTCAGAAGATCAGTGTACCGCTGTTCTCTGCCTCCTGCTGACATGCAAACAATGTGAAGCATCTGCCTTTGCTATAAGGTGGCCCTTGATTTATTTATTTTTTCCTGGTAGGTTTGCTTAAACTGAACATGCAAACAGAGAGAGGGGGCTGTGAAGAAATTAAAAGGAAAAGTTTATTTTAGGTTAGAAGCCAATTTCTAACTCACTATAGATGTTAATTTTAGGCAAGCTGATCCAGTATTCACAATGGGACCACAGCATCTGCATGCATCTTTTTAAAGTTATATTTTTTTTGTTACAAAATTTTAAAAAAATGTACAATTTGTATAACCATTTTGTTTTATACCAGCTTGTAGGACATGCAAACAGCAGTCTTTGACACATTTTAAATGTGTCCGCTTTGTGTATTGTGATTTCCAGGCCTGTGCAAAGTGTTATCCTTTGGTGTGCAGCGTGCCTGCTTTATCTCATTGTCTGTGATCTGTAGCAGTCATTGAGCGTGAACATGTGTCAGAAGACCCCGACTATCTCATAATAAGGCTAATAGATTGGCTTTATTTAATCATCAATGATTCTGCTGTTCTCTGTGCTCCATAAAACATTTCGCAGGTTGGCAAAACACTGATCCTATTGATCAGGCACCTCTGGGATATTTATGTGCAGGGCTCCTGTTAGTACATAAATCCACATATACCTCCCACCTCCCTGCATGCTCTGTAAGTGAGCTTCGCACTGCTGCAGGGCAAGCGGCTGAGTGGAGTCAGAAACACATCAATATTACATAGTCCTTCGTACTTCTCCTACATGCCATCACTCTGCTTATGACAACTTTTCAGCTCAAATACTATCTGCGCAGATCAGTAAGCTGGGAACGTTCTCATATCTAATTCTTTATTGTACTAAGAAACTTTGATATATTTGTGGGTGTGTATATTTATAATCTGTCTGTGTATGTATGTAAATGATAAAAAAAAATTATTTATATATATATATATATATATACATACACACACACACACACTTTACCTACCAGACACTTTAAATTTCCTCCTGCTCACTGTAGCATGTACACCCCCACATCAATGCTATTCCCTCTCGACTACCTCCACCCTTAGCAACCTAGCCCAGTTTAGAAAGCATGCAGCCCCCCAGTAGAGTTGCTGCTAAAGCACTTCCTGTGCCATAGACTAGGGTCTCCCCCTGCAGAGAGAGATTCCTCTATACATTGTCTTCATCTCCTCTTCCAGCTTCACTTCCTCTTTGCTGTAGGCTGGATAGGACTGGGGCCACATTCCTTGCAGCTAGGACCACCGCCCCCCCTCCATGAACAGCCACAGGTGAAGCTATTACTACGTACATATGCAGCATTTACCATGCTATTATTATTATTTAAGGTACTTATAGAGTGCCCTCAATTTACACAGCGCTTTACATATATATTATGCATTCACATCGGACACTACCCTAACAATCTAAGGTCCCTAACTCACATTCATATACTAGTGCCAATTTAGATAGACTCCAATTAACCTACCAGCCTGTCTTTGGAGTAGACATGTATAACATATATAAGGCTATCCCTTAGTCATACAGCACTAAATCACTTAAAACCAAAAAACGTGTATAAAGAAATATGCTACATGTAGAAAATACTAAATTAAGTACGGTAATAAATAATTGGTAATAAAGGTAGTATTTTTTACATGTATATTTCTTTATACTTGGCTTGGTTAGTTGCTTAGTTAGCCTGGTAAGTAGGGATGCACAGATACTGGTATCGGTGGCGATACCTAACAGGGAGGTACTCATACTCGTGAAAATGCTCTTGATACCGAAACCGACTTTACGATGTGATTTTCGTCAATACAAAATGAGTGGCTGCAAATCGCACTGCAAAGAATCATATATGTTTTGAACAGGAATGTGGTGCAACTCATGTCCAAATCGCATGAAATTTCACCCAGCGCTCCTGTATGTGTATAGAAAAGGAAAAGTGCCATCTAGTGGGCAGTTTATTAAAAATGTTAGAACTCAAAGTGGTAGTAAACCGCGGAGAGGAAAAAAAAAACCCTGCAAAACAATAGCTTAATGTGCTAGTATGCATCACATACTAGCACATTATGATATCCTTCCCTTAGAAGCAAGCTCTGCAGCGGTGCCCGGTCATTGCTGAGGGAGATGACCTGCTCCCCCAGCATTTCTTCTGGGATCGCTTGGCTCCGGCGCTGTGAGTGGCTGGAACCCTCTGTTCTGGCAGGATATGCTGGACCTGCAGAGCGCATGCACCGCTGACGTCAGACCAGATATGTACCAGATAGGGTAAGTTCACCTTTACAGAAAAATTTAACTTATACAGGACCCCCTCCTCACCCCGTCCCGCTTACCTGTAGTGCGGTGTTCTCCTATTCTGAGCCCTGCTATCGCCGCCTCACCGGACCGGGGCTTATAAATCCCCTCGGCTTGATCTCAAAAAAGTACCCTATCAAGGGGGACGTTTCGGAGCATTCTAATTGGTCGGTGCCGTCCAATGAAATCCCGCATAGCCCATCCTGTCAGCGGGGAAGAAGTAGAGAGAATACCATGGGGATTTTTTTGTAAAGGTGAACTTACACTTTAATGTAAGTTCTAACATTTTTAATAAACTGCCCACTAGATGGCGCTTTTCTTTCTATACGCATACACGGGAGTGGTAGGGGAAATTACATGCGATTCAGACAGGAATCGCACTGCATTCCTGTTCAAGTCACATGCGATTCTTTGCAGTGCGATTTGTGCCCATTTATTTTGTATTGAAGCAAATTGCACCACAAAGTATCGGTACTCGCAGATAAAAACAATGATATTGGTGCAACCCTTGTTGTAATAGAAAGGGATAGCCTTATAAATGTAATCCTTTGAGGAGTTTTCATAGTTTCATAGTTAGTAAGGTTAAATAAAGACACCAGTCCATCCAGTTCAACCTGAGTGAGTGTCTACAATTGTTCCTATCCCCGTACATTGCACATTGGTCCCTACACTCAATGAGCCCACAATCCAAGGTCCCCATTCATATACTAGGGCCAATTTTGGACAGAAGCCAATTAACCTACCTGCATGTCTTTGGATTGTGGGAGGAAACCGGAGTACCCGGAGGAAACCCACGTGGGCACAGGGAGAACATGCAAACTCCAGGCAGGTAGTGTCGTGGTTGGGATTCGAACCAGCGACCCTTTTTACTGCTAGGTGAGAGTGCTACCCACGATACCACTGTGCTGCCCAGATTTGGCAGTGTATATAATATCTGACTTTGGGCTTTTTCCACTATTTAGCGGGGAGTGGTGGTTTGTATGATCTATAGATAGGGATATTATTTTATTTTTTTCCTTATTGTTAGAATTTAGATAAATCATGTTGATATACGAAGAATCATTGTTTTGTTCTGAGACTAAACATTGTCACTCTTTAGTTCTCATAGCGCTGACAGACATGGGACCAAAGGTCGGTAGTGGCAAATAGCCATTAATATTGCTAATAATTACACACTATATAGCTAGTACTGTATTTAATTGGCTAACTGATGGCAGCATTCTATAAGTGGTATGACTGATGAATCTCTTGTGATAATTAGCAGTGTAGGGGTGTCTGTACAAGGCTAAGCTTATAATAGGTGCACATAATTATCAGAAGAGCTTTTTACTGCTTGTAGAATATTTAACATTTGTTGGGGAAAAAAAAAATTGATAAGTACTTTTCCACATATAAAGCAGATAGAACAGCACAAAGTTTGTGCGTAGATTGGAGTGACCCTATACCTTCCTCGATCGTTCTCTCCCTTTTCTCCTAAATATTTCATTTATGGACCGGTAGAAATATGTAACGCAATGTCTTGAGTCGCCGTATATGTGTTATGTGGCTGTATTCAGACTGACGGGTTCATTGATTGGACCCATCATGGAAATACCTACTTTACTTGAATTGGTATGGCATATGTCAGCATTTCCAGATCAATTTTTGCTGAAATGAAATAAATTCTAAGCTGCCTCGTGTAACCTAAGGCATAGGCAGCGTAGGTCATATGGTTTCTGCCCACCAGTTGTCTTCGCAGAGAGTCAGTAAGCTGACTTCAGGTTAAGGCCCCATTCACACCTGAGCGTTTTGTAGCTTGAAGCCCGAAGCTACAAAACGCTGGAGGGGAAAAAAAATCTCCACTCCAAAACGCCTGAAGCCAGAAGCTCCAAAGCACCTGAAGCTCAAACAGGGTCTGGATCTTTTTTTAGGCAGATTTGGGCATTTTTCTGCTTTTTACATTGGTGACCTTTTGACCTGCACAATATCGCGGTAAAATCGCGCAACTTTCTGCCTGAAAACGCTACACTTGGATATGAATGAGGCCTAATAAGACTATTTCCAGGTGCAGTAAAAATGACATATTGCACATGGAGACTTTAACTTGCCTTTGTACATATGCATATTTCAAGTAAACATTAAAGCTGGATATAGATGGTTAGAATCTCAGCCAGTTCAGCAAGAACTAGCCGAAATCTGAATTATCTACGGGCAAGCTGATTGTACCCAAGTCGATCCACTGATCAACTTGGATACAACCAGCATGCTGAATGATTGCATGTGATTATTGCCAGCGGCTATAGCTGCGAGCAATAATCACTGTGTTCTCCAGGCAGGGATGGCTCGAAGTAGCTGTTCCTAGGTTGCATTCTGTTCTAATTCCTGAGATGGCTTTACTTTTGTATCCAATACCTGCCATCTAATTGTAGATTGACTTTTACAGGAACCTCCAAGCTTTGTGAATACTTACAATCAAATAAATTAGTCTATAGATGGGCCTTCTTTGTCTGATTGCCATAAAAGCAGTTATGCAGCATTAATGTCATGCAATAACATTCTGCGTTGACACAAGTTGCTTTAAGGCAGGCAATTTTGTTTTCAAATGGGCCATCAGTGTGCCTCATTGCATGAAAAATCGCACCTGCTCTATTTTTGGCAGAGTACTGAACACACAGAGAAGTCTGTCTGTTGTCATGTGATCTAGTGCTGTGTTTCTCAACCTTTTTTTCAGTCAAGGCACCCTTGAAAATGAAGGACCGTCACAAGGCACCCCATTTTAAAATGTAAAAAACGATTCTAATAGTTTTGCATAATGCAGCAACATCCACACATAGGAAACCCAACATTAGAGGTGATTTATTCTTCCAAAACAAGCACACTGCTACTGACTAGTATTCCAAGGTTTCTCTTCTCCCTCAATTTTTCTCCATCATTCAGCTATTGTCACCCCAGGACTGAGGGAGAGGGGCTGAGGAGGGTCAAACAAGGATGCTGTGGTGGCAACAGACATCCTCCTTATTAACTGATTACATCATTGATTGTTAGGCCCCATGTACGCGGGATTCTGTTAAACATGCGTTCAGAGGCAGTTGGACGCTTTTTTCAACTGCCCCTGAACTCATTTAATATTATCCTATGTGACCATGTACACAGTCTAATTTATTGGCGTTATTTTCTGTTGCGTTTAATAGCGTTTCTTTGGAAGAAAAAATATGGGTTCAGATGCCGAAGATTTCCACGTTTCAGTCTCTAAACACGGGTTTTCGTTTATAATCGTTTTTAAAGGTGCCCTATATTTTAGACAAAAATATGATGGAAAAAATGAAAAAAACATAAAAAAAATAGTTAAAATGTATATGTGTGTATGTATGTATGTGTATATATATATATATATATATATATATATATATATATATATATATATATAATGTGTGTATGTATGTATATATATATGAGTCATACTTTTTCAAGTAGAAGGTCAAATGCGCCAATGGACATGCGTGTGAAATTAAAAAATTTGTCGGGGTAGGTACGCAGCTGTACGTACATGTTTACAAAATATCCTGCCGATATTCGCTGCGCAATCAAAGGATGGGTCCAATCGCGACGGACTCTGGACCTCTCATGCAATTTTTTTTACGTCGTTCTAGCCTCATCAAGAGCAATGTCAGGAGCATTTCCTCACATATGCTCATTATGGCATCCATTGCACAAAAAAAAAAACAGACATAGAGGCAAATACAAGTAAACAACTGCTCTCTCTGCTGCTGCTACTCACTCTGGTCAAAATGGCTGAAATAGTTAACTACAATGTTTTTTGAGGTTGGGGAGAGTCTTAAATGAGGTAATATTAATAAACGCTTCTAGACGCAAATACGGTTAAACACGGCTAAACAGGCGTTTTAAACGCAGATTTCAAGGTGTTAAAATTTGATCAGAGGACTTTGCCTCAGCGTCCCGTGTACATGGGGCCTAAGGCCTCATGTACAGTTGTACACTGCTGCTGGTAAACGGACATTCAGAGGCAGGCTTTTTTAAGCTGTCCCTGAACTCATCCAATGTTATCTTATGTGTATATGAACACAGGTTCGTTTATTGTCATTTTTAGGCAGTTGCTTTTATAGGCTTTTCTTTGAAGGCAAAAAAATGAGTTCAGATGCTGACGTTTCCAACGTTTCAGACGCAAACTCACGTTTAGTCGCATTTCGTTTACAGGAGTTTTTAATTTTTGGCTATTTTGAAAAAAAAATATTTTTTTTTCAAACGCTTCTAAACGCGGTAAAACGGACGTTTTAAATGTGGGTTATGCTCTGTCAAGTTAAAGCATTTAGGAGAGGTTGTAAAAACATCCCGTGTACATTAAGCCTTAGGATGTCGGTGTCTAGAAAGTCGTCATGGTGCATAATGAAAACCCGTGTCTTTGTGTAACTAAAAGGCAGACTTCATCCACCTGCTGGCTTGTGTAACATTTTTGATCAAATTTTAGGCATTTTGCCAAGGCACCCCTGAAGAAACCACAGGGTGCCTGGGCACCCGGCTCGAAAAAGGGTCGTCAGGTGTACATTCCTTTTTCTATTTATTTATATTTTTACTGTGGGTGTATTGAGGTACAACTCAGAATGGATGGCACCTCGTATACATAGCACGTTACCACCTGCATTATGTTGTGATCAAGCCCCTAGTAGTGGCATGGGCCATTAAGGTGTTGTTTGGTGGGGCCTAGGAATATTGTGATACAAGCCAAGCCGTTTCTCTACACCCGCCCCTGTAGTCATAGTAGTGCTTCCCCCTTTACACTAGTAAGGATACTAATTCTGCTACAATAAAGTGCAATTATAAGGCAGAACTGTTAAACTGGGTGCTTCTACCCTGAGGGGTTTCCCATTCTCTTTGTGTAGCGGTCCTACGTTCCTTCTCCAGTTTCATTCTGTAAGTAAGATAAAGCCTGCTTTACAATAGAGCAAATGTTTCTTCAATCTACCTGTGCAATTGATTGGCTAATGACCTGTGATTAAGGGAAGACTGGCAGCTCATTCACCTCACTTAGGTAAAAGTTTGAAAGAACACACTTGAAATCCTTTGATGGTCTTTATTGGATTGTCCCACAGGCCTTCCCACCTGCAGCGGCCTGTAATGTATCCATCGCTCCCGTGTGATGTGCTAACAGCTCATTGTGATTCCTTGCCAGGGAAGTTGTGGGGTCGCTCCTGGGTCGCTCTGCATGTACAGGAAACCGTGTAAGGATAATCCAGATTTACTCTCTGGAGAAACTGTTTACACAGAAGGATTAGAAGCAGATTAAAGCTAACCTGACACTAGATTACCTCCAGAAGTGTAAACACAGCCAGGGGTCTTGACATAGAGGCCTTCCCTTCTCAGCAGGAGCTCCACTAATAACAGAGAAAAGGATTAGCCCATCGACTACTGTTAGAAGAGAAATGAGTAATTGAATGGTAGAAGGCAGAAATAGTGACAGGGAGACCGCCACTGCTGGAACATGGTAGGAATTGGAGTTCTGAAATGTAAGACTGAGCCTGATGTTGGAAGAAGCTTTGAAGATGTGCAGCTTGAAGACAGTTAATAGCAGTGCTATCTTACACCATATGTAATACAAAAGCTTCAGCTATGGGTGATTTTAAGTTACGTGAGCGAAGCCAAACTTTCCTGCTAACAATCATGGATCTTGGTTTCCCACAACTGATTGCTAAAATATGCAGTAATCCAACCCTTTAAAGCTTATTCTGTCTGTGTAGTTGTAACCAGTGATATAAAACCGTACAATGTACATATGACAATATAGTTAACAATATAGAGGTAACTTGTTTTTTAAGGCATTGTAAAAAAAAATTATGATCAGATTGGGAAAATATATTTGACCCTCCTGGTTATGAGGCCAAAAGAAGGCCAATATAGTTTGGTCCTAATTCCTATCAGGCATCCCAACCTGCACAAACTCATTTCAGGGAGGTGGCACTTCACGCCCACCCACCACACCCCCACGGCGAAAAAAAATTTGAATATTTTTTCACAGTGCTTCTGGGGAAGGGGGGTATGTGGCAGTAGTTTTTTATTTTTACATATTGATTTTCTTTACAATTTAATTTGTTTAAAAAAAAAAAATCACAATGCTTTCGGGGAGGATGGGGATGGGGCAGTGGACAGTGTTGGTAGGGGGAAGGGGGAAGTGGTATCAGTAGTGATTTTTTTTTTTTTTTTTTTTTTTTTTTTTTTAGAATTTTTTTACAATTACATATTTTTATATTTTTAGCATTTTTTTTTTTTTATCAGCCCTGTTAGCTCCCCTTTGAGACAGAGAGAGGTACTGAGGACACAGTGCTGGAGGCACTGCTGCACACAAGTTTTTTTTTTACCTTCATGCATAGAATGCATGAAGGTAAAACACCTTGAGTCTTTAGAACCACTTTAAAGAAAATGTAAACCCAACATTTCATATTCCTGATATGTGCCTGTTGTACCATGTACTTGTATGAGAAAGTATCCTGTTCTTTGTATTGCTTCCTTTGTGTAAAATCCCTGGTGTTCCTGTCAGTCCCTCTGCTTTCCTATTCAAAACTGACCACACGAAGTAGGAGAACACTATGTGGTCAGTTCTCTAGCTGTGCTGGAAACCCAGCCTGTTCTCCTCCATTGATCAAACTTGTCCTGACGCTTCTCCCTGCACAGCCTTTCACGGGGAAGCTTATTGTCCTGCTGCTTCTTCTTCACCAGCTCTTATGCAGCGGAAAATAAAGGGAATGTGATCACTTATAAAAAGAAAAGGGAAAATAGTTGTTTATATAATTTTTTTACATCTGTACACAAATGTTTTGCCTTTCATTTCTATTTTAAACTGAATGGGTGGTTTTACAAGGTGAGGGTTTACAATCACTTTAACACATGACTGCCAACATATTGAAAGTGTCTCAAATTGCAGTTCTTTCTGGGAAAAGGACATAACATGTATATTAAGCCAGCCACGAAGTTCAGTAATATATTCACTGGTTCTGAAAAAGGTTTGTATGTGAGCCACTGACTTGGGGGAGCGGATTTGTTCATATACTGCAGCATCAGGGCAAAAATGCCCCATAACAAAGTTTGTAGAATAGCACTAGTATGCAGTAATATGAGTGTCAACTGAATTTTAGGCCTCATGCACACTGGACGTTTTTGGATGTTTTTACAGCAGCTGTTTTTAGCTTCAGACATTTTTTTTCTACAGTCCATAAACTCCCCATCATGTTATCCTATGTGTCATGCACACATAGGCTGTTATCAGCATTTTTTGGCTTTAAAAAGAAAAAACAAAACTAGTAGATTCTGAGAGGAGTCTTTCAGCTGTTAAAACACTCTAATGTAAAAAAACGCTGATAAATGCCAATAAACGTTCAAAAAGGAGGCTCACCGGGGGTTTTTGATGTTTTTAATCAATTGAAAAAAAATTAAGATTTAAAAAAAAAAACGCTAATAGAAGCGAATGTGGGAAAACGCTAAAAAAGCTAATAACCACAAAAAACGCTACTGCAAAAATGTTAAACATTGAAAAACTCACTGCAAAGCTACTGCCATTTTTCTAACGTTATTTTAATGCCCAGTGTGCATGAGGCCTCATATAGTTGTGTGTATCAATTTATTTTGCATAAATTGGTGAGTACAGTGGAGTTACTCTAAATACCAGTTTGCTCACAGTACTTATTATGTATATCATAATACACAGATCAATGTAGCAGCCTTCCCAGCACCCCCTAATACCTGAGCCCCATCTCTCCAGCAATGTCCACAGCGCCATTGGCTTCTGTGGCTGTCAATCAATCAGGTCAGGTCAAGTCAGTTAGCCAATCAGGAGATGGAGAGGGCAAGGCTGAATGGCAGCTCCGTGTCTGAATGGACACACAGAGCTGCAGCTCACCCGAGTGCCCCTATAGCAAGCTGCTTGCTGTGGAGACACTCGACAGGAAGGAGGGCTAGGAGCAGCAAAAAGGGGCCCCAAAAAGGAGGATTAGGTCGCCCTCTGCAAATCCACTGCACAGAGCAGGTAAGTGTAGATGTGTGTTTTTCTGTTTTGTTTTTTACCAAGTCTTTACAATCACTTTAAGACCTGTAAGTTACGAGGTGGGGCCTCCATGGATCAGACTTGTTTTTCCAGCATATCCCACATATTCTCGATTTGGATTGAGATCTGGAGTTTTTGGGTTCCAGATGAACACCTTAAACTCATTGTTGTGTTCCTCAAACCATTCTTGAACTATTTTTGCAGTCTGGCAGGCTGTGTTATTTTGCTGAAAGTTACAATTGTTATCAGGTAACACGGTTTCTATGAAGGAGTGTCAGCAACAATGTTTACGTAAGTCGTACATGTCAAGTAACCTTCCCATATATGATGGGACCCTAGGTTTCCCAGTAGAACATTGCCCAAGCATCACACTGTCTCCAATGGCTTGCCGTTTCTTCCATACTCCATCCTGGTGCGTTATTTTATTTTTTTTCTGGGTTAGTGACGCTCAAGCACCAGGCCATCCAAATGATTTAAAAGAAAACATGACCAGGCCACCTTCTTCTATTGCTCTGTGGGTCGTATCTAGTGCTCACATGTCCTTTTAGCTGTAGACTCAGGTCAGTATGGGCACCCTGATCAGTCTGCGTCTACGCAGTCCCATACACAGCCAACTGTGATGCACATTTTTTCTGTTTTCAACACATCCACTTCAAGGACAACATATTTACTTGCCTAATAAATCCCACTGACTTTCAGATGCCATTATAACAAGATAATCAGTTATCCACTTTATCTGTCAGTGGTCCTAAAGTTATGGCTGTTCGGTGTAAGGGGCACAATCTGAGTGCTCTCAGACACTGGTAGCACCTAGTTGCTGCAGAACACTTGGCTCTGCTAAGGCAAGCTCTTGCCTGAGAACTTTATTAATTTGTATGGTCACTTCTGCTGAGTTTACTAGTTGTTTTAGTGAATAGGAAAAGAGGGTGGAGCAGAGAGAATTTCACCAGCTTATCAGGGCAGGAACAATAACAGTCCCCACAGTTTCCTTAATTTGCCTGTTGATTGCTCTCCCTCCCCTAGCGTATTTGGGGGCCATTCACCAACCTGAGGCCATCACTCCAGAAAATTGTCTGAATTGGGTAACAAATATTGAGTGTATTTCACATTTAATTTTGGACTTCTAAAATATTGATATAGCCAAAACTTTTTTGTTTTGGATAGAGCAGGGAGGTGTTATAAGGCAGAACATAGATTATGCAATTTTCTTTCACAGGTGAAAAATTGCTTGATCACCCCTTCGGCACAGTCAGTGTTTATGGGGGGAATCCCTCCCGCAACGCTATTGTGATATGCCGTAACACTGATTACCGGTACTGCTGGCAGCTATAGCCACCAGTAGCGATCACAAGAAAAAAATCCAACAGGCGGCTTTAGTACAACCAACCTCTGCCAATAGATGGATTAAATCTCGGCCACTCCCTGCTGAACCAGCCAAGACTTGATCCATCTATGGCTGGCTTAACCCTCTAAGGTTATATTTTTTTGTTGTCTGCATCTCACTGGAAAGGCTTGCCTTCATTTCTTGTCCTGGGGACGCAACTGGAAGTAATAGAAAATCTCACTATAGATGGGGAATCCACATCTTGGTAGTCGCCATTTGTTGTCAACATTTGTCCCCATTGGAAAATGTATTCTCTCCTCCTGCTCTTTTAACAAGTCCTTGACATGCACTAAGTAGATTTTTAAATGAACGTTTGTTCGAAAATTCCCAGTATATTCAATGACTTGATAAATGTTGTTTGAAAGTACTTCAAAATTTCATGTGCTTTTAACATTTGACTTTCAATGAATGTATTTCCTGAACAAAGAAGAAAGAAAAATAAAATGTAATTTCTGCAGTTGAAAACGAACATTGTTTTGACCCAACTAATAATTAGAAAATCAAACGACCCTTGAAACAAAAAAAAATTTAATTAAATTGTACTAGTTTATTCCCAGCTTAAAATTTTGGATTAAAATGCTCACGGGGACATAGATTACAATAAAAGAGGAAAGCAGACCTAACCCTTCCCTACCAAAAACAAAAACGTTTAATCTTCATGTAATATGACTGCGTAGTGTCATCACAGTACTCGGATCTAATTATATTTTGTTTACTTCTTGTTGTCTTCTATTATCAGGGAAGAGAAGGAACGATGGATTCGTGCAAAATATGAACAGAAGTTGTTTTTAGCTCCCCTGCCCTGCCGGGACCTGCCCTTAGGACAACAGTTACTGCGAGCCACAGCAGAGGAGGACCTGCGGACAGTGATCCTGCTCCTTGCCCATGGCTCCCGTGAGGAAGTGAATGAAACCTGTGGAGAAGGGGACAGACGTACATCCTTGCATCTAGCCTGTCGTAAGGGCAACGTGGTACTTGTGCAGCTGCTTATATGGGTGAGTTCAGAAATAAACAGGTTTCTAAGTTGTTGCCCTAAAGCAGTGATGGCGAACCTTGGCACCCCAGATGTTTTGTAACTACATTTCCCATGATGCTCATGCACTCTGCAGTGTAGTTGAGCATCATGGGAAATATAGTTCCAAAACAACTGGAGTGCCAAGGTTCGCCATCACTGCCCTAAAAGGGTGGTCATCAGCACCCCAACACAGAAGGGACCATACCTGATATGTAGAAGCCGACTTTATCTTGGAAACCTGTCTGAATAGACAGACTGTAAGAGTGAAATAGCCTTGTCTTATAGTGTATAGAAACGGTGAAGATGAGAAAATCGGTCCCGTCCGATTTACTAATCTGGGCCAGAGGAATTATGAGAGAATGACACAAACAAGCATGCAGCACATGATAGTTGAATAAAAATGAGAATTCCTGAATTGTATACTTGGTGCAGGTCAGTGACTGAAAGTATTGAAGCCAACGCATTAGTGTGACAACCAGGCTATGATAATTAAACACTCAGGCTTACCCAGTGCAGAGATATTCCAGCTTGTAGGACAGAAATTTAGCGCCAGCAGACTGAGAGTGATCATCACTGTAGAAAGTTAACTGAGCATCAGCAGAGAAAGGAAGGAACACTGCTCACCAACCCAGTGCATGAATATACGAATGAGTGTGGCCTTA
Source organism: Lithobates pipiens (assembly GCF_037356315.1). Taxonomy (NCBI): domain Eukaryota; kingdom Metazoa; phylum Chordata; class Amphibia; order Anura; family Ranidae; genus Lithobates; species Lithobates pipiens. The sequence continues at coordinate 126,321,337 of NW_027507784.1, forward strand.
GTGCCTCTCCAGACATGCTCCCCTAACATATTTTGCCCCTCACACCAGGGCTGTGATTAAGCCCACAGTATGCAGGGTGCAACATGCCAGGCAGGGGGTGAGCAGTGTGCCTGCCTTTCTCTGATGCTTCCACACCCCTGAATGGTTCAAAGGCACCTTCACTGCAACCTATGGGGATATTTTTGTCTCAGCTTAGAGCACCACTGCAAGTTATACCAGGTTAACACCATTATACACATGCAGTAGCTGCTACCATGTGTTTAACGAAAACGTACACCATTCACAGCATCCACTGTTGCAATTCTGACATTTAAAAATATCGGAATCACTTGCTGTCACACCCACACCGGAATGTAACAGGGTTTACACTATGGTAGCTCTTCACAGAGGCAAAGTTCTTCATTTTCTAGTTAGAGCATTCAGAGATTCAGCGTAAAGATTCTTTACATTTTGTTTTAATGAAAGAAAAAATAGTGCAGCTAATATTTACAGAAAATATATTACAAACGTGAGAAATACTTAAGTGGAGTTTGTCTGGTTTTACATTTAGTGCAGAGCTTAGATCACTTGCCAAAATCCAGTTTGATGAGCAAGAGTCACTGATCCACTTAACGTGACTTTTCAGTATCCTTAACAGTTCCAGTGGTAAAAACATGAGCTACACCTGCCAAATGCAGCCATCTGTTCTTGACCCTTGACAGGGTGTCACAGAGGTTACTTCACCCAATCAGTGTCCAAGGGGTGTGGTGTAGGTGTGCTGGAGTATTTTAAAATGCTCCAGCTGATGACTTTATGTAAATGTACTTTTATGCTGTCATCTCAGTTTATTGGCTGGGATACTGCGCTTTTTGGCCTTTATTTGAACTTTATCTGGGGCTTCGTTCTGCTTTATCCCTGCATATCTTGTATAGTTATATCTTCAAAACAAAAAACCTATTTGAAAGTGGAAATGCTCCAGCAGACACACCTGTGCTGCTAAGTATCCTGGACACATCTATATTTCTCACCAATAAGGTTTTACAATCTGAAGAACAACATATTATTTAGCAGAATGAAATTTGTTAGATAGCACATATGATATAGATCTTATATCTAGCATCACAGATATGTGTTTGAGCTGTTTTGCAGAAGGTTATGACTAGATCATTTCCAACAGGGGCATTTATGACACATGGCCTTTCGGTTGTCATTGCAGACCCTAGCTAGTGAAGGTTTAGAATACCTCTGATTTTGTCAAATGTGTCTTAAGCTGGACTGTGTTTCATCAAATGATGTTTCTAAATGTCTAGCACAGGCAAGAGATCTAAATCTTAAGTGTTTTATTACAGACTTGTGAATTTTGGTGGAAATAAAGACGATACAATGTTCAATACAGCTCACCTAGTCTCTCCACATATAATAGTTTGGGGTTTGTTGGACCTCGCCATCATCCCACACCTCTCTCTGGTTGGTTTCTGTTGTTTTCCGTAAAAAGCTGCAGAAAAGCATGTAGTGCATTTTTGCCGTGATTTGCGTTTTGTAACTTTTAATCTGTCCAACAACAAATTGTCCAAAAAAAGGCATAAAGACATGCAAATTGCAGCAAAATTGCTTGTGCAAGCAGTACCATTTAGGGTATTGTAGTTTAAAGGATGGTAATCCCTTGCTAGTAAGTATTTTTAAAGCCCATAATGTCTATCTATAAGGCCTCATGTATCAAATCTGCTGGGCAGTTAAGCACCTATGTTGGCCATTGTCACCAACCAGACACAGGATGTTATACAGTATTATAAGAGACATCTGATTTGTTGCTATAAAAACAGAAGCTTAAAAGCATGAAGGCACTGGGGTTGATTTAGGCCCCTTTCACGCAGACGACCCGTTCGGTCCATCTGTCAGTTTTTCAGGCGGACCTGAACGGATGCTCCATAGAGGTCTATGGAGCGTCGGATGTCAGCGGTGACAAGTCCGCTGATATCCGACCCGCTCCGATCCGAAAAAGTGTGACGGAGGAAAAAGCTATTTTTTCATCTGTCATCGGATCGGGTGACGACGGACACTGCGGTCCGTCGTTACCCGATCTCCCATAGGGGAGAGCAGCGCTGTGACAGGTCCATCTCTGCGCAGTGTGCAGAGATGGACCTGTCATCTCCCTGCTCAGCGGAGATCGCTCCGGGGATCCCCGCTGAGCAAGCGGATATCCACGGGGCGGATCAGCACTGATCCGCCCTGTGTGAAAGGACCCTTACTAAACCTGGAAAGTGCAAAATCTGGTGCAGCTCTTCGTAGAAACCAATCGACTTCCAGATTTTTTGTCAAAGCTTAACTGAATAAGCTCAAGTTAAAAGCTGATTGGCTACCATGCACAGCTGCAACAGATTTTGCACTATCCAGTTTTAGTAAATCTAACCCATTAGGTGATGGCTGTTTATTTGAGCCCCCAGCTGATCACTATTGTTCTCTAAAGCTGGCCTTGCAGGTAGAGCAAAAAGATTGTGCAGTCAGATTGTAATGTCTATGGTGAGTGATTTACCAAAATGATGTACTGTAAGTGCCTACTGTAACAGTCTGTTTAATTTATGTTCAAACAATTTGGACCTCATGCTACATAGTTCTAAAAGATAGATCTAAAGTAGATTGTTTAGCGAATTCAGTACTGGGTACTTTATCCCCTTCCTGCTTATGCCAATTTTCAGCTTTCAACACTGTCACACTTTGGATGACAATGCTGTACCCAAATTTTTTATAATTTTGTTCATAAAAATAGAGCTTTCTTTTGGTGGTATTTAATCACCACTGGGTTTTTTATTTTCTTCTACATTTTGAAGAAGAAAAAAGTTTGTCTTTGTTTCTGTTAACAAATAATGTTAATGTAAATAAATAATCTTCATTAATTTAGGCCAAAATGTATTCTGTTACATTTCTTTGGCGAAAATAACCCAAATCTGTGTATATTATTTATATTGTAGGAACGTTGTAGAGTCCACAAACACATCTGAATATTGATCAGTCCTGTCCTATCTCATTTCTTGAGGCCTGAAAACGGCAGGACAGTATAAAAATGCCCCAAATTACCACTTTTTAGGTATTTAGTAGGTGACATGGCAAGTTTTTTGAAGTTGGTATTTTTTGTCAAAATTTTTTGGAAAATTAAGAAATTAAAAATATTTTTCTGTCACCAGTGCAGTACAGCGTCATCATGTAATGGGTGTGGTGATGATCAGTGACACTGACTGGTGACAGTACGAAATAAAAAATAAAAAACTTTTTTTTCCCCCCACTGTGTCCAGAGCAGTATAATGTTACCATAGTAGCATTGTACTACTCTGGGGAACCGATCACTGTTTCTTTTTTTTTCTTTTCTTTACAAATTATGTTTACATATAGCAATGAATTTCATTGCTATATGCAAGCATTTTACTGAATGAAATCGATACATTCAGTTTGTTTTGTTGTGATTAGCTGTGATTGGCCACAACTGATCACATGGCACAGATGGGTCGTGATTGGCCCAGTCTGTTCCATGTGATCACTGTGACCAATTATATCTAGCAACACAATTGTATACAATGGATGGCTTAGGCCCTTTTCACATGGGGCGTATCCGCTGGATGGACTCCGCTAGCTCAGTGGAGGATCACTCCGTTGATCCCCGCTGAGCAGGCAGATGATAGTTCAGTCTTGGCTCACTGTGCAGACTCCCCGCTGTTCTTTATGGAGAGATCGGATGAAAATGGGCAGCCTGTCCATTTTCATCTGATCCCATCTGCTGAACAGATGGCGAACGTATCGCCATATGTCTGTTTTGAGCAGATCTTATCGGATAGCAGGTGGGTGTTAGCAGACACATCTTCACTGAAGTCCGCCTGCCCATACAATTCAACGGGTGGCTCTCTCGGATCCACCTGAAAAACGGACAGGCAGATCCCGAGCAGGCCAATTGTGTGAAAGGGGCCTTAAAAGGAAGCCATTCATTGTTTACAAATGTCATGTGACCTGCTGTGATTGGTTATACCAGTCACATGGTATCGGCAGTGGAACCGATTACGCCACTGCGTGGCCCAATCAGGGAGGACGTCATATGACATCCACCTGGATCCACAAGAGGTTTCTGCAGGCGTTTATGCAGGCAGTAACAGGTTAATCAGCCTTTAACATGACCAGTTTAGGGGGCTTCCTCTGTGTGCATAAACATACTCTGCTGAACACTGTGAGCAAAGATATACAAGTTAAAGCCAAAAAGGCTGTACTGTATATATTTGTATACAACAGGTAAAACACTTTTATTATGTATCACAAGACACGTACATCATGCATTCATAGTTCATTGCATTATGGTCCAGTTTTATGCTTATAAATGCACTAAATATATATTATTATTTTTTTCCCTCAGTACGGTGTGGATGTGATGGCACGGGACTTCCATGGGAACACAGCGCTAGCGTACGCTAAGCAAGCTGTCACCCCCGAGGTGCGAGAGCTCCTGCTGCAATATGGCTGCCCTGATGAACAGTTTGTGCTTATGGCCACGCCAAACCTCTCCCGAAAAAACAACCGCAACAACAACAGCAACGCGGGAGGTGGAGGCCTCATGCCCACCCTAATCTAAAAAAACAAAAAAAATCATACGAAAAGGAGACAGACTCGAGCACCGCTCACTCCTCGCACCGCAAGGGGAGGAGTCAGGAATGACATGGGAGGTGTAAAAGCACTGAGTGCACAGAACAAGGGGGAGAAGAGACTGAGCCTTCGCTGGCATTTTGGGAGGCAGGAAGAAAAAAAATAAAAAGGAAAGGAGGTAGAGAGCTGTCAGTTATATGCACATTTCACCTCTACCCCAGCAGAACACTTAGGCTCTGCTCTCATCTGACAAGCACTGCTCCACATAAATCACACGCAGGCACTGAGTTTGTCAGGTTTGAGGCTCCAATGATGCTATGTGTCAAATCACTTGGAGCTAATCTGTCCTCAGAGAATGCTGGCTTCATTACACTTGTATAGTTGAGTTCCCTCAGCCTGTACCGCTGTTTAATAGGACATGATTACTCATCATGTAGAAGGGAGCATATTAGCTGAGGAGGAAGCTCTCTCCACGCTCCGCTGATTACAGGGATGTGATTGCAATATTCTTACAAGAATCATATTAGGAGAGACATTCTAGGCCCCATCTTCAGATTCCTTGTCATAATCTCGCTGCGCTTTAAAGCGTATGTTCCTCTAAATGTAACCCCTCAAAAAAATATAGGAACAAAAAAATTTATTCCGTAAATGCATTTTTCAGGGCGAGGTTAAACCAGCTATTTGCTGCATCATGCATTGTGAGATTTTATATATATAAATATATACATATTTTTTTTTTTTTTAATTTACAGAAATTATTTATTTTATGAAACTATTGACAGGCACCTGAGTCACCACTGTCACTTGGCTCCATTCCTGTAAAGCGCACACCCCCACCCCCTACAACTGTGCATCTGGGTCATTTCAACTAGCTGATATGCAAAAGATAAAAAAAAATCATCATAATTGAGGTGGTTATATGGTTGAGTGCATTTTTTTTTTTTTGTCCTTAAAGGCTTACATAAGAGACACTAATTAGGATTAGTTACTGCACTAAGGGAGAGGGAACATATTTTTTCAGGGAGAGCTCTGTATACAGAATGCCTGCCCTAAAGATCAGGGCATCAAGATAAGGGCTGGGTGTATATGCATGTACAGAGCTGTGTATATTCATGTGCAATGCACACTGCACATAGTATTGTACAGAACACCGTCTTATTGAATTTGTATAACGTGACTGTTGGTGGGTATAGCCCAAAAAAGGGCACTCTTCACCATGCGCTTCATAGTTTTTCTGGATAGACTGATTAATATAGAGAGCATTTCATGACATAGGGCCCTGTAGAGGAAATGCACTACGCTCATTTAAATGTCATTGACCTGAGTTATGTAAATATGCCCAGGGATGGACCTGATTAATTATTTATTACTGGTACATATCCCTTGCAAGCAAGGTTACGAAATCTCATGCTTGGCATTTGCATCCACAAGTAAAAATGTTCGTTTTCACATTCATAAAACACATCAAATAACAGTTCAGTGCAACAGTGTAATTTACTGTTCAGAACATAGAAATACGAATGTAATCCTGGAGTAGACTTTCAAACATTTGTCTATTGCTTTTTTTTATTGGCAGATCAAAAGCCAATAAATATGCTATACTGGATGGAGCATATAGGGCTGCCATATTTGCAATGCTGAACATAGAATTATGGGAAATGTAGTTTAGAAATGGGAGGTGAGGTCTGACTATCGCTGTCTTCGACCATTTCCAAATGAACGGAACCTGCCAGCTGTAGAGCTAGAATAATTGTTTCTGAAAAAGGCAGCAATTATACTCTATAGCAGTATTATTAAAAGCATTTAAGCTAATTTAGGTCTCATGCACGTAAGCACCTATATGGAGCGCTCAATGTGCATTGCTAATATGTGATCAGCACTCATTGTATGATATTTCTAAAGGCTTAGTACAGGCAGCAAAGAAAACATCAAAACTTATAGCTATAGGTTCATTCCTGTCATTGCTTTGTCCAGGGAAACCTCATAACTGTAGTAAGCTTCCCTAATCTCAGACATGTTACATTGGATATTTTCACTGTGTGTATGTAATGCAGAAAATCCTACAGTGTCCACTTAGTACTGAAGTTGGAAAAGAACAATTAAAGCATATCTAAATAAATAAAAGTAAAAAACCAAAAACAAAAATGTATTTTGTAGTTTACCAGTCCTCAGATAAGGTGGCTGCATTTGTTTTCTTTTTTCTTTATGGTCGCCTGGTAATCCAGCAGGTAACTCCCTTCCTGTCCCTGGGTGGCTGCACTCACTATTCCACCGTATCTGTGGCAGAAGTCATAGATGCCACCTAGGCTGGACTACAAATATGTCTGAACTTGCTCAAAATGTTCTTTCCCTAAAATGTGAAAACAAATTCAGTCACCACATCTAAGCTGCAGTATATTAAGTTTATGGCTTTATTTATGCTTTAAGATTTAAAATTCCTTAACTAAAACAATAAGAAGAATACAAGTAACAACAAATGTGCCATTTTACCAGATGTCTTTTGGCTCTTCAGCTCTTAATGGGCTGAAATGTATTTGTTTATCCTTTTTTAAAGCCTAAAATGCACAAAGTATGGGTACCCCAAATTATATATTTTTTCCATTCTTTTGACAACAGGCAGTTTGCATACTTTTAAGATTGTATACTGTCTTTTGGAGCTCTGCCTTAAAAGGGTTGAGCTACTTTGCGCTAGTGAACTGGGGAGGGATAATAGAGGCACTTGCCAATCAACCACCAGTTTTCAGTACTTTCTGATTGACATGTTCAGTAGGACAGTTCGAGGAGCAATGATGATTATTATACAGAATTTATATAGCACCAAATGTTCACACAATGCTTTCAACGTGAGGGCAGACAGTACAGTTACAATACAATTCAATACAGGAGGAATTAGAGGGCCCTGCTTATTAGAGTTTACAATCTAGATGATGTACAAAATACTACAGTCACCAGTAGCAACTAATCTGAATTCAGTTTTGTACACTCAGATTAGTTATTCGAATTTCAGATTGGTTCTTTTGGACTAATTAAATTTGTACATCCTTATTGCTCCTTGTACTGTCTTAGTGAAATGTCCGTTAATGTGCAATTTAGGTCCCCTGTAAAAGAAAAGCTTATTTGATTGTAGTGTAGTCTGCAGATTGTGCCTATACTGGCTTCCTATAGTTGGTAGATTTTAAACCGTAGCAGATCTCAGTGTTGGACTATATGTTGCCTTGTGCTTTTGTTTTAACACTACGTTCTTTCTCATATTAGATTCTTTTCAAATATATTCTACACAAGTAACACTACATATATTTAGGCAATTGAACAGAAAATCTCAAGCAACCTTCGGGGGTGAAAAATATCTAAAACGGCACTGGCCGCAAACAGGCAGCTCTGCTGCTTCTGCTCCCCGGAAGGGTTTCCTGAGACCCCAAGATCTGGTTCTTTCTATAATGCAATTACTGACCAAGCTTCCTGGTCACTGGTTCTGGCCCTGACCCTTCTGCGTTATGCTTTAGTGTATGCCTATCATTGTGACAGGTAGGTCTACTAGCTAATTCTGTAGTATCCAGGAAGCAGGGGTCAGGGCCTAAAACAGCAACCAGGAATGTTGGTTGGTAGTTGCATTCTGTAGTACCATTGGCGGCCTCAGTACACTCAACCAAAGAGCAGAAGTGACTTGCAAGCATCTGGGGTACCTAATAAAGTATAACTAAATGCATATTTTTTAGGATTTGGACAGAGTGGTGAGGGGTTAGGACAATTGTCTGTGTTTTTATTGTGGTCTGTGTCCCTAGTAGTGAGATGCACTCTTTCTAATTGTCCTGATCACCAGTGTCACCAGCAATGAAAGCTAGGGTAAATATGGAATTTTGTGTTGCCACCAAAATAGGAATAGAGGGGAAATCTTCCAATAGGGACACGTGTTCCCTATCTTATTATGGGGTTTCTCTCACATTGGAAAGATATCCTCCCACTTCATATCCTTCCCACTTGTTCAGCCTGCAGGGCAGTAAGTGAAGGGAAATCTTCCTAATGATGCAAAAGAAAGCTAATAGCAATTTTAACCATCCCCTATTCTATCCAGAGTTGAAATAAAAAAAGTTTTGACTTTAGATATAATTTAAGGGCCATTTGAGAAAAGTGGAACAGATTCACTTTTAAGAGCCAAATGCGTAAGAGCCTTTAGTCTAATATACATTGCCAAAATATCACAAATGATCTGTTTGGTATATAAATATGACAAAATCCCTAAATAGTTTAATAGTACATCAATAATAGGCAAGTGATATACTGAATTTTGCAGTCTAGGGTTCTCCAGTGAAATTGGTGCAGAATGTGAAGCAGAAAGGGATCAATGGAAGGATTTACTCAGACTACACAGCCTAATCCCAAACCTCCACACCTTCCCACTGTATTTCAGCTTTGTTCAGCTGTACTTGCCACTTTTGTTTGGGGGGATTAAAAAAAAATAAAAAAATTCACAACCTTGGAAGCTGGCATTGGAAGAGTAAAGTTTGCCTCCTGAATATCTTATTATAGACCATTCCCATGAACAGTGAAGTGACATATTGGACGAAGCATGCTAGTACATATCAGTGATCAATAAACTACAGAAACCGGTCTAAAGAAGGAGAGGGGCCAACTAGCCATACAATTGATGGCATCCTAGGACTTACCAATTTCTCATCAAAAAACATCTTCACTATTGACAATTATGATGGCGTATCTGGCTCAGAATCGGACTCTTACATTTGCAGATTTGGTCTGCAAGGTGAAATTCTACACTACAGAAGAAAATAATTATCTTGCATCTTTATTTATCAAGCAAATGTTTGCCTACAGCCCTTTCCAGTCTAACCAGCGCTTCCAAATTGTGGCACAGAGATGCCTATCGCCATGGAGCCTGAGCGATAATGTTTTCTGAATGGAGTGTGTGAGTACTACAGTAAAAGGGAATGTGTGTCCTGACGTTTAGAAGACTTGGGAGATGCGTACGGTGTGTTACCATCTTCCTATGGCAAAGGGTCTAGCTTCAAAACATCCACCCCATGAACTTTAGACGGGGCCACGTTTATTTAATTTTTTTATGTCCTGATCGGATGTGGAGCCAGATCCTGCCCAGTTGAGTAGTGTGTATCTTATTTCCGATCACCACTCTGTATCACCTTTGTTCCCAAGGTGGATCTTACGGAGTTCTCGTTTTTATTTTTTCGGTGTCTATTGATTATGTTGTCTAAGTTATACAGAATTCTTTTGTATCGTGTCTTATTAGAGGATGCAAAATGTATGTAAAATAAAAAAGGACAAAAAATATTTGAATAGAAAGAAAATGTGTTGATTGATTTTTGGAATACCAGAACATTTAACATTAACATTTCTTTACAGACATTGGCATAGAATTTTATTACAGCACTTTGTGACATATCGATAGTTAAAGTTTTGGCTGTTATTTTATATTACATCCACTGTCGCTTGTACATTACATTACCTTTGGCAAAAATGGCCTGGGACCTTATTTATAAAAGTGTCTTTAGTAAAAACAATCTATAGCAACTGATTAAGCATTCAGATTCCAACAGTTTTTTTACAGTGTTGGTGTCCGTTTAGAGGACATATTGTGGGTAACTATGCCATTACTTAAGAGATTGTAAACATACTATGCTTATTAAGGGCAATGTGATTTTCCTTACTAGCTTATACCTTCACTGACTATATTAAGGCTGGCCATTGGGTCAGGGTATAAGCTAGTGTGTGCAGCAAAGAAAATAAGTCCATTCCCCCATCAACAGTCAGTGTTGATGAAGGAATCCCTCCTGGGGGGCCATTGTGTTCACAGCCGCTGGCAGTAATCGCATGTAAAATCCAACAGGCTGGTTGTACCCAGGTTGATCAATCAATTTGGGTACATTCAGCCTACTCATACATCCCTCTGAACCAGCTGAGATTCAAACTGTCTATGGCCAGCTTTACTCACCGTCTCCTCCCCTGTTGCTTCATCAGAGCCAAAGCAAAAACCCAGGTCTTCCAGGTATGGAGGAGGCTGGGACCTCTTCTCATGATGAAGTGTTCAGGTGACAGGCAATGGCCAGACACTGACAAGTGAGGAGGAGGATGAAGTAATGTTCTGTAAGCTCAGACAACCATTGGATGTAGCGTTTGCTCAAGGTTTGACTGCTAAAGTATTGAAAGACCACAGCAAGATACTGTAAGTGGGTCCAGTGGTGAACTTTAAAGAGACTGTCACTTTGCAAATTCAGGGAAACCTTAGGCCACTGTGGGTAGGAAGATGGAAGCACATGACCTGAATGTACCATCAACAGGGCCAACAAGCCATTTTAAGTGAAACTCCAGGCAAACAGCATAAAGGTATGTTTAGAGTTTTACAGGCTAAAGCATTTGTCATTTTGGCCGGTTGTTTTTGTGACACACACAAACACCTTTGCTAGTAATAAGATCACTTTGCTAATTTCTAATTTAGGATTACTACTGGGGTCACAGGACAGAGGTAACGATGCTGAGTCACTGTCCATTAAGGTTACAAAGACTTGCTGAACCAGAAAGAATTATTATTTGTTTAAAACCGCATTCCTTAATTGCACTTTAAGGGACACCGAATGAGTAATTCAAGTACATAGGGTTATGCTGCTACCTGTAAGGTCAGCCCAGTACAAACCCTCTCACTCCCATGATGCTCCAGTTTTTGATAGTGTTACAGAACAGACATCTCTCCTCACACAGAAGCATATATGCTTTATAACAGTGGCAAGTTATTAACCCTTGCTGCTCTCACGGAGTTTAGTGAGTCCCTCACTTAGTGTGGCAGATCATAGGTGCAAGGGCATCAGTCCTGCAGGCTTTGCCAGCTAATTATCTACTGACAGTTCTGGGGGAGAGGGGTTTGCATTGTACTGCCAAAAGAAGCTTTCGCCAACAGCCCAAGATTATTGTCCCCTGCCTGAGCCACAACAAGAGTCCTCCTTAACCCTCTTAGGAGTAACTACTGCTCCTTAATATCCAAGGAGGAATTCTTTGCTGCTATGTGTGTTTATGGGGAAAATATCAACCATGTAAGCTGACTCAGAAGGCAAAGTTCTCATACATGCACCCAGAGACCGAGAAGAGATTCTTTCCTATATCCTAGGTATCCAAGGCAAAGCCTGGAACTCAGATCGGCCATATATCGTGAACACTCAAATCCTCCAAACCAATGAGCAACTCCTCACAATAAGGGGGCACCCCACATTTCGGAGTTTGTGGGCAATAGCTGTTGGCCTTTACAACTAACTGGTTTGGGTCAAGAATGTGGTATCCAGGGTCTACTAGCTAAATTTCAAACTCTTCTTCACTTCATGTTTTCAAACCTGCAAATGTCCCCGGAAAGACTAGCAGAACTCTTTGCTGCTCTGGTACAGCTCTTCTATCACGGGGACATAGCCATCTTTCTAAAAATGGTAAGGTTCCAGGGTTTTTACAAAAACTTTTCCCAAAGCAAAAGGTGCCATTCTCCCCACTTATGAATTTAAAGTTTTAACACCTTCTTTCAGGTACAAATATTTCACATGGAATCTTTCAGGTCAGTCATTGTTTCCTTTCATCTGGGAGACCTCAAAAATCCCTACTTGCATGTCCCCCTCTTTCTGATGCATCAATGCTTTCTGTGATCCAATGGGCTATCAATGTTACCAATTTGTTTTCCTTTCTTTTGGCTTATCCACTGCACCTCCCAAGTTTTTAGACTAGTACAAGGTTCTAGCCCCTGTACTTGGCCTGCCTTGCTCTTGGGGCATTCCTATAGTTAGATACTTGGATGACCTCCTACTAAGGGAACACCCTCGGCAAAAGGATGCCTTTGCCCTATCCTGGATCTAAAGCTTCTCAACAGCATGGATTCATGAAGAATCATTCTTGCCAAACCAATCTAATAACCTTCTATGAGGAGGTGAGTTGCCAGCTAGATAAAGGAAGGCCCGTAGATGTGGTGTATCTGGATTTTGCAAAAGCATTTGGCACAGTTCCCCATAAACGTTTACTGTACAAAATAAGGTGCGTTGGCATGGACCATAGGGTGAGTACATGGATTGAAAACTGGCTACAAGGAAGAGTTCAGAGGGTGTTGATAAATGGGGAGTACTCGGAATGGTCAGGGGTGGGTAGTGGGGTCCCCCAGGGTTCTGTGCTGGGACCAATCCTATTTAATTTGTTCATAAATGACCTGGAGGATGGAGTAAACAGTTCAATCTCTGTATTTGATACTAAGTTAAGCAGGGCAATAACTTCTCCGCAGGATGTGGAAACCTTGCAAAAAGATCTGAACAAATTAATGGGGTGGGCATCTACATGGCAAATGAGGTTCAATGTAGAAAAATGTAAAATAATGCATTTGGGTGGCAAAAATATGAATGCAATCTATACACTGGGAAGAGAACCTCTGGGGGAATCTAGGATGGAAAAGGACCTGGGGGTCCTAGTAGATGATAGGCTCAGCAATGGCATGCAATGCCAAGCTGTTGCTAACAAAGCTAACAGAATATTGGCATGCATTAAAAAGGGGATCAACTCCAGAGATAAAGCGATAATTCTCCCACTCTACAAGACTCTGGTCCGGCCGCACCTGGAGTATGCTGTCCAGTTCTGGGCAAAAGTCCTCAGGAAGGATGTACTGGAAATGGAGCAAGGACAAAGAAGGGCAACAAAGCTAATGAAGGGCCTGGAGGATATTCATTATGAGGAAAGGTTGTGAGCACTGAACTTATTCTCTCTGGAGAAGAGACGTTTGAAAGGGGATATGATTTCAATATACAAATACCCTATTGGTGACCCCACAATAAGGATAAAACTTTTTTGCAAAAGGGAGTTTAACAAGACTCGTGGCCACTCATTAAAATTAGAAGAAAAGAGGTTTAACCTTAAACTACGTAGAGGGTTCTTTACTGTAATGTGGAATTCCCTTCCACAGACGGTGGTCTCAGCGGGGGGCATTGAAAGTTTCAAGAAACTATTAGATAACCACCTGAATGACCACAACATATAGGGATATAGAATGTAATACTGGCATATAATCACACACATAGGTTGGACTTGTGTCTTTTTTCAACCTCACCTACTACTACTATCTTTCTCTCATGTACTCTGACATCCTGTGTTTCTTAATTTAAAATTTGTAAAATGGCTTTCCGTTAAACGTTTTTTCTAGTGACCTTGAACTTTGGTTTACAAAAAAAAAATGATTCAAGCAGATATTACTAACCACTTGCCTACTGGGCACTTAAACCCCCCTCCTGCCCAGACCAATTTTCACCTTTTTTGACAATTGCAAGGTCATACAACACTGTACCCAAATTAAATTTTTATAATTTTTTTTCCCCACAAACAGAGCTTTCTTTTGGTGGTATTTAATCCCAGCTGGAAAGATGGAAAATTTGGATTAAAAAAGAAACCTGTTTCATAGTTTGTTATAATATTTTGCAAACAGTTCATTTTTCTCCTTCATTGATATGCACTGATGAGGCATCACTGGTGGGCACTGTTGGGGACAGATAAGGCGTTGCTGATGGGCACAGATAAGGCCGCATTGATAAGATGGCACTGATAGGTACCACTGGTAGGTGACATTGATGGGCACTGATGTGCAGCACTGTTGAGGCACTGATAGGTGGTACTGTGGAGACTGATGGGTGGCGCTGGTGGGCACTGGTAGGCGGCACTGGAAGGTGGGCACTGAGGTGCTGGCAGCAGATCTCCGTGATCAGGACTGATATCCCTCACGGGCGCCGGTGATCTGCTTTTTTTTTTTTTTTTCTCCTCGCGCTGACAAAAATAGCCGATTACCAGCTCTGTTTACATCACATGATCAGATGTCATTGGCTGACAGCTGATCACGTGGTAAGGGTTCGACCCCTTACTCCGATCTGTGATCCAGCAAGTCTCATAGACTCGCTGATCGCAAAGCATGTGCAGGCTGCTGAGGCACAGGAGGACGTCAATAGATGTTCTCTCGGCAAAGCATAATTCGGCTATAGCGCAGATCTGAACAGGCTAACGTTAAATTTACCTGGCCAATGCCTCTGGAAGCTGGAAATAACTGAAGTAAAGCAACCCCCTCTTGTTGGACTAGGGACTATGGGATATGTAGTGTATATAGAGCAGTGCACATGACCAGTGGCGTAACTAGAACCTTCAGGGCCCCGATGCAAGAAACCATGAAGGGCCCCCCTGAACCCCAGCCAGGGCCCTTCCCTCCGAGTCCAGCGGTGGAACTCCAGGGCGTGGTCACAGGTATGACCTTTGTGAGCCCTGCAGTTCCACCACTGGTATCAGTAGTTTTTTTTATTAGTTTTTATTTTATTTTTAGGTGCCCCATTGGGGGACTGTCCCTAGGCAGGATGGGGTCCCCGTCCCCAGAAGAGATGAGGTCCTTTTCCCCAGGGCAGATGAAGTTACTGCCCCCAGGTGAGAAGGGGTCCCTGTCCCCAGGGGAGGTGGGGGTCCCTGTCCCCACGTGAGAAGGGGTCCCTGTCCCCAGGGGAGGTGGGGGTCCCTGTCCCCACGTGAGAAGGGGTCCCTGTCCCCAGGGGGAGATGGAGGGGGTATGTAATGGTGTGTGGGGGATGGGGTCCTTTCACTCACCATGACCAAGCTGTAGGCCGCACACTCATCCATGTTGACCTGGGCTCCATCCAGTGTCCTGGACGGGCGATCAGCATATCTCCCAGAAAGACCTTTCATCATCTGTGTATGACGGGGGAGGAGGGGGGGCTGGCAGACAAGCCTGCAGTGTCCTCTGGGGAGCCGGCTCCCATAGGGCTGCACTGCATCTGTGTGCTTAAAGTTTGTTTACCAGGGAGAATTATGCAGTGCAGTGTGGGCCGGACTCGGGGTGGGTGGGACTCTGGCTGGGGAGAATAGACATCGAACTGAGCGGCAATGCATGGAGCAGGAGAGGGGTACTCTGAGGAGCCGGCTGAGGACACAGGTCATGCGGGGAATGCACAACTAAAGAGCAGCCATATGTAGAGGGGGCTGCATGGGCCCCCTGCATCACAGGGCCCGGTTGCGGTCGCAACTGCTGCACCCCCTATAGTTACGCCCCTGCACATGACCAAAACAAACAGAAGTGAGCTCATGGAGTATGTGAAAAGCAGGGGTAAAAACACAAATCATTTCATGAAAAATAGATTACAGGGCCTGAATATGTATGGATTATTTTTTGTTAATGTTTTTTTTTGTTCAGTGTCGCTTAAAGGGACACAGGTTCTTCCTCTCTTTTTCTATGATGCACTCCTGCTTTTGTTTTGCTCCAAAACTGTCCCATGATGGGAGTGGGAGAGCTTATACTAAGCTGTCCCTGCAGCTTTGTTTGCCCGTGTCCAATCTCCTGAAGGGTAGCACCATAACTCTGTGTAACTGAATTACTCATCCTGTGGGTCTGCTCCAAGAAAAGGATTTTATGGTAAGTCAGAAAATCCTAGTTTCATTAGTCCAGCTGTGCAGTGTGAAACGCCTGTGAATATCAGAAAACTGCACAGAATTACAATTTCTTTGCAGGCAAAACAGTAAACATACATATGTTTCAGCTGACTTTATTTACACTTGCACCTATTTCCATAGCTTAAAATGGAACTTAACCCTCCTTTTCTTTACAGCCAAGGAGGTTGCCATCTTAGCCTTTGTTAGCCTGTGATCTGCGTGGTCAGAGTGCATCCAGGAAGTATTCACAGCGCTTCACTTTTTCCACATTTTATGTTACAGCCTTATTCCAAAGATGAATAAATTCCTAATTGTCCTCAAAATTCTACAAACAATACCCCATAATGACAAAGTGAAAGAAGTTTGTTTTGAAATCTTTACAAATTAAAAAAAAAAAATTACATTACACAAGTATTCACAGCCTTTGCCATGACACTCATCCTTGAGCTGTTTGTACAACTTGATTGGAGCACACCTGTGATAAATTCATTTGATTGAACATGATTTGGAAAAGCACACAGCTGTCTATGTAAGGTCCCACAGTCAACAGTGCATATCAGAGCACAAACCAAGCCATGAAGTCCAAGAGATTGTCTGTAGACCTCTGAGACAGGATTGTATCGAGGCACAGATTTGAGGAAGGGTACAAAAACATTTCTGCAGCATTGAAGGTCCTAATGAGCACAGTCGCCTCTGTCATCCGTACATGGAAGAAGTTTGGAACCACCAGGACTCTTCCTAGAGTGGTCCATTCAGTTAAACTGAGCGATAGAGGGAGAAGGGCCTTAGGGAGGTGATCAAGAAGCCGATGGTCACTCTAAAAGAGCTCCAGCGTTTCTCTGTGGAGAGAGGAGAACCTTCCAGAAGAACAACCATCTCTGCTCCACTCCACCAATCAGGCCTGTATGGTAGAGTGACCAGAAGGAAGCCACTCCTCAGTAAAAGGCACATGACGGCCCACCTGGAGTTGGCCAAAAGGCACCTGAAGGACTCTCAGACCATGAGAAACAAAATTCTCTGGTCTGATGAAACAAAGATTGAACTCTTTGGCTTAAATGGCAATTTTTATGTCTGGAGGAAACCAAGCACCGCTCATCACCTGCCCAATACCATTCCTACAGTGAAGCATGGTGGTGTCGGCATCATACTGTGGGGATGTTTTTCAGATGCAGGAACTGGGAGACTACTCAGGATCCGGAGACAAGATAAATGCAGAAATGTACAGAGCCATCCTTGATGAAAATCTGCTCCAGAGCATTCTGGACCTCATACTGGGGCAAAGGTTCACCTTCTAACAGGACAACAACCCTAAGCACACAGCCAAGATAACAAAGGAGTGGGACAACTCTGTGAATGTCCTTGAGTGGCCCAGCCAGAGCCCAGATTTGAACCTGACTGAACATCTCTGGAGAGATCTGAAAATGGCTGTGCACCGATGCTCCCCATCCAACCTGATGGAGCTTGAGAGGTCCTGCAAAGAAGAATGGGAGAAACTGCCCAAAAATAGGTGTGCCAAGCTTGTAGGATCATACTTAAAATGACTTGAGGCTGTAATTGGTGCCAAAGGTGCTTCAACAAAGTATTGCGCAAAGGCTAGACCTAAATACCTATGCACATGTTGTTTTTTGTTTTTTAATAAATGTGCAAAGATTTCAAACAAACTTCTTTCACATTGTCATTATGGGGTATTGTTTGTAGAATTTTGAGGAAAATTATGAATTGAATCCATTTTGGAATAAGGCTGCAACAGAACAAAATATGGAAAAAGTGAATAGCTGTGAATACTTTCCGGATGCACTGCATGACACCAGCCATTTAATGGCTTGAGAGTTCAGTTGAGAATACAAGCAATTGTTACTTATCATTCATGGCATGCTTTGAACATACTGTAACTGTTTAGGGAAACTGGTAAATTGATGGGCTTAGTTCCACTTTAAAGTAGAGCTGAACCCTAAGGCTTAATGTACACAGGACGCTGAAGCAGCCTCCTCTGATTTTTTTGACAGCTTGTAACCGGCGTTTAAAAACGTCCATCTAACCCCGTTTGCATGCCGCGTTTAGTAGCGTTTCGCCGCATTCGCGTCTAGGAGCGTTTTTTAAGATAACATCATAAGACCCTCCCAAAGCCCAAAAAACAGTATTATTTAACTATTTCAGCCATTCTGTGAGACCAGAGTGAGTAGCAGCAGCTGAGAGAGCAGCAGTGTACTTGTATCTACCTCAATTTTGGTAATTTTACTATGGATCCCAAAATGAGCGTATGTGAGGAAATACTACTTATGTTGCTGTTGATGAGTTTGGAAAGATGCCGGAAATTGCGTGCGAAGACCAGAGTTCATCGCTACTGGACTCATCCATTGATTGCGCAGCGCATGTCTGTAGGATATTTTTCCAACATGTATGTACAGCTGCTTAGTTTAATATAAATATAATATATATATATATATATATATATATATATATAATCTCTTGCAGCTCTATCCCAGACTTGATTAAAGAGTACTGTAGATCAGGCTTGCCCAACCTTTTGAAGAGCGAGGGCCACTTAAACAACTTGGTAACCGGTCACAGGCCACAATGAGCAGAGCAGGCGGATGACAGGTCCGTACAGAGAGGACACGGACACAGCCCACTCTACTCTATGGGTCCTCCGATCCGATCGAATGGAAGGGGATTGATCCCCTTCTGTTTTTTTGTTTTTTTTCTAGCGAATCAGATTGGAGGTAGGCGGGTGTAAAAGGACACAAATCAGTTTACATCTGCCATTTTATAGAGGTGAATGGAGGGTCCGATTGAGTTGGTCTTATGTGAAAGGCCCCTTTCACACTAATGCAGCACAGTGCACCTGTGTCTTTCCTATGGGTTAGCTACACTTTCCCATAGACTTCTATTATATCCTGCAGGTGTGGTGCACTTTCTGAAAGCTCACCAAACTGGCAGGTAGTTGCAGAAGTCTTTGCCTGAGTGCAGGTAATCTGAAGGTGCACTGGACCTGTGGATCAGTTTGAAAGCAGCTCAGTATACACTGCAATTTTAGTAATAAACTGACCTTTAATAACAGTCTTCCATACAGGTATCGCCTGCTGTTGCTGTCCCCGGCAGAGTGCATTTAGTATCACTCCACCTGTGGCAAGAGACGGCGCTATACAGGAAGCATCAGCTTATACAGCTGCTCCACAGCTGCTTGTTTTGCCGGCTTCATTAACAACACAGATGCTCTGGGATGGCAGGTCTGCAACCCATGATCCAAGCTTGCCAATCTGCCATCCCTCAGAGGGCTCCGCGGGCCACATGTGGCCCCCAGGCCACTGATTGGGCACCCCTGCTGTAGATTCTCTATGGCCTTGAAGGACCGGAGTGACGACATGACGTCACTTCTGGTCCAGGCTGGAAGTAAACTTTTTTTTAAAGCAAAAGATCAAAAACCATTATTATTGACCCCCAAATCTCTTCATAAAGAAGTCACCTGTCACCCTTATTTTTATTACAAGGGATGTTTACATTCCTTGCAATAGGAATAATAGTGATAAAAAAAAAAAAAACATTAAAGGGACAGTGTAAAAAATAACAAATTTAAAAGTAAAATAAAAAATAAAATTGTAATGCTCCCCCATCTCTCCGTGCTCGCATGCAGAAGCTAATGCATACGCAAGTCGTGCACGCATATGTAAACGGTATTTGCACCACACATGTGAGATATCGCTGCAAAAGTTAGAGTGAGAACAATTCTAACTTTAGACTTCCTCTGTAACTCTAATGCCCTGTACACACGGTTGGACTTTCCGACAGAAAATGTGCGATCGGATCTTGTCGGAAAATCCGATCGTTTGTGGGCTCCATCGGACTTTTTTCCGTCGGAATTTCCCACACAAAGTTTGAGAGCAGGATCTAAAATTTTCCGACAGCAAAATCCAATCATTTAAATTCCAATTGTGTGTAGACAATTCAGACGGACAAAGTGCCACGCGTGCCCAGAATAAATTACGAGACGAAAGCTATTGGCTACTGCCCTCTTTATAGTCCCATCGTATGTATTCTACGTCACCGCATTCTGAATGATCAGATTTTCCAACAACTTTGTGCGACCCAGTATATGTAAGACAAGTTTGGGCCAAAATCCGTGGGGAAAAAATCAGACGGATTTTGTAGTCGAAATATTCGACCGTGTGTATGGGGCATTACAGCTAACTTGTAAAAGCATTTAAAGCGTTGCCTATGGAGATTTTGAACGATCTTAGTTGGATGTAATTTCACAAGTATGGGCAATCTTAAAACTTCACAAGCTAGTTGTCTATTTACTCGGTGTAACATCATCTTTCACAAAAAAAAAACATGGGGTATATATTGTGTTTTGTTTATTTTTAAATTCATTAAAATGTATTTTTTTCCCTGCAAAAAAGTAGCAATTGCAAAACCGCTGTGTGAATACCATGTGACATAAAAAGATGCATCAATTGCTATTTTATTCCCTAGGGTCTTTGCTAAAAAAAAAAATATAATGTTTGAGGGTTAGAAGTCATTTTCTAGCAAAAATATTTAATTTGATTTAAACTTGTAAACAAAAAGTGCCACAAAAAGGCAAAAGAGAAAAGAAAGGAATACTATAAAAACAGATTCTGTAAAACTAAACAAAAATTATCATTGCTAAACAGAGGCACACCCAGCTTAGACTAGGCTAGAGTTCACCCACATAAAAGCATTTATAAGAAGTCAATATGGAAGTTAGGGGAAAGAGAAAAGTTGAATAAAGATGAGCGAGAAGAAGAGAGATTTACAGCCGATTACACTTTTGTTTTTTTAACATCCACATTGTAATAACAACATAAACAATCGTTCTTTTTAACAATCCAATATAAGCTTACTTTAATACTGCGGCAGGTTGGCTCCTCTGCGCAAAATCACGTTATTCTACGTGATCTCGCAAGGCTTGGATAGCAGTTATCACCGCAAATGTTAGAGCGAGAGCATCTCAGCAGAGGGGAAGCTGCAAAATATGCTGGGAATTGAAAGTTCAATTTCAAAGGACTACATATCCCATGGTACCTTGCTGCCTGCAAGCAGTGATCCCTGTACTGACTCCACCTCCTGAAACGCCCCTCAGCACCTCTGTAGATCAGAAGGCAGTGTGACAAAGCAGTGCGACAAAGCAGTGCCTACTCACAGGACATAGTGAATATGTGTCATAGAATTCAAGGAGGGTGTTGTGTGGGGATCTTCACAATGTAAGTTTACCAACTTCAAGATCATTCAGACTGATAGGAGTAGACTAGAAATAACTGAAATACAATGTGGAAATTGATATCTGATTACTAAAGATCAGTGGTGGCTGTTGCACCATTTTTTTGCAGCAAACAATCTCCTCCCTTCGATCGCCCCCCCTTGTTGCTTTGTCGATCGGCAAACCACCCAGCAGCCCCCCACCTCGCGTGGGCAGCTTCAGCAGCTTCTCCCTGTGACTCCTCCTTGGCCCTGCCAACACAGTTGGTTCCCTTCTCAGCCAAACGGGTCTTAAGACCCGCTTCCTGATTGGCCGGGAGGAGAAGCAGGAAGAGAATAGCGAATATTAATTCGCTATTGTCACACAAGTGGGTGGGCTGAGGGTGCAGTGCTCTGCGCCCTGAGCCCACCCTTTTTTGAAGCCAATTAGAGCCTGAGGCTCTAATTGTGTGCTTCAAAAAAAAAAACCCCATCGGAATCCATGCATCCAGCATGTAGATTAGGGGGCATGCACATGGAGTAGGGGGCGATGTCCCTAATGGAGAGGCGGCCACTGCTATAGATGCACTTTAAATCATTTCCTAGCTATAATATTTATTTAATGAATGACCGCTTGTGATTGTTCGGCCAGTTTTTTAGGCCTGTTTGCAGTCTGTCTACACGTTTCCATCAGTCAGGAGGCAGCGAGTGTATAACATGCTCTGAAAACACGGTTATTCCCGACCAAGGCTGGGGATCACTGATCCTAGCAGCTTGCTCTCTAATCTTCTAGAAAAGCTGGGGGCTGACAGAACAATGCTCAGATAAAAGTGGAGAATGGAAATACTAGAGGACAAAATATGAAAGAGAAGAGCAAGGTACAAGAACAAGCTAAGGATGGTGCGAGCGAAAGGGCTGGTAGGAGACAGCAGGACCATGAGAGAGGTGACGGGAGAGATTATTTTAGGATAAATATACAGTGAGAAAAAAGAGAAGAGAGTACCAGCAGTCTAGAAGATAGAGAGGAAACAAGAGTGATGTCGGAGAAATCATTTAAATGCTCTGACTTCACAAATGTTACTTTGCAAAATGAGAGCGAAAGACAAGTCGATTTATCTTCGCTATTCCTCATTTAGAAAAGTCCTTTATCAATCCCAAATTAACAATTTTCTCTTTAAAATCTGAGGTGATTCTTCTTCCCTCGCGAGCGCTCAACTGCAGCGTTATGAGTTATCGGAGGAATTGCAGCTGCTCGTCCTGTCCATTAAATGCACTATTGACGAGTGCATTAAAAACTAACAGCAGCTTAATAGTGGAAATGACGGATCCTCTGCAGACATCGATTCTCCTGGTAAAATACAGTGCTCGGGGAAGGTGGGAACTGAGTCACTGCTCCCACATTTATCTGCCTGTCTTTAGTGCCGCCAATTTCCACACGTTACATGAAACGGGGCTGGCTGTGTGAAGTCAGCTAATCCCACTGAGCGTCCCTCTCTCATGAGAGAGGGCAGAAAATCACAGCAGGATCAATTATTTCACGGTCATGGTGCAAAATTTACAAGTCAGTGTCGCGTCTGCTCGCTGGAGAAAGGGCAGGCACTAATAGGCCAGAATATCGGGGGGAAAAAAATGTAGTGCTGTCTTTTTTAATAATTGCACTTTGGTTTATTAAAGTGGATGTAAACCTAATTACCAAAATGTAATATCAAAAGTCATTTTCAATATTTTTAAATCTGCTTTTAAAATATACCCAATGAGCTTGGCATGAAGGCTTTTGTTCAAGCACTTCCTGTTTGAGGGTGACCACACTCTTATTCCTGGCTACCAATTGTGCTTCTGCATTATTTATCGGCGTACAACGTGCACTTTTTCCCCCTGAAAATAGGGGGCAAATTGTGGGTGCGTGTTATACGTCAATGCCTGGCTGCCTTGGAAAGGAAGGAGGGGGCGCTGCTGGATCACACACAGCTGGGATCTCCTGCGTACTCGGCGCTTGTAGTAACACATAGTCCCACCTCCTGGACGGCTCCTAGCATAGATGTCTCATTGGACCAGTGTTCTGTCTATCATAGGAGGAGGGCCAGGAAGCGGGACTGTGAGTGAATGCGAGCACAGAGTACACAGGAGTTCCCAGCACTGGTGAGGCTGCATTGATGAGCAAAGGCATGGCTGCCGATGGGCACTGATCAGGCTGCAATGATGGGCAATGGTGAGGCTGCAGATGGGCACTGATCAGGCTGCAGATGGGCGCTGATCAGGCTGAAATGGTGAGGCTGCAGATGGGCACTGATCATGCTGCATTAGTGGGCAATAGTGAGGCTGAAGATGGGCACTGAGCAGGCTACATTAATGGGCAATGGTGAGGCTGCAGTAATGGGCACTAATCAGGCTGCATTGATGGGCAATGGTGAAACCGCATTGATGGGCATTGATCAGGCTGCAGATGGGCACTGATAAGGCTGCATTGATGGGCACTGACCCTTATTGTGCTTCAAAGTTCTTTATTTAAATTTTACATTTTTTTCCCCTGAAACTTCCCTTTTAACCACTTTCAGACCCGACCAATTTGCTGGTCAAAGACCAGACCACTTTTTGCGATTCGGCACTGCGTCGCTTTAACTGACAATTGCGCGGTCGTGCGACGTGGCTCCCAAACAAAATTAACGTCCTGTTTTTCCCACAAATAGAGCTTTCTTTTGGTGGTATTTGATCACCCCTGCGGTTTTTATTTTTTGCGCTATAAACAAAAATAGAGCGATAATTTTGAAAAAAACGCATTATTTTTTACTTTTTGTAATAATAAATATCCCCCAAAAATATATAAAAAAACATTTTTTTCCCTCAGTTTAGGCCGATACGTATTCTTCTACATATTTTTGGTAAAAAAAATCGCAATAAGCGATTATTGATTGGTTTGCGCAAAAGTTATAGCGTTTACAAAATAGGGATAGTTTTATAGCATTTTTATTAATAATTTTTTATTATTTTTTTTTTACTAGTAATGGCGGCGATCTGCGATTTTTATTGTGACTGCGACATTATGGGGGACCCATCGGAACATTTTTGACACATTTTTGGGACCATTGTCATTTATACAGTAATCACTGCTATATAAATGCAGTGATTCCTGTGTAAATGACACTGGCAGTGAAAGGGTTAACCAGTGGGTGGCAGTGTAGGGGTTAAGTGTTCCTAGGGGTGTGTTACTAACTGTGGGGGGGTTGGGCTTTCATTTAGTGTACACTGATCTCTGCTCCAATCACATGGAGCAGAGATCAGCGTCACTAGTTGCTAGGCAGAATGGAAAAATGTTGTTTATACAGCATTTCCTCCATTCGGCCGCTCCGTGAGACGATCGCGGGGATGCCCGCGGCGATCGAGTCCGCGAGTCCTGCGACCGGAATCACGGGGGTCCCGACCAGCGAGGGAGCGTGCCGCCGGCGGCGCGCTCCCGATGGCACGGCGGCAACGAATATTGGACGTACATGTACGCCAATATGCCTGCCCGTGCCATTCTGTCGACGTACATCGTCGTGCGCTGGTCGGGAAGTGGTTAAAGAGGAGTTTCCCTGAAAAAAAAAATTAAAAGTCAGCAGCTACAAATACTGCAGCTGCTGACTTTTAATAATCAGACACTTACCTGTCCCGGGGTCCAGCCATGCGGGGGAACGAAGCCCGGCTCGCCGGAATTGCAAGTGTGGGCACCCGGCTGTGGCTGCACAGCCAGGCACCCACTACAGGCACGAGCGGCGCCACGCACCGCGATTGGCCATGCAGTCATCTGAGACCTGTCACATGTCCCAGATGACTGACAGGAGGGAGGGGGCAGAGCTGAGCCCTTCCTGCGCTGAGGGGAAGTGACGTCAGGAGCCCAGGCACTGAAGGAGGCAGAATACGAAGGATCCCCTAGCAACAGGCATTTAAAGGTGAGTTGTTGGTTTTTTTTTTCTGTTTTTTTTTTTTTTTAGGAATTTTAAGCATTTATTTTTTTTTGATGTGTGGAACACCACTTTAAAATTAAGGTGCATGTTATATGCCGATAAAGACGGTATTTATTACAGATACATGTACAGCCCCGTCAATTTATGTCAATTTATGCAGCATATATTACATATATATTGTGCATTAACAACAATTCTTGCCCTCAAGGAGCTTACAATCTAAGGTCCCTAAAGCCCCATACACACGGGAAGAAAGATGTCTGGAGAAATTTTCTGGTTAAAAAAAAAAACAGCCGACATTCTGCCCATGTTTGTCGTTTGGCCGGCCTCTGTCATACCTGCATTCTGGAAAAACAGCAGCCGTCCGACTCCCAATCAGTGCTCTCAGCCAATGGCAAAGAGCGATGATCAGAGTGTTCTGGCGGGGGAAGGGTTCTCCTGTCAGAACACAACAGCTCAGCGCGGGAGATAGCTGTACTAACCTTGCATGGTTAGTACAGTGTCTCCGACCGGAGCTGAGTTTTTTTTTCATGCAACCTGGCTTTACTCACATCTACCCAGAGTCTTCACTAGAAACTTCAGGGCCCTGGTACAAGAAACCATGAAGGGCCGCCCTGGCCCCCAGCTGGGACCCATCCCACCGATCCCGGGCCCTTAACTCCCATCATGGGATCCTTTATTATGGTCTGACAGCGGGCCCCCCTCCCTTCCACAGGGCCCAGTCACAAGTGTGAGCTTTGCAAACCTCATAGTTTTGTCACTGGTATCAGTAGTTTATTTTTGTTATTTTGTTTTTTACAATTTTCTTTTTTTATTATTGTTAAAAATAAAATAAAAATTAGGACCCCCCCCCCCCCCTATGGGGGGCTTTGGTAAAATATCAGAGGTCTAAACAGACCTTTGATGTTTCACCTTTGAGACAGAGAAAGAAGATTGAGAACACCTTAGCCTCCATCTCTGCAGCCTCAGCAGCACACAATGAACAGGAATGGCTCTGTACAGAGCTTCCTGTTCATTTATAAACTGAAGCATAGTAAACACAGTGGGAGGGAACTGTACACAGGGGCCTGGGGCAGCAGGATAGGGAGGTGGCGGGGGTGGCATGTAGAGGAACTGATGCCCTCCTTTTTTTTTTGTACAGCCACTGAATGTCTGCAGGAGGGGGAAGAGGAGAAGTGGGCATTCAGCGGCTGCGTGGATGGATCCGTTCCTCTACATGCCATCACCCCTTATATCCAGGTGTACAGTGGGGGGCCACACGGGCCCCTTGGAGCATGGTGCCGGGTTGCAATCACAACCTCTGTATGTATGCCCCTGCCAAAAGGTAACCCACGCAGGCACAGGGAGAACATGCAAAGTCCAGGCAGGTAGTGTCGTGGTTGGGATTTGAACCTTATTATTCAATGGAAACAACAGTTGTCTGTTTCAACACACATGACACAGCCATGGCCAGCTTTTGTCACCACAAGGAAACTTTCCTTGAGATATGGACCAGAAGTAGCTGAAAAGAGACTGCAGGAGATTATTTGCACTGTAATACATCAAAGCATGAAAATAAAATGAAACTTTTTTTATTAATAGAAAACGTTTGATACTCAGTTTTTAATTATTTTTTTTTATGATAACAAATACTTTAAAATAAATAATACTCTAAATCTAGGGGAGTTTCCATAGTAATCCATAAGTCTCTGCCCTATCAAGTCTTGGCTAGCTGGAGGAACAGAGATGGAAGAGCTTTGCTCTTGAAACTGTCCATTTTTGGAAAAAAATATACATTCATGAATCTATATCTACCAAACCAAGATCAGGCCATACATGGTCGAATTTCGAACAAATTTTCTTTTCAAAATCAGAAAATTCGTTTTTTTTGTGATCCGATGATGCCACCATTGATTTTCGAAATTCAGCCAACCAAGCCTTCAATTTTACCTCGTGTTGCTACAGAAAATAATTTTCTTGGACCGGGAATCTTCTTTTCTCTCCGTAAATTTTCTCTTATCTCCATAAATTTTCTTTTCTTATTACATTTCTCGCACGATTCTCCCATCATTTATTAGAAAATCATTTGTTTTTCAAAAAATTTCCAACATGTCCGATTCCTCAAATTTTATTTCCGCACGAAAATCGTCTGTTGCTGCAGCCCACTAATGGTGCGAAATTCATACGAAAATTCTTAGATACGATTTTCGAAAGAAAATGATTTCGAAATTCGAACCGTGTATGGCCGGCATAAGACAGGTATACAAATGTTGACGGATCTTATGGAAAGAGCAGAGGGTGTGACCCTGGCTGAGTGTGACTTTAATTTTTTCCTCGACTGGAATCTGGATACCACCTCACCTTGTTTATCTCAAGCCATTAATTACATGAATTAATTCAAAGCTACTTTAGATAAATATCAATTGGTAGATATCTGGAGGGCCCTCCACCCAATAGATAGAGATTATACATTCCACTCAAAAGTTCATGGCACATAACATAGATTGGATCTCTTTCTTATAAATCAAATGGGGAGGGCAATGGTATCTTCCTCTTGAGCTTGAAAACTATGTCTGATCTGACCATGCCCCAGTGTTTCTGGTGTTGGCTATATCGAAAGATGTCACAACAAAAGGGTCATGGAGATTAAATGTCAATTTACTTAGATGTGATTTGCATGTCAGGCTAGCAATTCATAATTTTGTTACAGATCATGTAAGTGATACCACTTCCTTACCTATGCAACGGGAAACACAAAAATGCGTAAAAAAACACGGGGCGAGATTAAAAAAAGAAAAGGGGAATAGAATATCCCTACTCTTAAAAGATATAACAAAACTTGAAAAGTTGCATAAACAAAATTCAACCTCTGAAAATTTAGTAGTATTAACAGATAAGCGGATAGAATTACCAACATTAAATTAACAAACTCTACAGCTTAGAGATAAAAACCGTGCGCTGTATTATCAACATAGAAACAAACCAGGCAGGCTCTTGGCAAGGTCACTGCGCCAACGTATATCTACGATGTCTATAGTAAAAGTTAAAACAGCATCTGGAGAAATGGCACATGATCCAAAGGGAATTTTAAAATCATTTCACTCCTTTTATTCTAGATTAAATAACATAACAAACCAATTGGAGGGAAGAGATCCCGAAATTTTTTGGCAAAATGTACACCAATATCTAGAAGAAACAGCTATATCAATTCTCACGGCGGCAGAAATAGAACAGTTGGAAATAGAATTTTCTGAGGTTAAAGTGCAGAATGTAATTGATTCACTGGTGCCAGGTAAAAGTCCAGGTCCGGGTGGCTTTACCCCATGGTTCTATAGGACATTTAAAGAATTATTGACTCCTATTATGAAGAGGACCTTCAATTCGGTATCTGCCTCTTGACCCTTTTCCCCACAAGGTATGGAAGCATATATTTTCATTATTCCTAAAGCTGAGAGACTATACGCTATGTGGAACTTATCACCAGATCTCTCTAACAAATATTGATCTTCAATTACATTCTAAGATTATTGCAAACAGACTTACACCAATCCTACCAGCACATGTCCATTTGGATTAAGTAGGATTTATAAGGGGTCGAGAGGCAAGAGACAATACATTGAAGACTCTGACACTGGTAGAATATGCCCAGAGGCGTGCCATCCCATCTTGTCTATTGGCGGTAGAAGCAGAGAAGGCTTTTGACAGGGTGAGATGGTGTTTCTTTGAAATGACTCTTAAGCAATGAGGAATAGGTCCTTTACTTTTGGATAAAATAATGGCCTTATATCCTAGGCCAACAGCTAGAATACGTACAAACGGAGACCTATCCAACCCGGTGGTTAATATTAACAGTGTTGGTCATCTTACTTTGAAAAAGTAATTAGTTAAGTTACAAATTACTTCTCCCAAAAAGTAATTGCGTTAGTAACTCAGTTACTACATTGGAAAAGTAATTAGTTACTCAGCAAAGTAACTGACTTTTTTTTTATATTTTAAGGGGCGGGTCTATTATTACTATAAGCAAGGGGCGTGTTCCCCCTTGCACGTCTATTTCCCCTCTATACCCCCTTGCACGTCTATTTCCCCTCTGTACCCCCCTGCACGTCTGTTCCCCCCACACATACAGTGGTGTGAAAAAGTGTTTGCCCCCTTCCTCATTTCCTGTTCCTTTGCATGTTTGTCACACTTAAGTGTTTCGGAACATCAAACCAATTTAAACAATAGTCAAGGACAACACAAGTAAACACAAAATGCAATTTGTAAATGAAGGTGTTTATTATTAAAGGTGAAAAAAAATCCAAACCATCATGGCCCTGTGTGAAAAAGTGATTGCCCCCTAAACCTAATAACTGGTTGGGCCACCCTTAGCAGCAACAACTGCAACCAAGCGTTTGCGATAACGTGCAATGAGGCTTTTACAGCGTCCTGGAGGAATTTTGGCCCACTCATCTTTGCAGAATTGTCCTAATTCAGTTACATTAGAGGGTTTTCGAGTATGAACGGCCTTTTTAAGGTCATACCACAACATCTCAATAGGATTCAGGTCAGGACTTTGGCTAGGCCACTCCAAAGTCTTAATTTTGTTTTTCTTCAGCCATTCGGTGGTGGACTTGCTGGTGTGTTTAGGATCATTGTCCTGCTGCAGAACCCAAGTTCGTTTCAGCTTGAGTACACGAACAGATGGTCGGACATTCTCCTTCAGGATCTCTTGGTAGACAGCAGAATTCATAGTTCCTTTTATCACGGCATGTCTTCCAGGTCCTGAAGCAGCAAAACAGCCCCAGACCATCACACTACCACCACCATATTTTACTGTTGGTATAATGTTCTTTTTATGAAATGCAGTGTTCCTTCTACGCCAGATATACTTGGACACACACCTTCCAAAGAGTTCCACTTTTGTCTCAACGGTCCACAGAATGTTGTCCCAAAAGTCTTGGGGATCATCAAAATGTGTTGTGGAGAAATTGAGACGAGCTTTGATGTTCTTTTTGCTCAGCAGTGGTTTTCTCCTTGGAACTCTGCCATGCAGGCCATTTTTGCCCAGTCTTTTCCTGATGGTGGAGGCAGGGCCGCTGATAGAAATCATGGGGCCCCATACAGCCTACCTGACGGGGCCCCATTGACCCCGCCCACAACCCATCCTGGCTCCGCCCATAACCCCACCCCTGCCTCCACGCTGTCAGGGCAGGAGGCAGGAGCTGGAACATTTAACATTTACAGTGCCCCACCAATCATAACTGCATCTGAATGGGAGAGATGTCAGTGTTTTGACATCTGTGCCCATTCAGTTTGCGTCTTCATACGGAGCTTTCAATCAGGTCTGCATGAAAAAGGACCTAATTGCAAAGCTTGGGTGAAAGGTTATGAAAGGAGATTGGTTTGGGGGTGGTAAAAATGCAGCTTGGCTATGTATTTTTACTGTCCCTTCCCCCATCACATGTGTAAAAGTAGCATCTCACTATGTGCTCATGGTCATTATCATTATGATGATCAGGGCACAGTAGGTGCTGTGTGGCTCTGTCAGTGTAACATGACTGTGTGATGCTGACTTTGTTATGGCTGTGCTGAGTTATAGTCTGTAACACACAGTACAGCCATATATCAGGAAAGTCAGCACCACACAGTCATGTTACACTGACAGAGCCATACAGCACCTACTGTGCCCTGATCATCATAATGATAATAACCATGAGCACACAGAGTCTAGGGACTGCACATGCTACAATAGTGTGACCTGTCAGTGTGTGTGTGTGTGTGCAGGGGACTGCTTGCCTGTGCACCACTGCCATTGTCCAGATTACTCCTGCTGCTCTGTCTGTCTCAGCCGTCCCAGTGATAAGTCCCTCAAGCTGCAGCACTTACTGGATGAAGGGAGCCATATAACAGTAATATCCATCCGCCGGGGAGGCATACAGTGAGCAGGAAGAACTTTAGTTTGTGCAGGTATACTGAGAATAGCATGCGGGACAGCATTGTATCCCTGCACCCGAAAATGGAAAAAAAGTCCCTCTTCTGCTTTCACCTCCTGGGCCCCTCTGGTAACCTGATGGGGCCCAGGAAATGAATATATATTCCTTATATATGTTAGTAATCAAGTGGGTGCAGATTAATATAGTTATTTCGTTTTTTTTTTTTTTTTTTTTTTTTAGCTAGAAGTTAAAAGCTGCTCGGGCCCCCCCTGCTGGCCGGGCCCGGTACAACAGGGCTGGTTGTACTGCCCTATCAGCGGCCCTGGGTGGAGGCATGAACGCTGACCTTAACTGAGGCAAGTGAGGCCTGCAGTTCCTTGGACGTTGTTGTGGGGTCTTTTGTGACCTCTTGGATGAGTCGTCGCTGCGCTCTTGGGGTAATTTTGGGCGGCCGGCCACTCCTGGGAAGGTTCACCACTGTTCCATGTCTTCGCCATTTGTGGATAATGGCTCTCACTGTGGTTCGCTGGATTCCCAAAGCTTTGGAAATGGCTTTATAACCCTTTCCAGACTGATAGATCTCAATTACTTTCTTTCTCAATTGTTCCTGAATTTCTTTGGGTCTCGGCATGATGTGTAGCTTTTAAGGATCTTCTGGTGGACCTTACTGTGTCAAGCAGCTCCTATTTAAGTGATGCCTTGA
Organism: Lithobates pipiens; assembly: GCF_037356315.1. Lineage (NCBI taxonomy): Eukaryota > Metazoa > Chordata > Amphibia > Anura > Ranidae > Lithobates > Lithobates pipiens. The sequence continues at coordinate 126,353,121 of NW_027507784.1, forward strand.
TTGTGAACAGGTGTGGCAATAATCAGGCCTGGGTGTGGCTAGAGAAATTGAACTCAGGTGTGGACAACCACAGTTATAGTATGTTTTAACAAGGGGGGCAATCACTTTTTCACACAGGGCCATGATGGTTTGGATTTTTTTTCACCTTTAATAATAAACACCTTCATTTACAAATTGCATTTTGTGTTTACTTGTGTTGTCCTTGACTATTGTTTAAATTGGTTTGATGTTCCGAAACACTTAAGTGTGACAAACATGCAAAGGAACAGGAAATGAGGAAGGGGGCAAACACTTTTTCACACCACTGTATATCTGTTCCCCCTCTGTACCCCACTACACATCTGTCATCCCCCCCACAGACATATCTGTTTCCCCTCTGTACATCTGTCCCCCACAAACTCACGGATCGGATCGTTCCTCGGATCAGAGTCATGGATCGGATAATTTTTCGGATCAGCAGATAATAATTGAATTTGCAAAAACCTGTGAAAATTCCACCACCATATAGTCCCCACTGTAATATTCACTTAATCTCCCCCACTGTAATATTGGCTGAGTATGGCTGTGTATGGCTGAGCATGGCTGGGTACGGCTGGGTATCGCCGAGTATGACTGGATATTACTGAGTATGGCAGAGTATGGCTGGGTATTACCGAGTATTGCAGAGTATGGCTGGGTATTACCGAGTATTGCAGAGTATGGCTGGGTATTACCGAGTATGGCAGAGTATTGTCAGGGTATTGCAGAGTATTGTCAGGATATTGTCAGGGTATTGTAGAGCATTGCAGAGTATTGGCAGGGAATTGCCAGGGTACTGCAGAGTATTGCCAGGAAATTGCAGAGTATTGGCAGGGTATGAGGGCCATCCGATTTCTCCCCTCCACTGTACAGATCTGTACACAGAGGGGAGAGAGGAACCGGCGTCATCATGACGCCGGTTTGTTTACAAGTGATCGCATTGTAAACGGTGACGGGTGCACCAAGATGGCCGCCGCTCCGGAGCTAGGCTGAAGCCGCGGCCTTCCCTAAGGCCGAAGCAGCTGGGGCGCTCGGGATCGCGGCCCGTGACGATCCGTTGCGCCCCCCGTGGCAGTAGATGTAATTGCAGTAACGCCGCCCAAGTAATGGGAACGGCGTTACCATGAGGGGAAGAGTAATCAGTTAGATTACTCATTACCCTCTAAATTAACGGCGTTAAGTAACGTTGTTTACTTTAACTCAGTTACTTACATCATTGAATATCAAATGGAACCCGACATGGTTGTCCCCTATGCCCTCTGTTATACATATTGGCTATTGAACATCTGACTACAGCTATTCGTAAAAATGTAGATATACAAGGGATTAAAGTTAGGGAAAAGGAATACAAAATGTCAGTATACGCAGACGACTTATTGTTATATAGAACTAATCCAGTGGTGACAATACCAAATCTTATCATTTTGGAATACTGAGTAATTTTAAAGTCAACTATGACAAGCCAGAGGTTGTTAATATTACACCAGCAAGCAAGACGTTGGACGTACAGGCAAAATCATGTACCTGTACATTGCCCTTTAAGGACTCGATCGCCACGGGGATACCCGCGATCGCCTCATGGAGAGGAAGAACAGGGAGATGCCAATGTAAACAGCATCTCCCCGTTCTGCCTAGCAACACGTGACACTTATCTCTGCTCCCTGTGATTGGAGAAGAGATCAGTGATCTGTAAAACATAGCCACACCCCCCACAGCAACACGCCCCTAGGACATGCTTAACCCCTACACTGCCACCTAGTGGTTAACCCCTTCACTGCCAGTGTCATTTACCCAGGAATCAGTGCATTTGTATGATTGCTGTATAAATGACAATGGTCCCAAAAATGTCCGATGTGTCCGCCATAATGTCGCAGTCACGATAAAAATCGTTGATCGCAGCCATTTAAAACATTTTTTTATAAAAATGCCATAAACTATCCCCTATTTTGTAAACGCTATAACTTTTGCGCAAACTAATCAATAATCGCTTATTGCAATTTTTTTTTACCAAAAATACGTAGAAGATTATGTATCGGCCTAAACTGAGGAAAAAAAATTTTTTTTATATATATTTTTGGGGGATATTTATTATAGCAAAAAGTTAAAAATGTTTTTTTTCAAAATTTACGCTTTTTTTTGTTTATAGCGCAAAAAAAAACAAAAACGCAGGGGTGATCAAATACCACCAAAAGAAAGCTCTACTTATGGGAAAAAAAGGACGTCAATTTTGTTTGGGTACAACATCGCACGACCACGCAATTGTCAGTTAAAACGATGCAGTGCTGAATCGCAAAAAGTGCTCTGGTCAGGAAAGGGGTAAATTCTTCCGGGGCTGAAGTGGTTAAAAAAAAAATTCCTTCAAATGGCAAAAAGCAGCCATTAAATATCTTGGAACATATATTCCTAGAGATCTAGCTTAACATCAAGAACTTAATTATGTTCTGATAATACCAAATATAATAAAGACGCTCCAACACCATGACAGAACGTTTTTTTCCTGGATGGGAAATATTAATATTGTAAAAATGGACATACTGCCAAAAATTTTATATATATATATTTCAGACAATTCCAATATTTTTTCCAACAAATCTATTGGATCAATTGCGTAAGGCTGTGGGGATATTTATATGGGCACGTACATCGGCTTGAATTAGAAGAGATGTACTAATTAGGGCAAAGAAAGATGGAGAGGCATAGCCCTTCCAGATTTCTCAATATATCTCTGCTTGGTATTTGTAACTTGGATAGTCGATTGGGTCCATAATGCAGAATGTAAGCAATGGGTGAAATTGGAGGAAGATGCCACAGCCAAAAAATTGAAAACACTACCATGGATAAGTAGAGATCACTGACCTTCCAAGAGAGATATGCCATTCCTGGTATTCTCAACACTGAAAGTGTGGGATGTATTATTGAAGAGTGACTTGGTCTACCCAAATTGGACCAATGACACCTTTTATTTTGTAACCCCTGAGTTTCTTAAAATGGCATAGAGACAAGGATGTGAGGACAGACACCCCCCAAACCCCCCCCCCCCTTTTGATTCCTTGGGCCTAGAAAGTAAGACCAAGTGGATCCAGTATCAACAACTTCAAACATACATTCAATCTGTGACAAAAAATAAAAATAATAAATATTATTATTATTATACATGATACAAATGTTCTAAATTGAGTAAAACATTACTTAGTACTTGGTGGAGAAACCCTTGTTGACAAGCACAGGGGTAAGGAGTTTCTTGTAGTTGGTTACCAGGTTTGCACAAATCTCAGCACAAATCTCAGGAGGGATTTTGGTACACTTTACAGATCTTTCTCTAAAATCATAAGGTCACTTGGCAACTCGAAGATTCAGCTCTCTCCATAAATTTCTTATAGGATTAAGGTCTGCAGATTGGCCAGGCCACGCCATGACCTTTAATATGCTTCTTCTTGAGCCACTCCTTTGCTGCTTTGGCAGTATGTTTTGTGTCATTGTCATGCTAAAAGACCCATCCACAACCCATTTTCAGTAAGATTTTACAATAAATGGCCCCGTCCATTGACCCCTCTATGCGGCAAAATCGGTCTGTACCCAAAGCATTATGTTTCCACCTCTGTGCTTAACCACTTGCCGAACGCCGATATCCATCCTCACTTTCAGGATCGATATCATTGTTATGGCAGCAGCTAGCTGCCGTAACCCCAGTATCCCCGTTTTCAACCGGCGGTCGGCTATAAGATAAAAGTTGTTTTCGGCACGGATTCGCAGCGAGATCACTTTTATCGCGGCGGGAGGGGGACAGCCCTCCCGCCGCACTCCAGTGCCCTCCGCCGCTTACCAGAGCCGCCATCAGTGGCGGAGGCGATCCAGTCCTCTCGGTGGCTGTGCATGGAGATGAGTGAGGGGAAGATGGTCCCCACCTGTCTCCATGACCCTGCAGGGTGGAAGCAATGTCAAAACGTCACTTCTGCCCATAGCTCTTAAAGGGCCATTTTTTTAAATGACAATTTTTTTTATTATTTATTTATGCATTTTTGTGTAAATATGAGATCTGAGGTCTTTTTTCTATTACAAGGGATGTTTACATTCCTTGTAATAGGAATAAAAGTGACACAATTTTTTTTTTAAAAAACTATGTAAAAATAAAAGGTAACATAAATAAGAAAAGCTTGCGTGCAGAAGCGAACGCATACGTGAGTAGCGCCTGCATATGAAAACAGTGTTCAAACCACATATGTGAGGTATCGCCACGATCGGAAGAGTGAGAGCAATAATTCTCTCCCTAGAGCTCCTCTGTAGCTCAAAACATGCAAGAATTTTTTAAACGTGGCCTATGAAGATTTTTAAGGGTTAAGTTTGTCGCCATTCCACGAGCGGGCGCAATTTTCAAGTGCGACATGTTGGGTATCAATTTACTTGGCATAACATTATCTTTCACAATATAAAAAAAAAATTGGGCTAACTTTACTGTTGTCTTATTTATGTATTCAAAATAGTGTATTTTTATTTTTTTTTAACCACTTTCCGACCAGCGCACGACGATGTACGTCGACAGAGTGGCACGGGCAGGCATATTGGCGTACATGTACGTCCAATATTCGTTGCCGCCGTGCCATCGGGAGCGCGCCGCCGGCGGCGCGCTCCCGCGCTGGTCGGGACCCCCGTGAGTCCGGTCGCGGGACCCGCGGACTCGATCGCCGCGGGCATCCCCGCGATCGTCTCATGGAGCGGCCGAATGGAGGAAATGCTGTATAAACATTTTTCCATTCTGCCTAGCAACTAGTGACGCTGATCTCTGCTCCATGTGATTGGAGCAGAGATCAGTGTACACTAAATGAAAGCCCAACCCCCCCACAGTTAGTAACACACCCCTAGGAACACTTAACCCCTACACTGCCACCCACTGGTTAACCCTTTCACTGCCAGTGTCATTTACACAGGAATCACTGCATTTATATAGCAGTGATTACTGTATAAATGACAATGGTCCCAAAAATGTGTCAAAAATGTCCGATGGGTCCCCCACAATGTCGCAGTCACAATAAAAATCGCAGATCGCCGCCATTACTAGTAAAAAAAAAATAATAAAAAATTATTAATAAAAATGCTATAAAACTATCCCTATTTTGTAAACGCTATAACTTTTGCGCAAACCAATCAATAATCGCTTATTGCGATTTTTTTACCAAAAATATGTAGAAGAATACGTATCGGCCTAAACTGAGGGAAAAAAATGTTTTTTTATATATTTTTGGGGGATATTTATTATTACAAAAAGTAAAAAATAATGTGTTTTTTTCAAAATTATCGCTCTATTTTTGTTTATAGCGCAAAAAATAAAAACCGCAGGGGTGATCAAATACCACCAAAAGAAAGCTCTATTTGTGGGGAAAAAAAGGACGTTAATTTTGTTTGGGAGCCACGTGGCACGAACGCGCAATTGTCAGTTAAAACGACGCAGTGCCGAATCGCAAAAGGTGGTCTGGTCTTTGACCAGCAAATTGGTCCGGTCTGAAAGTGGTTAAAGTGCGCTTGTAAGACTGCTGTGTAAATACAGTGTGACAGAAAGTATTGCAACAACCTCCATTTTATTCTCTAGGGTGTTGGAACCCCTGAAACATTATACATTTTTTTTCTAAGTAATTTTCTAGCAAAAAAAAAAACTGTTTTTAACATGTAAACAATACATCTAAAAAAGAGGCCTGGTCCTTAAGTGGTTAACTGTAGGGATGGTCATGTCGAGTTAATGCCAAAGAGCTCGATTTTGGTCTCATCTGGCCGCAGCACGTTCTCTAAATCCTTCTCTGAAACATTTAGATGTTCATTGACAAACTTCAAGCAGGCCTGTATATGTGCCTTCTTGAGGAGGTGGGCGCTGCAGGATTTAAATCCATGGCGGCAAATTGTGTTACTAATGGTTTATTTTGGTGACTGTGGTCCCAACTGCCTGGAGATGATTCACAAGCTCCTCCTGTGTAGTTCTGGGCTGATCCCTCACTTTTCTTATGATCTTCCTTACCCCATGAGACAAAATCTTGCATGGAGCTCCAGACCGAAGGCGATCAATGGTTATTTTGTATTTCTTCCATTTGGTAAACAATCGCTCTAACCAGAGGCGTATGTAGTGAAAATGGTGCCTATGGCCAAGCACTGAAACTGTGCCCCTGTCAAAACGTTTTAAACCCATCTTTCAGATAGGTTTGCGGAAGGTTGTGCGGAAAGTCAGTCAGTACTCCTCACACTGTGCGGGAAGAAGAAATACCATTCTCTTCACTGCGCTTGGAGAGAGGACATTGCCGGTTAGTCACTGGGACTCAGGAGGGAAGAAGAGGGCACCCCCTTCATATGGCACCCATGGCACTTGGCATATGTGCCATACACTGGATATGCCACTGGCTCTAACAGTTGTTTCTTTCTCACCAAGCTTCTTGCTGATGGTCTTGTAGCCCATTCCAGCCTTGTGCAGGTCTACAATCTTGTCCCTGATGTCCTTTGACAGCTCCTTCATCTTGCCCATGATGTTGAGGTTTGAATGGAAGAGAAAGATTCTGTGGACAGGTTTCTTTTATACACATAACGAGTTATTGGAGCGCCGTCTTAAATTGACAGAACTAATCTGTGTACCACATGAGCACATACTATAGCAAGTCTGTGGCAGACAGAATTATTGTTGGTTGGTAGGGGATCAAATACTTATTTTACTCACTGAACTGCAACTCAATTTATAACATTTGTTTCATGTATTTTTTCTGGATTCTTGGTTGATATTCTGACTCTGTCATTTAAAATACACTTATGATAAAAATAGACCCTTCATTTCTTTGTAAGTGGGCAAACTTACAAAATCTGCAGGGGATCAAATAACTATTTCCCCCGACCATATATGAGAAACACATTGACCTTATAGATCTAAAAATGAAATAAATAAGTTATGTAATTGATGTATATTTTGCAAATGTTTTATTGTAACAATTGAGAGAAGAATATTGAACCATGGCCAGAACACCTTGTTTTTATGTATATATTATGAGAGCAATATAAATAATATAAAAATGTATTTTAAAGCGTCATCTAAGGCCCCTTTCACACATGCGGACGATATGTCCGTATTTCATCCATCCGTTTGCGGATGAAATACGAGCATACATTCATCCCTATGGGATAGCGGGTGTCTGCGGATGAGCATCCGCAGACACCCTCTATTGTCCGCCTCCGCAACTGTCCGATTCTGCAGACAGAGGAAAATCCTATTTTTCTGTCCGTCTGCAGAGCGGATCGGATGAACACGGACAGACGGTCCGTGCTCATCCGATCCCCATAGAGGAGAGCGGAGAGCTGACAGGGCGGTCCCTGCACAGTGTGCGGAGACCGCCCTGTCCGCCGGCTCAGCGGGGACAACGGAGCGATCCCCGCTGAGCGAGCAGATCATCACGGGGCGGATCATTACTGATCCGCCCCGTGTGAAAGAGGCCTTAAACAAACCAGTCTTTCTTTTGTTTTTGGTGTATTTATAAGAATAACAAATCAAATTCTAATTTCGCTACCAAAATAAAAAAGAAAGAAAATAGCAGCCAGCATCAACAATGATACAATTGCGTAAAAAATGTGGAAACAAAAAAAATGCAGCACTCACTCATCTTCACTGTTTGGTGATTGACTATTTTAGTGCTGCATTTTTTTGTTTCCATATTTATAAGAATGTAGTACAAGTGGGGGTGAGTTGTTAAATTAGAGCTTTTTTTTTTATTATTATTAGTTTGATCCAGCCAGCGAGTGCAACTCCTTTTCACGTTTACCTGTCTATTCTTTGCTGCTCTATTAAAGATAATCCATATAATAAAAAATAATAAGGAAAAAAAATAGCCACAATTGCTACACCTTAGTTAAATGTAAGTCAGGGACCCTATGTACTTAGTGTGTCCCCACAAATATATAGACCACCCCCCCCCCCCTAAAAGTATAAGGGAAGGAGCCCGATCCTCTGAATTACCAACAGCATGCATATATGAGGACTAAAGGTCCACAAGAATTCATCGGAAAGGATCAAAACGCTATGCAAAAATATAAACGGCTTTATTTAAATTTGGATAAGTTCACCAGATAAAAAAATAAAATAAATGCTTGTCTGAGGTGACAATGTTATCATTTTTAACCATGTTTTAAATGAATAATTGCGCTATTAACCTACTAATATTGCACAGCCAAATTAAGTGAATATTATTTTTACATATAATTTTTAACCATTTGCTTTGGTGGAGGTATGTGCATTTATTTTTTCTGGTGAACTTATCCAAATTTTATAAAGCTGTTTATATTTTTGCATACCATTTGACCCTCTATTAACCACTTCAGTTCCGGACCAATAAACACCTTAAGGACCAGAGGTCTTTTTGCAATTTCGCACTGCGCTGCTTTAACTGGTAATTGCGCGGTCATGCAATATTGCACCCAAACGAAATTTGCGTCCTTTTCTTCCCACAAATAGAGCTTTCTTTTGATGGTATTTGATTGCCTCTGCGATTTTTTTTTTTTGCGATATAAATGAAAAAAGAGCGAAAATTTTGAAAAAAAAAGATATTTTCTTCTTTTTGTTATAAGAAAAATCGAATAAACTAAATTTTAGTCATACATTGAGGGCAAAATTTATTCAGCCACATGTCTTTAGTAAAAAAAAATGTCAATAAGCGTATATTTTTTGGTTTGCGCAAAAGTTATAGCGTCTACAAACTAGAGTACATTTTCTGGAATTTACACAGCTTTTAATTTATGACTGCCGATCTCATTTCTTGAGGTGCTAAAATGGCAGGGCAGTACAAATCCCCCCCAAATGACCCCATTTTGGAAAGTAGACACCCCAAGGAAATTGCTGATGGGTATGTTGAGCCCATTGAATATTTATTTTTTTTGTCCTAAGGGATTGAATAATGACAAAAAAAAAAAAAAAAATGTTTTTTACAAAAAGTTGTCACTAAATGATATATTGCTCACACATGCCATGGTTATATGTGAAATGACACCCCAAAATACATTCTGCTGCTTCTCCCGAGTACGGGGATACCACATGTGTGGGACTTTTTGGGAGTCTAGTCGCGCACGGCACCCCGAAAACCAATCACCACCTTCAGGATTTCTAAGGGTGCAAATTTTTGATTTAACTCCTCACTACCTATCACAGTTTCGAAGGCCATAAAATGCCAAAATAGCACAAAACCCCCCCAAATGACCCCATTTTGGAAAGTAGACACCCCAAGCTATTTACTGAGAGGCATGTTGAGTCCATGGAATATTTTATATTTTGCCAAAAGTTGCGGGAATATTACAAACTTTTTTTTTTTTGCACAAAGTTGTCACTAAATGATATATTGCTCACACATGCTATGGGCAGAAGTCAAATTACACCCCAAAATAAATTCTGCTGCTTCTCCCGAGTACGGGGATACCACATGTGGGGGACTTTTTGGGAGCCTAGTTAACTAGCTACCTAGCGACACTAGCGACACTGATGCAGCGTTCAGAAAAATTATCGCTTAGTGACACTGGCAAAAGGGGGTGAAAGGGTTAACTAGCGGAAATCAGGGGGTTAAAACCATTATTGGGTAGTATATCGGGGTACCTAGCGCTATAAAAACCTGGCGGTGAACCTAAAAAAATAACTAGCTACCTAGCGACTGTAGCGACACTAATGCAGCGATCAGAAAAACGATCGCTTAGTGACACTGGCAAAAGGGGGTGAAAGGGTTAACTAGCGGCAATCAGGGGGTTAAAAACATTATTGGGTAGTATATCGGGGTACCTAGCGATATAAAAACCTGGCGGTGAACCTAAAAAAATAACTAGCTACCTAGCGACACATGCAGCGATCAGAAAAATGATCGCTTAGTGACACTGGCAAAAGGGGGTGAAAGGGTTAACTAGCGGCAATCAGGGGGTTAAAAACATTATTGGGTAGTATATCGGGGTACCTAGCGCTATAAAAACCTGGCGGTGAACCTAAAAAAATAACTAGCTACCTAGCGACTGTAGCGACACTAATGCAGCGATCAGAAAAACGATCGCTTAGTGACACTGGCAAAAGGGGGTGAAAGGGTTAACTAGCGGCAATCAGGGGGTTAAAAACATTATTGGGTAGTATATCGGGGTACCTAGCGATATAAAAACCTGGCGGTGAACCTAAAAAAATAACTAGCTACCTAGCGACACTAGCGACACATGCAGCGATCAGAAAAATGATCGCTTAGTGACACTGGCAAAAGGGGGTGAAAGGGTTAACTCTAGGGGCAATCAGGGGGTTAAATCTTTATTGGGGGGTGATAGGGGGCTACCCTGGACCTAACACTAACTGTCCTGACAGTTTTTACTGTCACAACTGACACTGAATGCATTGATCAGTAAAGAAATGATCAATGCAATCAGTGACACTGTGACTGGGGGGGGAGGGGGGGCGGGGGGGGGATCGGGGGGCGATCGGGGGGGGGATCGGGGGGGGTTTGTGTGCCTGTGTGTACCTACATGTCAGTGTAGTGTTCGTGCAGACTTACTTTTACTCTTCTCCTCGTAGTCCGGTCAAAAAGACCGCCCCGAGGAGAATGACATCACTTCCTCCTTCCTGTGTAAACAATACACAGGGGAGGAAGCTTCTCATTGGCCAGGAGCGATCCAGAGGGGGTGGCCGAAAACGAACGGCCATCCCCTCATCACGGAGCGCTCCTGCACCGAATCGGACCGCCGTAACCAGCGGGAGGGGGTCCGATGGGACCCCCCACCCGCTGGAAGGCAATCACGTAGATGTACGTGATTCTGCCTGCCTGTGCCATTGTGCTGACGTACAATGGCAATACGGCGGTCCTGAAGTGGTTAAAAAGAATGTCTACAGAGGGCAATAGCTCAAGCTAAAATTTACACAGAATGGAAGCAGTTGAAATTGGATATGTATGCCCTTCTTTCTTCCTGCCCTGTTACAGTTTATAGAATTTAAATCCAGGACAGGGCAGGGAGATTTACTAAAACTGGAGAGTGCAAAATCTGGTGCAGCTTTGCATAGAAACCAATCAACTTCCAGGTTTTATTGTCAAAGCTTAAAGAGGAAGTAAACGCTGCCCCTGGTGTGCTCCTTCTCAATGTAGCCAGTAGTGATAAAGCTTTCCATTACATTTTTCCCATTTTTAGACTCTGTTGCATGGTTCTTACTGTGTTTCTGTGTGTTTCTTATTTTCTTGCTTCCCAGTTGAAGCTGGCACCATGTTGGGTACTGTCTTCTAATATTGGCTTCCACCCTATGTCTTCCTGCTGTATTCTCGCACATGTCCAGTGGATTATTTTTATTTTTTTATAGCCAAGCCTCTTTTTCGATCAGGATTACTATGGCAACCCTGTATGGCAACCTGTCCTGTGCTCTGCACAATGTTTACACCCCCTGTGAAGTTACATGGGGTGTAAATCGTTAATGGGTCTGTAGTCTTATGAGACTGCAGAGCAAAGCCACAGAGAGTACATGATGGAGCCACGGCATAATACTGAATAGCCTAAAGCCTCGAAACACACGGTAGGATTGTTGGCCAACTGGGCATCTGATTTTTGTCAAAAGGGAGTGTGGCAGGATCTTGTCTTGCATACTAACAGTACACAATTGTGTCACAAACACAAACGTAGTGACATACTACGAGGGGTTTCAGCTCTTGAGTGCCCCCCTTTGGGCCCCTTCTGCTAATTTTTTGTTTGGTGTGCATTGATTCCTAACATGCGTGGTTGTACTTTCGACTTTTGTTTGACAGATTTGTGTACTGACCATACGAAAATTTTACGTCAAACCGTTGTCCGCCAAAAATTTACTAACCTGTCATCCAACATTTGTTGGCGGAAAATTGGACAATTGTCAAAAGGAGTGTACTAACGGTAAGATTATAGGACAACAGTCTGTCAACAGACAACCCCCTGCTAACAATCGTACCATGTGTACGAGGCTTAAGACCCCATACACACTATACAACTTTTGTTGTCAGATTTCCTGTAGATTTACCAAAACCATGATGTGCAAGGGCCTGCCTGATTGCATTCAAATTGAAACTCCTATGGTTTGACCTCATATGGTTTTGGTAAATCTGAAGGAAAAAAATCTGCATAAAATTGTATAGTGTGTATCTAGCTTAACGGCATGATAAGTGTGCCGTGAACAGTGGACATTATGCGAATGCATCGGCAATGTCATAGAAGTGGACAGATGGATTGCAAGTAAACTAGAGGCGATTCAGTTCGTATTGTGCGCTATACAAGTATTTCAGTCAGTCAGTCATAAACTAACCAGGCTAGAAGAGATCTAGAGCAAATTGTAGAGCATGTTTTAATTATTTAAATGGGGGGAATTGCTCAGGGAGAGTTTACTTCCACTTTAATTGTTCAAGCTAAAGTTAGAAGCTGATAGGCTACCATGCACAGCTGCACCAGATTTTGCGTGCTCCAGTTTTCGTAAATAACCCCCCAAGACAGTCTGAAGGCAAACAGTCTCTGCTGAGCACTTTTTAGAAACCCGTGTACTTGCAGCAAATGTAGGGCTAACCAATGTCTTCAGTAATCCAGTGCATGCTTACACAAACTGAAGAATTCATGTAATCATACATGTCTATGATAAGCTGTAAGGCAGTAATACTATTCCTTACCATTAATCGCTGTCTGTGAATGATGATTTATTTCCTTTCTAAAACGTAGGTCACTTGTGGACAAAATCTGCTCTTTCAGGATGACTATAGAATGAGTAACTTTAAGTCATCCTTTCCTTACTCCTGTATGAACTGTTGTACTGTATAGGAATGACAGGTCATGGTTTCTGTGAAGGTTCAGATTTCTGCTACTGCCATGACACAGCGGAGAGGAGGCGCAGGGATTTGTGCCGGGGGAGCTTCAGCCTATTAACTGGTTCCCGACCGGCTCCTGCACATATACGTCGGCAGAATAGCACGGCTGTATACGTACGTTACTTTGAATTTCCCACCGTGTGCGCGCGCTCACCTGCCGAGCTCCGTGACCGTGGTGGCGGGTCCCGCAGACTCGATCGCTACGGGGATACCTGCGATCGTGTCACGGAGCTCAAGAACAGGGAGATGCTGATATAACAGCACACTGATCGTCTGCTCCCTGTCATCGGGAGCAGCAATCAGTGTGGTGTCACAAACAGCCACGCCCCCATACAGTAAGAAACACACCCCTGGGAACACTTAACCCCTACACTGCCACCTAGTGGTTAATCCCTTCACTGACAATGACATTTTTACAGTAATCAATGCAATTTTATAGTATCGATCGCTGTATTAATGTCAATGGTCCCAAAAATGTGTCAAAATTATCCGATGTGTATGCCAAAATGTCGCAGTCATGATAAAAATCGCTGATCGCCACCATTACTAGTAAAAAAATTTTTTAGAAAAATGCCATAAAACTATCCCCTATTTTGTAGACGCTATAACTTTTGCGTAAACCAATCAATAAACGCTTATTGTGAATACATACCGGCTAAACTGAGGGAAAAAAAAAGTTTTTTTATATATTTTTTGGGGTTATTTATTCTAGCCAAATGTAAAATATAATGCGTTTTTTTTTCAAAATTGTCGCTCTTTTTTTGTTTATAGCGTGAAAAATAAAAACAGCAGAGGTGACCAAATATCACCAAAAGAAAGCTCTATTTGTGGGAAAAAATGTTGTTTGGGAGCTACGTCGCACAACTGCGCAATTGTCAGTTAAAACAACGCAGTGCAGAATCGCAAAAAATGCTCTGGTCAGGAAGGGGGTAAATCCTTCTGGGGCTAAAGTGGTTAAAAACAACCTGATCACTTTCATTTCATTTTTATTCCCTTTTTTCCCTTAAAGTAAACTGTTTATATTGTATTTTTATTGAATGTATATCTGTATTAAAAAGGTCTTTCATTATACCATTTTGGCAGAGCACATTAGGCTATCAAAAGAAAGTCTAGATGGATAACATCTCAACCAGCAGAAAAGGGCAGAGGTTCCTCCTTTGAGTCATTCAGTTGTGGGTGTATATTCTGGTATTACATTTTTTTTTGTTTTTGGATAGAGCAAGGGCTGCTTCACACCATGCCCACACATGAAGCCAATGAGCATACCTGTGCAATTCTCATGCGTTTGTACTTTTAGAGATGCACTGGAGCCAGATCTCGTTGCTTTTGTACCAAGTGATCTGGTGCACGCAAACGCACTGCGTTTGGAGTGTCGTTAACTTATTATTGACACCATTTGCAGATTGCAAATGTACTGCACTTTGAATGCAGTGTGAATCGCACCAGATGCGTTCCTGTGCAGGTATGGTAGGAACTAGCTAAGGGAGGGTTATAACCGTGTTTTTTTGTCATCTGTGTCACATAGGGGAGATTCCCTTTTACTTCCTGTTCCATAGCCAAAACAGGATGTATTAGGAAATCCCTCCTGGTGTCACCGGAACTAGTGTCGCCATTGCAAGATTTGCCTTCTATCACTGTTCTCATTAGTGGCGGCTGGTGCTAAAAAAAAAATTTGGGGGGTGCAAACATGGCTGTTTGGTCAAACCAAATGCTCATATTTTTGAACTCCTGGCAAATTTGGTTAAACAGACACATTTGTAATTTCCTCATAAAGGTACATCCACTTTATATTCTAGCGAGAAATAATAAAGTGATTCTAAACCTAAGCTACCACTTATACAAAGGTTGGGAACGAACTCCCAAATCGAGTGATTAGCTGCCTACATCGGCAGCAGGATCATTTAATTGGGTGAGTAACAAGCCCCTCGAGGTCCGCACTCACCAGAGGGCGCCTTGCTGATGGGGTGAGTAAGAAACCCCTACAGGTCCGCACTCACCAGAGGACACCTTGCATTTCACAGGATGAGAAGCCGTAAACTGGAAGTGACATTATGACAAAAGCGGGGAGGGTTCAGTACACAGAGCAGGACAACCTGAAACAAGCCAATTAGAGCCATTGCCTCAAATCACATGCTTTTCAAACATTTATGAACCTAATAGACACTTATTAGTCCAGCGTCCGCACAGTACACACACACGAACAATTTATTTTTTAATAAATTATAATATGACTTAACTGTTTTTAACATGTTAAAGTAGCTTTCTTTTTTGCACAACTAACGTTGGGGGGACGGTGTCCATGTGCCCTTTATGGAACAGCTGCCACTGGTTCTGATGTCAACCCAAAATGTGGGATTTTCTTTTCCTTTCAATGATAATGGTAAACAGGAGAAATAAAGAGGATGAATCTCCCAAACGGGGGCACAGACAGCAATAAAAACTGACAGGTGTTCTAATCCATCTCCACTCTATCCAAAAGTTAAAAAATAAGTTTTGCCTTTTAATTACACGTTAGAATTTAGCTACATCACAGGCTATTCATGGCATAGTAGTACATGCTCCTTGCTGAAATCCTGCAGTAGTAGTCTTGCATTAGTCTCTCCACTTGTTGCCTGAATGTTGTAAAAATGAAATGGTTCTATTATTTTTACCTGACTAAAAAAATCGCCCAAGATACATTTTGTATCTGACAAATACAGTCCGAAGTAATGAAAGTCCAAATTGAAATGCTCATATCCCAATTTTAGGTGCAGCAGTGGACTGCTGTAAGTCGCCTTTGGCATGGGAAACCAGCGCAGTCTCCCAGTTCTTTTTTTTTTTTTTTTTATCTGACTTCTACTCCCTTTGCGCATTTAGAAAATCTGTACATCTGGATGCTCAGTTTTAGAAAGCCTGAAATAATGATGAACCCTTTACTATACCAATGCTAAGAAAAGTAAAAGCTCTTTATTAGGCATAGTAAGCATGGGATGGGCTGTTAAATGTATGTCTAGGTACATCTTTTGATTATAATATTTGCTGCATCCTTGTGCTGAGCCTCCTGTTGATCAGCGCTGCTCTGCGCACTAGATGCGAACAAGTGTTTAGTTTTAGATTACAACCCCTGTCATGTTTTTATTGCCTTGCATGTCCTTACTGGAGGGATTAACCCTCTGTTTGTCTTGGAGACCATTGTCCATCCCAACATTTTACAGCTGTCACAAGAACAGAAATAGAGGGGAACGCTTCCTATAAGGACAACTTGTTTCAGTCACATCTGTCTTAGGGCAGGAAGTGAAGGGAATCTCTCTACAAACCGTAAGGGTTCCCTCACACAGGTAGCCAGCGGGCTGTAAAAGCAGGAGTTTGAGCCGCTATTTTATTGCCCGCTCTAAATGCAGAAATCCACGGCTGTACACATGCCATGGCTGTGATGCTTTGCTTTGCCATAGCAAAAATTGACATGTCGCATCCCATTCAAGCGAATGGGGCCACAACTGCCCGGCAACTGTATTAAATGCAAGCAGTTACAGTACAGTGGGTTAGCATTTAGAGAGGTGAAACAGGTGGTAAGGCAAAATATCACCTCCTCACCCACCTAGCTACAGTAAACTAAGCTCGGCAATGTCAATCCTAGGAATGGATGCACAGAAATGCACTCTTTTGCCTGGTAAATATATCACGTTTTGTCTAGAGTTCAGCTGTTACAACTACTACCAAAGAATTCATAATTTTTTTTTTTCTTTATATTGTAACATCTTGATAGACTAAAGAAATTGTGGTAAAAAGGACATAAGACAATGAGAACATGATACAACACATTGCATATCACATTAGGTGGACGTTTCGATATAGAAAGTACAGTGAAACCCTTGGATTATGAGCATAATTTGTTCCAGGAGAATGCTTGTAATCCAAAGCACTCGTATACCAAAGCGAGCTTCCCCATGGAAGTCAAGGGAAACTCAGATAGTTTGTTCCACAGTGAATTCTATGGTATGCAGTACCGCGTGTGACCAGAGGTGGGAGGGGGCACCAGAGACACTCAGAAAGCACTCGGAGAGGCTCGGGAACCGAGTGTTTCCGAGTGGCTCTGAGTCCATCCGAGCGGCTCTGAATGTCACCGTTGCCCCCCCCCCCCCCGCACCTCTGGCCAAATGCAGTTCTGCACACCGCAGAGGCTTGAATCCTACTCGTTTTGCAAGACAACGCTCGCAAACCAAGTCAGGATGTAAAAAAAATAAGAGCTTGTATTGCAAAACCCTCGTTAACCACATTACTCACAATCTGAGGTATTACTATACATTCTATTATGCTCTTTATGTTGATGAGGAACTAGTCTATCCTAAAAGCACCCAACAAGTGAGTAGTCTGGAATTAAAGTGGTTGTAAACCTCTAACATGAAATATGAATAAAACATATCCCTCTATAGTGTATACTTGTCTCAATCCAGAGCACTAAGTGTCATTTCTGTCTGCTGCTTGGTTGCTCTGCTACATGCGTGAGTCACTTCTTACAAGTTTTCCTGACACCAAGAGAAAAAAAGGTGACAGGGGAGGGACCTTCAACACACAGCCTGTGATTGACAGCTTTAGCTCTGTTCCTGTGTGCGGTGTGAAGGGGGGTGGCCCTTCCATCCAATTAGCTCTCAGAGCTCTCCTGCAGGGTGTAATTTCTGCTCTCCACCCACTGCTTTCTGGAAGCTCAGACAAAATGTATAAATTCTGAACTTTAAATGGATATAGAGAAAAGGGGGGGGTGCTACAGATAAACAGGTACAACTTATGTAGGAAAATTTGTTTCTCCTCTGCATTACCTGATGCCAGTCACTTTACTGGGTATACAACCACTTCAACGACTTCCCACCCGGTCTATAGCGGATTGTTGGCTGGGGGGGCACGCAGCACGGTGATCCGTATTGCGGTGTGTCCCTTGAAATTCACCAATCATGGTAAGAAGCCTATAACATAGGTTATTTACCATGTGATCAGCTGTGTCCAATCACATTGTAAATAGGAAGTGCCTATTTTATTTCATGAAGGTTGTTTGGGTTTCTGATTGTATTGTATTGTTATGGTTACTTTATAAAAATTATTTATACAGTAAATAGGAAGTGGCGGTTAGCGGCACGAGAGAAAAGCCAATAAGTGGCTTTCCTTAGTGGGGACATGCACACAGATAATCAGTGCAATTATCAGTGATGCCTGCCAGTGCCCAACAATGATGCCAATCAATGCCCATCAGTGCCGCCTCATTAGTGCAGCCTATCAGTGCCTGTCAGTGTAGCCTCAGTGAAGGAGAAAAATTACTTATTTACAAAATTGTAAAACGGAGTCTAAGAAAAATGTTTTTTTTTTTTCAAAATTTTTTGTATTTTTCATTTGTTTAGCAAAACAAAAAAAAAAACAAAAAAAAAATAGCGGTGATTAAAGACCTCCAAAAGAAAGCTCTGTCTCAAAAAAAAGAGAGAAAACATTTGTTTGGGTATAGCGTTGCATGACCGCGCAATTGAAATTCAAAGTGTGACAGTGCTGAAAAGTGGCCTGTGCTGGGAGGGGGTAAAATGCCCAGTTTTGAAGTGGTTAATGCAGCCCATCACAGTTGTTGGAAAATTGTGAACCTTTGGACTTTTTCTGTGTATAAATGCCACCACCCTAGGCAGTGGTGGCCAGTGATGCAGGGCGAAGGGGCGGTGCCCCCCTAATCCATGCATCCAGCCCCCTAATCTACATGTGGAGCGCCAGACACATGGATTCCAATGGCGTTTTTTTTTTTTAAAGAAGCAGGTGATTAGAGGGATTAAAGCTAGAGACTCTAATAGGCTTCAACAAAAAGGCTGGGCTCAGTTTGCAGAGCGCTACGCCCGAAAACCCACCCAGTTGTGTGACCATAGCGAATTAATATTTGCGAACATCTTCCTGAATCTCCTCTCGGCGAATCAGAAACCCCATCACCCGATTGGCCAAGAGGAGAAGCGATCCTATTGGCCACTGAGCTGAGAGATGTAGGGGAAGCTGCCATGAAGCACCAGGAGGAGGAGACGCCGCCCGGAGGAAGCGCTGCCCCTGACCTAGATGGGGTAAGTGTGGGCATTGGCGACCAACGGGGGGGGGGGGGGGAAATGTGGAGGTGGGTGGAATTTTGGCCGCCCCCTCCCAAAAAATATACCACCAGCCATCACTGACCCTAGGTAACCCAAGTCACAAAGCTAACACACCAGGATTAGGATTTATATTTTCAAAAAGTGACAGTTATTTTCAGCTGATTCCAGGAAGATTTGAATCTGCAGTGATATGGCTAAATAAGGATCGTTATTCTTTAGTTTTTTGGAATAAGAAATGGTTTATTATCATCATGCAAACGCTCATCACGCACACTAATGTGACCCTTTGTTTCCATATGCCAAGCTGCATGTAGTCCACATCAATACTTGTCACACACAGACCACGGCTCATCGTACAATGTGAACTGACTGGAGCCTATTTGTGGCTCATGATGTAGGGCCTACAAGGATCCTTTGTACTCTATGAGGTATGTGAGAACAATTACGCTGACAGTAATATATTTTGCTTTTAGCTATTGAATTACAGCTAATTTGGGAACAATTACATTTCCTAACCCATGTAATAATTTTGAAAATGAAGACAGTGACAAAGAGTCTGTAAACGTGTAAATACAAACAGTCTGTGAAAGGATGGATTAGAAGCAAGGCCGTTTTTACAGAATGAAACTAAATAAACAGGGAAAACAGTAATACACAGACATGGCTCTGGCCAGATCATCAGGTGAAAACAGAGGGAAGAAAAAAAGGAATGCAACCACCACATCAAATGATTGCTTAGCTGCAATATATTACATTTCTTTTTCGAGTTAACCATTTTCAAAGGAATACACAACTGTTCCTAAAGCAGCATAAAACCTATAAGCAAACATTTATTATATTGCAACTTACCAATTCTTACATGCGATGGCTGCATTAATTTCCTTTTTTAGACTTTCTTTTATTTTCAACTGGTGATCCTGCGTTTTTCAACAGAACAGGCTCTCCTGCTGATGAACGGTTACAGGGATAAAACAAATCAGTTAACACTGGCAGGGGTACTTACAATGATCAGCTTTTATTTTGTAATGTAGAACCTTTATCTTAAAAGGAAAAAAACTGTTTGCTGTAATGCTCATAAAGTATTAGCTGGAGTTCAGCTTTAATTTGTTAGTGTATCTAAATCTGCTAATCAATCTAACCCTCCCCTCCCCCCCAGAGGTGCTTTCCAAAGGTGTCTCTGTGCTCCTTTATCCAGAGTGGGGGCCAGTGGTGGCTGGTGTTTTTTTGTTGGGGGGTGGCAAACAACCACCAACCCCCCACCTCACTGTCTGCTGGTCCACCCCATTGGCAGGGATTGGGCAGCGGTGGGCACATTGGGCAGTGGTGAGGATCGGGGCTGTGGGCGGAGATCGGGGCATCGGTGGACATCAGGCTGTGGTGGGCATCGGGCAGCGGCTCCTGTGTCTTCTCCTCCTCGCGTCCGCCGTGCATCTCCTCCTCTCCTCCTAGGAGTCCAATAGGAGGATTGCAATAGCTACCTCCCAATACATGGTGGACATCATCCACTCTGGCTTAAGAACATTCTCAAAGATCAAATCATGAGAGTGAAAATAAACTGCTCCACAGTTGAAAACGTTATCTCCCAATCGAAAATATTGAAGAATGGATTCAAAGCTAAGAGATATAATCCACAGTTGTTAGACAATATGGTGGAGGAGGTACTAACATTACCTAGAGAAAATTGTCTCAGGGAGGTAGTACAAGTCACAGGTAGTACAGGTTAGGCCTAATAACAGTCAGGAGTGGGGCTTTAGCACAGGATTTTAGGCACAGTTTTGAGAAGTTGAATCCATATTTAAAGCTCACTGGCATGTAGTGCTTATTGATAAAAAGCTCAAACCTGTACTTCATCCCACTCCCAAATTAATTTATAAGAAAGCACTTAGCTTTGGAGATAGATTTATAAAAAAAAGTATTGGATCCACCTACCAGACCTCCCTCCTTTTGGGATAGGGATGGTTTCTTTGCATGCAGAAGGTGCAAAGCTTGCAGGAAAGTTACCAGGCCTATGAGGGGTCTGGAAAATTTTGTATCTACCTCTAATAATATGAATTTTGCTATTAGAGATTTCATCACGTGTAACACCACACATGTGGTATATGCCTTGGAATGCCCATGTGGGCTTATGTCCATAGGCTGTACAAAGAGACCCCTTGGGAATAGAATAGCTGAGCATATTCAGAACATAAAAACATGGTTCAAGGACCACAGTGTCTCTCTTTTTTAAGAGATTTATTCAAATCTTTACATTAGAAGCGAGGAACAGGCACAGTCGATAAAATTTTCATTTCAATAGGGAATACCACATAGAGCAATTGGCTAATATCCCAGAGGAGAAAGGGGTGTAAGACACCTAAAATACAGTAGGATGGTCCTCCAACAGGTGTATTGTACAATACGGATACAGAAGGAACCATAGAGTTGGGGAAGGAAGGAGAAAAAGGAAGTCATAGCAGAATGTTAAAAAGGGGGGAAGGAGAAGACGAAGAGGAGTGCGAGTGAAAGAGGGAGGAGGGACCCCAAAGGATAAAATTAATTACAAACTCTATAAAGTTATTAAGAAGCATGGAAACAGTTATCAAGGCACAGCATCTTGACCGAGAGCAACATCTGCAATCTTAGAGCCCCAAGCGTCTATTCATCCTGACCAGATTTTATCTAATTTGTTAGGGCAATTCCGATTAAGATAAGTGATTCTATACAGTGGTAAAACAGAGCGCCAAGTATATACCATGGGTGGTGTAGCGTCTTACCAATGAAGAAATATCTCCCTACATGCATAAAAGGTGGCATAACTTAAGAACAACTTAGTATATTGGCCCCTAACGTTAGTGCCAAAAACATTGAGCAACATAAACCTGGGATCTGACTCGAGGGTTAGAGATCAGTAAGAATCTCTGATCAATAGGAATCAAGGCGTGGACAGGACCAGACCATATGGAGAAAAGAAGCAGCCTGTGTACCACATCTGGGACAGGTTACCGGGCTCTGTGTAAGAATTTAACTTGTAGAAAACTCTCTGGCTGAGATCATATTAGTAATAAAAGAAGACAAACAACCCTCCCAATCCTCCTCAGTTAAAACAGGGATATCCACTCTCCACTTGTGAAAGGTCTTTTCTAATTTATTAGTAGAGGCAATGGATAGGCGGAAATATAGGGAAGATAGAGGCTTATCTATTACCTTAGCAATAAGTATTCCTTCAACAGGTTCCAATTCTAGGGTAGGAGAGGGTGGAAACTGCTTATGAAACACGTGATGAAGTTGGTAGTAGCGGAACAGCATCCACCATGGCAATGCATATGCATCTTTAAGGTCGGGGAAGGTGCGCAACTTGCCGACTGAAACAACATGTTTAAGATTTACTATCCCTCCTGTTGCCCAAACCTGTGGGTCGGGAACACTATTCAGATGTGGGAGAATTGGATTCCCCCAAAGGGGAGTATGTGGGGAGAACGTCTCCAGAGACCGATAACAGGCCCTACCGAAATAGTGGTACGCAATAAATCTGTGATCCTGGGGTGGGATTTTGTTCCACTGAACACCAAGTTGCTAAGGGTGGATTACGATTCCATGAGTAACTGCTGGATTATCTTTAGGCTTGGAGAACCACCATCTTACTGTTACCAGGACCTGCCACCCAGAAATAAGCCTGAAAGTTAGGTAGGGACAAGCCCCTCTGAGTGAGAGGTAGCTGTAAAGTAGAAATGGCCAGACGTGGAGGTCTCCCATTCCACACAAATGATGAGATAATACCCTGTAATTTGTTAAAAAAAGAAAGCTGGAGGCATCAGAGGAGAACTACGAAAGAGATAGAGCAACTTAGGTAAATATAACTAGTATCTTAACTAAGGTTCACTCTGCCCACTGGAGAAAGACGGAGAGATCTCCAGGCCATACATTTCTGAGAGAAGGTCCTAAGCAATGGCAAGAGATTCAACTAAAAATATGAGGACAAAGGGGCCCATACCACTACACCCAAATACTAAAATTCAGTAGTCCATGTTAACAGAGTATTAATCTGGGTGCGGGGATCCAAGGTGTGCAATGGGAATAGGAGTGACTTTCCCCAATTAATCTTGATGTCCGAGAAGGATCCAAAAGCATCTATAATTTGAAGGGCCGGAGGGAGAGAGGAGCTGTCTCAGGTACAGGAGAGTATTGTCTGCATACAGGGATATTTTGTCAACTATCACACCCACCCTAATGCCCTCAACCGAGGAAGCAGGCCTAATGCGCACCAAGGGTTCCATTTTCACCACAAACAGGCCCAGGGAGAGCTGGCAACCCAGTCTAATACCCCAAGTCAGGGGGAAAAGAGAGGCAAGAGAGTAATTAGTACGTATTCGGGCCGTAGAATTATAATAAAGCAATTGGACCCACCTAATAAACCAAGGGCCAAACCCAAATTTACATAAGACGGCCCACTCCACTGAATCAAAGGCCTTTCTAGCATCCAATCCTTGAACCATCTCTGTCCGCCCTAGAGAGATGCATAAGCAGGAGCCGAATATTAATATCAGTTCCCCTACCTGACATAAATCCGAACTGATCTGCATGCACCAAAGCAGTGATCACAGTGTTCAATTGACCAGCCAGGACCTTAGCAAACATTTTTGCATCCACATTAAGGAGGGATATTGGCCATTACGAGGAACACTGCTTCGGAGCCCTACCGGGTTTGAGAAGGACCACAACAACCGCTTCAGACATGGAAAGAGGAACAGATTCCTCCTCCATTGCCTTTTGAAGCATAAGTCTAAATGTAGGAAGCAGTTCCTCTGCATATGTCTTAAAGAATTCAGCAGGGAGGCCATCATGGCACAATGTTTTACCATTTTGCAGAGAGGCCACAGCAAGCTGAAGCTCCTCCAGAGTAATGGGGCCATCCAATGCGTCCCTGAAAGTAGATGTTAAGCAAGGCGGCTCAATTCCTCTAGATAATCGTATAGTTTCTCATCCGTGCCCACCATCCGGCAGCTATATAGCGCTTGATAAAATTATGCGAAACAAGCATTAATAGAGGTGGGATCAGTCAGTAGTGTCCCACTAGAATCTCGAATTCCGGAGATAGACACAGGTGAGGAACTCTCCCTAGCCAACCATGCCAGCATACAACCATTTTTTTCCCCGTGTTTGAAAACGCATTGGGATTGATGTAGGAGCTGAGTTATAGTAGCAGATGTACGGAGCAGAAGAACATCTCTCAGTGCTGCCTGAAAGTCAGAATATAATCAGGGAGCTCTTGACAGGGAGTATTCCAACCCTCCCTTCAGCCCTCTGCAAATCCTCCATCAAGCCCTGGTGAACTTGACGAATGTGTGACTGAAGACTGCCTCTGGGGAATGCTTTAAAAGCATCCCAAGAGGTGGACAGAGATACAGAACGGTCTTGGTCATTCCAGTAGTGTATCATGTCAGATCTATACGGCTCAGAAAACCTTGAATCGGACAACCAGAACCTGGATGAGTGCTACATACTATCCGTCGGAGCTGTAGACACATTCAGTTTCAAAGCAAGGGGGGCCTGGTCCGAAAATGCCATGAGGCAGGATGGAAATATCTCGAATTCTAGAAAGCACAGACCCCTCAGCATAGACCGGATCTATGTGCGGGAAAAAGTTTTATACAAGGCAGAATGACAGGTGTAGGTGTGTTGATGGGGATGACACCATCTCCACACATCTGTCAAGTTGGACGCTTCCACTCATGGGGATAGCTCAGAGAGAGTACACTCCCCGGTGGAAAGTTTGTCCATCCCAGGATCCGGGATCATATTGAAATCTCCAAGAATCACTACATTATCCATAGAGTAGGTTACAATTTTAGCAATCAGTTGGTTAAGCAGTCCCATGGAGGAAGGGGGAGGTAAGTACAGCCCCACCACCACCAGTTACAATCTATCCAACATGGCATGTAATATGATATAGCGGCTGTCTGGGTCCAGCTCCAGTGCCAGTAGCCTAAATGCAAGACATTTATGAATCAAAATTTTAACCCCCCCCCGGTAATTGGTATATGAGGAATGGTAATGGTGTCCTACACAGGGTCTCCTAAAACTTAAGAGTTTACTTCCAACCATATGGGTCTCTTGCAAAATACAAATCTGGGGGCGGTATGAATTCAAAAATTTAAAGACCAGGGACCTCTTCACGGAGGGGTTCAGACCCCTGGTGTTCCACCGCATAAACTAGTTCAGGGAAAACAGGGCAATCCAAGATATCAGGAAGCACATCGCTTGTAAAATTAAAATAATAGAGAGAAAAACAACAAAACAGTCCCAACCAACCCCCTCACCCACCAACCCCAACTCTGGGGAGGCTTGAGAACCAAACTCGAAACAAAGGCAGAAACACATTACAGGGGAAAACATGCAGAACGGCATCCACAGTCGGACAGTCAATTAGCACACATTAAGCACACAGTTCAGGACCGGATCAAAAGTGTGGGTGCAGTCTCCCAGCAGCTGCTGGGGATACAAACTTGAGCAGCATAGCTGCATAGGACATTAGGCATAGTGACACAGGCCATAGAATACAAGGGGGGCAATGAATAATCTGATATCCAGGCAGGAGCAACAAAGGAAAAGTCAGGAGATGACAAAACAATATTTCCCCCTCACGGAGAACCGTGAAACATTTTGTTAGCTGTCAACGGGGAAAGTAGTAATTAAGGAACCCAGTTAGTACCCAGTGTATCAGGAACGTAAGCTTAGGAGGCACTAGATATCCACATCCTATGGGGAAGAATAGCCGTCAGCAATGATCAGTGCCGAGGCAGGGTGTCAATTCAGGTAGAGGACTCCTCTGGGGATGTAAAAAAAAAACGGACAGACTCACAGTCTTCTACCCGCAGCCTAGCCGGAAACAACATGCTGTACTTTATACTCTTGGAGCGGAGTCTGGCTCTCACCAAATCAAAAGATTTCCATTGCCTCTGTGTTTCCAGCGAATAATTTTGGAAAAGCAGGAGTTTGGCATTTTCAAAGCGTAGCTCACCCTGGGATCTGGCCTGTCTCATCACTAGGTCATGATCACAGGAGTGAAGAGGCTTAAAGATGAAGGTGCAAGGTGGTGCTCCTTGGGGCCCCCTAGTGGAGGGTATACGGTGAGCTCGCTCTACAGTAAGAAATGGTGAAAAGAGAGCAGAAGGAAGCAGCTGTTTTAGTAGATGCTGAGCAAAGGCAGTGGCATGAGCACCCTCAGCCCCCTCAGGCAGGCCCAAAATGTGCAGATTATTTCTCCTGTTACAGTTTTCGGCATCTTCAGACAGAGCCTCCAGCACCTTAACCTTCATTTTTAGGGCATGTAGATCAATCTCATGGTCACGTACCGTGTCTTCAGTCTGGGAGACCCTCTGCTATACCACAGTCACCCGGCCTTGGAAGGAATCAAGATCCTTGTGGATAAATTCCACATTAGCCTTATGTGGTCCACCTTATCGGTCAAGGGTAGTGATCAACCTGCATGACCATTTTAAAGTCTGCCCCTGTGGCAGGCAGCTGTTCGACTCCTCAGTCTGGGTCACCCTGCGGGCAGGGATTTTAGACGAGATCGCGGCTCTGACCTTACCCACGATGCTGGTTGTTGCGGCCGTGCGATGGGTTTTAGCCTGTGATCGTCGCCTATGCATACCCCGGAGGGAACACTGAGGCAGGGGGCACGCAGGCCTGTCGTTATAGGTAGTTCTGCACCCAATAAGAGCTGGAAGAAGAGCCGGTCTCCGGGAGCTCAGACACTACATGTCTGCTCTCAGCGCCATCCTGGACACCCCTCCCCTCCAGTGTCTCTTTACATTTTAAACTGCACCACAATCAAGATCCATCAGGCCTGAAGTTTGTGGGTGTTGAGTGCTTAAAACCAGTGTGGAGAGGCTCTAACATAATTAGGGAACTATCAAAGCGTGAACATATTGAATATTCCTTACAGATACACTCTCACCTAAGGGGTTAAATATTGAATTGGACATTAATTTCTTTATTAGTTATAAGTCTTAATAGTTTAATATTACTGTACCTATAAGGTTATACACCACAAGGTATACTTATTGGTTTCATTAAAGTGTACCCTTTTTGAATTTTTAATGTTTTAAAAATTTTAAATGATGTGAACTTTTTGATTAATGGCATTCATTTTGTGGGTGAATTCATGTATTCATGATTTCGGATTATGAATTTGATTATTAATCAATCTTATTTATCATGCTTTTTTAAAGGTTGTATTAATAATGATTTAGGATTTATTAGTGCATATATCAATTTTGGACTGTATTTATTAGCAATGTAATAATGTATATGTGCGATGTAATTTCTTATGCAGGTTGTGATTGACTAATTGAGTAGTATATGATGTCTATATTTATTGATGGAGCTATTTTTTATTACACATGGTTATCACATCAAATAATGATTATGTTATCAGTATCCGATTTCTCAGCTGTTGAAATCCTTACCCCGTTATGCCAATGTGCGGAATGCCATGTAAATGTGGGCTGTAACGATTGGCACAGGAGGAGTAAATGGGCTGAGTCATGGATCCTATTTAGACTTGGACATTGCATTGTGAGATCACACCCTCAGTTGGAAGTGACGAAGCGTGTCACGTGCGCGATCTCCACGATGACCGAAAGTGACATTTGCATGTCACGGTCAGCTGGAAGCTATCAGGAAGGAATAGCATGGCTGTTTGCTATACACTGGAGTTTTCCTCCACAGTGGGTTGGTGACTATGCTTTT
Organism: Lithobates pipiens; assembly: GCF_037356315.1. Classification (NCBI taxonomy): domain Eukaryota; kingdom Metazoa; phylum Chordata; class Amphibia; order Anura; family Ranidae; genus Lithobates; species Lithobates pipiens. The sequence goes on from NW_027507784.1 coordinate 126,380,788, forward strand.
ATTCACTATATGCATTTAATGTAACGATAGCTAGTATGTATATCTTGTAGGGTTTTTTTTTTGGCTACAATAAAATTTTATAGCAGGATTACGCTGTGGAATTTTATTTCCTCTATGATCCTGTGACATTGGAGCCACTTACATCCTCACCCTGACAGATTATGTGGAAGGCTTGCACTTAAAGTGACAAAAGGATTACCTTAGGGCGTATGAAATATTGATATCTGGCGAGTGTGTACCCTAAGGGGAGTGTTAGCCCTTGTACACGCGGTCGGACATTCCGATGGAAAATGTCCGATCGGACCGTGCTGTCGGATAATCCAAAACCAAGTTTTCCAGCTGGGCTATAAAATTTTCCGACAACATGATCCGATCGGACTTTGTCCGATCATGTGTAGAGAGTTCCGATCGGACGAAGTGCCACGCATGCTCAGATCAAATTCCTAGACTAAAGCTAAAGCTATTGGCTACTAGCCTGAACGTAGTCCCGTCCTAACGAAATAACGTCATCATGTTAAGTACGATCGGATTTTCTGACAACTTTGTCCGGCTGTGTGTATGCAACAGTTTCGGACAAAATCCGTTGGACAAAATCTGACGGATTTGGTTGTCGGAATGTCCGACCGTGTGTACAAGGGCTTACTCACGTGATGGTGTCCCTGCTATGTGGTGCATATTTGACAACAATTAGGATCATCGTATCAAGAGTTTCACCCTTCTAGAAGTCATCTTATCACTGCTTAAATGTTTAATCATATAAATGCTTGTTCAATTTGGATGAACTGACATGAGTGCTTTTATGGCATTTTAAGTACACAGGAGTTTGTTGGACTTTTAAATGCTATTTTATTCATTTGTAGTAGCTGCTGTTGTGTTTAACGTTATAATTATGTATGTATGTATTATGAAAGTAATTTGGCGCAGAGTGGTGCTAATAGGCCGTCGTTTCGCAAATTATTTAATAGTCTAATAGTATCACCTGTCATTTCAGCCAATTGGGTAATGGGTATCAGACCGTGAGGATGATCAGTGTTGCAACAGCAAATATTCATTCGCTGTTGTAACACCTGGGTAGGCTCATGGCGCAATGTTCTGCGACCCAAGCCCACCCTATTTTAAAGCCTATTAGAGTCTCTGGCTCTAATCAGGTGCTTCAAAAAATCACCCCTGCTGCTGTCATTTATGCGCGGGCGCCCTGAAAGGGGCTTGGACGCATGAATAGGGGGTAGCATTAATTAGCATTAATTAGGATGAGACGACTGTAGAGGGGAGGTGCCCGGGCGCCCCCAAATGGACGGGCCACCACTGATGGGGGCACTCTAAAACAGGAATGAGGGAAAAATGACAAAAAAATATATAAAACTAAAGCAGCCACCACATCTAATGATTGGTAAGATGCAATATATTACATTTTTGGTTTGGGTTAAATAGCTCTTTAATGTTTTTTTTTTTTTTTTTCGCCTGGAGGTAAGCTGTAAGACAAATGAGTGTAATGTGTTGTGAATAATTTCCTTCAGTTATGTATAATAAATGCAGTTCTAGTGAATGTTTTCTGTGGAAGGGGTGCACAATCTCATGGAAGAGGCGTCTCTGGGAAGTCTCAGTGAAGAGAAAAGGAGAAGTCTAAGTGAGTTTGCAGATTGCTCACTAGGGAGGGCAGTGTGTGAGGATTGGGTGAGTTTAATAGGATCAGCTCAGTGTAATCCTGTTTTATCCATTGTAATTCAGGCAGCCAAGGAGACGGAAAACCAGAGGAAAGAGACTTTTATCCGCTCAGGGGGCAGGGACAACAAAAGGCATCAAGTGGCAGAAAATCAATTAAAAAGAATCCTCTTCTGGGCCAAAATCCAGCAGGAAAGAGAGCATCCAGATATCACAGATTGGGCTTCACCCTCCTCCCAACCATGCCCCATCTAAATTCTGTCTCCCTTCCTCCCCAGTTCCTGCTCAAATTAAGCCTTCTACTTAACCTCCTTTTCAAAGTTCTGCAACATTAAAGAAACAATACATACAACTTGGCTCATGCACTATTTTTTTTTTTTTTTTTTTAATGGCTGGGAAGTCATGGGAAATTTCACATATCTGTAACATCCTGAAATATGACAATTACAAATTTTCCTACTGCTGTTATTTATTGTCAGATTTTTAATATAACATTTAAAGAATTTAACTGGGTTATTTGCAAGTCCTTAATAGTCTAGGGAACCCATGCAGTGTTAATTTGGTAGACTAAAATATTTTTGTTGACAAAATTAACACTATTTTAGTTAACTGAAATACAACTAAAACTAAAACAATTCAGATGACTAAAATACGACCAAAAATAAAATGGCATTTTAGTCAAAAGACTATGACTAAAACGAAATCAAAATTAGACGTCAAAATTAAAACTGGTTATATATCACAATGGCTAAATCTGTGTCTGTACATTCGTCATTTGATTTTTACTCCAAGATTATATAATGAGTTTGGCAATTCTAGAGAAATGCTTAAAAAAATGCATTACAATTTAACTAAATACGATTTTAACTAAATCTTTTTTTAGTCGACTAAAATGTACTGGAGATTTTAGTAGACTAAAATACAACTAAAACAATTCAGATGACTAAAATACAGCTAAAACTAAAATGCCATTTTAGTCAAAAGACTATGGGGTCAATTCACTAAGAGTTAAATAACGGTCAATAAAATGCGGTAAAATAGCGCTTGCGGTAAATCAGTTTTGAATGTGCAATTCACTAAGAATTTTGCGTTAAATAACAAATGCATTATTTGTTCAATTGAGCAGTAATTACCACATTTTTTTCATCTATCAGCGGGTCCCTCCACAACCACAGCCCATTGTTGTGGGGAAGAGGCCTGCCCCCCATCCCAAAGCACTCTCCCATGTTGAGGGCATGTGGCTTGGTATGGTTCAGGAAGGGGGAGCGCTCGCCCCCCCCCTTTCCTGACCTGCCAGGCTACATGCTCAGACCAGAGTCTGGTATAGATTTTTAGGGGGGGACCCCACGCAATTTTTCCATAGGGTTCTCCTTAAAATCCATACCAGACCCAAAGGACCTAACTGACCCGAAGGTGAATTAACACCGGCAAAGCTCCCCTTACCTCTGGGGTTGCCAGGAGGATTTGAAATCCCTGCTCTTGTCTCTCTTTTCCATCAGCATCTCTAGGACAGACTGAATGGATTCTGGTTGATCAGCGCCATCAATGTAGACTCGGAGGTAGAGTAGTTATAGAGTGCTTTAATAACAAGTTAAGGCATCCATAAAACAGGAACTGCCACAAACTGGTACAGGTTATAGAAAGTATAATGCATGTAACAACTGTAAATAGTGTCATCTACAGGTCAGGGACATACACACCACACCCATTGAGAAAGATTCCCCTCAGTTCCTGTCTAAGTGCTAAGCGCCATACAGAACAGGAAGTGAGTAAAAATCTCCCCAGTAGCATTCTAGACCGTGGCAAAGTCCTGACAGAGGTTTTAACTTTTCCTGCACCACTACAACCTTTAAATAAGTCCAGAAGCACTTGAGTTCAAAGGTTGACACTTCCTGGTAGTGCCAAGAGCTTTCAGCTTACTTTTACATTGCTACAAAAGCTAATGAGCTCTGAACACTACCAGGCCAAGACCAGATTAGGGGCAATTAATAACCCAAAGCACAGCCCAACAATGGTGCCCCTCTATTGCTTAATTTTCAAGACATTAAAGGGGTTGTTAAGGCAATGCACACAGCCACTGCCAGCACCTCTACTAGGATTACACGTTGCATATACTATAGGCCATTTTCTAAAAATCTTCTTCTAAATACCGTTTTTCTTATCCCCGATAAAAAAAAAAAAATTAACAAAAAAATTAAAAAATTTATTAGAAGTAGCGGACTACGGTTTTCTGACTTTTGCAGACTTGTATATTACTATTCTAGCTTGCTCCTATGTCCCCCTAGTGCTGGATCAGAATCACTGACATCATCTCCAGAGCACAGAGAAAAGCATTGTGGGATATGTAGTCCTCTGGATAAGCATCACTTTTGCAGAACTGACTGTGAACTGCATCACATAGCAGACCATCTGCTCTGTAGGAGAATTGTGGGAGAGACTATATAGAGATCTGCCAAACAGGCCCATGCTTTCTTGCTTCCTGGATCTTGTCATAGGAGCACCACTACACCACTGTGTAAGACAATTGCGGCCTATTACGCCACACACAGCCCACACTCCAGCCCCAGCGAGTCCAGCCGTTGTGCACTGGCAGAAGGACACCCTGCAGCAGCACTGAACATCACAGAACCAGCCGGTTTGCTGACTTAGCAGACTGACCACTGTCTCTGCCCATCCGTAGTAGGCCCTTCTGGGAGGCTCCCGAGTTCTACCAGGTGAGGGGGCTTATGCCCGCAGATCCCACTGCCTTGCTAAATACTACACTACAACACTGTGCACAGGTGACATTCACTTGGATTACAAATAATATTGCTATCAACCAGGATTTGCTATTTTTCATTGTTCATCCTGACTTTGCTGCAGTCAGGAATCTTTGTTCTTTGAGCTCCAACTTTGCTGGGGAAGACCTTGCAAGACCTTGCATTTAGGACAGTATTGCTATTACTCTTAGCCCCTGTGCACACGGTCGGAGATTTCGACAACCAAATCCGTCGGATTTTGTCCGTCGGATCTTGTCCGAAACTGTTGCATACACACGGTTGGACTAAGTTGTCGAAAAATCCGATCATTCAGAGCGCGATGACGTAATTTCGTTACGATGGGACTAAGTTCAGGCTAGTAGCCAATAGCTTTGATGTAGGAATTTGATCTGAGCATGCGTGGCACTTGGTCCGATCAAAATTCTCTACACATGATCAGAGTATGTCCGATCGAACCAGTTGGTCGGGAAATATTTCCAACAAGTTGGAAAATTGGGTCAAACGGAATCAGTCCGATGCATACCACACACAGTCGGATTATCCGACAACACGGTCCGATAGGACACATTCCGACAGATTCTCCGACCGTGTGTACAAGGGCTTAAAGGGAACACTTTACTGGCAACTTTAGTATACTATCTCTCATTAGGATAAAAGGTATCCAGGGTTCTTCTTTGAAGTGGACACATTTCCTTATATCCATTGATAGATTTCTTACATTATCCCATGTTGACTGTGTATATTGTTCTAATTCATGTGTCATTACTAATTGTTATTGCTGCAAGCATTATTTCAGCCTAGTCTTGGCTGTAACCAGGATTTGGCTGAATAATCCTCATTCTAAACCTCTCATCTTGAATAAGTAAAGTCAGAGAGAGTTAAAACTATTTGCTTTGTGTCTGTGTGTCATTTAAAGGTATACACAACATAGAGTGTTAGAGGGGCTGGAGAGTGCACAGGGTCATGGCAGCACAAGAGAACATGCATTACCAAGCAACCTCTGAAGGAGCAGAGCTACATAGATATATATTAAAAAAGACACAGTACAAAACACATAGAAAGGGGGAATTAAAAAGCACCCTCCGTCTACAAAAAGTAAACAGATACCAAATCCTATGTGTTTTGTACTGTGTCTTTTTTAATATATATCTAATACATTTTTTAATTGCTGTGCTTAGAAAGTCTGTTTTGAGAAACTATTGGTTTCTCTAATTTTTTTGCTATGCATGTATAATAATATGTTGTACTGAGTACATATACATGTAAGCTGTGCTTCCTGCTTAGTGTTTGCTGCCCAACAATGTGCCTTGGTGATCCTTTATCTCATTCCAAATACACTGGTCAATGCTTGTCAATAGACTTTCCACATCATCTAATGGTATGAAATGCCCACATGCTCCTTTTAGCTGTATACCTTGGCTGATTGGGAGTGCCTGAACTTTAGATCATATAAGAGAACAGCAGGAGTTATTTTTTTATGAATATAATGTTTTAGTATTTTTTATTTACATAAAAAAATAATATGATCTAGTAATGGTGGTATATGTCCTAATATTTTATGTGAAGGTTGGGTATTAATGACACGTTCTCTAATGACGCGTACACGCGATCGAATTGTCCGGCGGACTTGGTCCGGCAAACAATCCGCCACATGAAAGCCAAGACCGACGGACAAATTTTGAAAACGACTTTAAAAGGCCGCCAGACTTTTACGATGAAAAAGTCAGCTGGAGCCCACACACGATCGAATTGTCCGGTGTACTGTGGTCCGGGGGACTAAGTCCACTGGACAATTGTGTGTACGCGGCATTAGAAGCACACACTAGTTAAACAAATAAAATGAAGAATGAACACTACTAGCCAGTAGGGAAACACCCTATGCTTGCCACTGGCTCTAGTTAATATCAGCATATTATCTGATATTTGTGCTGTCTGTTCACCAAATCCCAACAAATCGTTCAACAAGAGACTGCAGTGAGTATGAAGAAGCTCTGATAATCTAGCTGTAATAGATCATATAAAATTCAGATAAGAGGAAAATGATGTGGGCTTTAACACATTTTCATGACTAGCAGTTGACTGATTTCATTTATTGACTACAGGTAAGAACCATGTAACAAGAGATCGAACCCACAAAACACAGAAGACCAACCAAAAAAAACTTGAATTTTTTTTTGTATGCATTGTTATCAGTTCTATTAACTATTTTTAAATACACATTACTTATTTATCTTCCGATCAATTAAACTGTTATTAAGTATATTTTTTGTGTTAAAATAAAAAAGATGTTATACATACTTGCTCTGTGCAATGATATTGCACAAAGTGGTCCCTTACCTCCTCTTTGGCAGTCCCCCGCCGAAGTTATTGTCTCCTCCCTTCTCTGGGTGCCTCCTCAGCAAGCCAGAAGCTGAGGGGGCACCCGTGCACATGTGCTTCCAAGTCACGCTGTGTATATCCAAAGATGCATACAATGCTGATAAGCCATATCTGACAGCAGCAGTAGCCTATGGCTCCCACTGCTCCCAGTGTCCTCTAGGATGGGGACAGGGGGCTAAGACATGTAATTATTATTATTATTTTTTTACCTTTACCTCACCAGGGAATGCATTAACCTCTTCCAGTCAACGTGGTGCATATATGCAGCCTCTTGGCAGGTGGGCTTTAACGCTGAGAGGCCGCATATATGCGGCCTTGTGTAAACACTTTTCTGTACTGAGAGTGTGCGTCCTGCATACTCTCAGGACAGTCACGGCGGGGACCGAAAAGCTCCTTATGGATACTTGCGATCACATGACTGTGACAGCCAACCACATCAGTCACTTGGTCTGAATGCCTGCCTCTACCTCCCAACATTTAGTAGCTCCTAAATTGCCAGGAGGCTGTGTCGGGAAGAGGTAAATAAAGAATGTAAATAAAGGTAAAACTTTTATTTACATTTTGGGGATTGTTATAACCCTCATCAGGTTTTTTTTTTTTATTATTTCCTGTCCCAAAGCAAAACAAGAAGTGAGAGGAAATCCCTCCAAAGTGAGGGAATCCTGGGGTGTCACCAGAACTAGTGCCCCCATTGGAAGATTCCCCCTCTATTACACCTATGCATTTTTAGTGCATTTTCAGTTTTGCAGAAACACACTACAGTCCATTTAATGGTTTCCTATGGATGTAATTCACATCTGTGCATTTTATGGAAAGAACCAATGGATTTTTTTCTGGTTTTTGGTTCCATAGACTTCAATGGATCAAAAGTGTGTATTGAAAAACGCAAAATGCACCTCCAATATGCAAACTGCACCCTGCATAGTGTAAATCGGGCCTTAGTATTTTGGAGTTAACCCAAACTTGTTCATCCAATCCCCCATAGAGATGAGTTGGGATCTGACAGGGCTGTCATCCACCGGCTCAGCAGGGATCAATGGAGCGATCCCCGCTGAGCAAGTGGATGTTCACGGGATGGATCATCACAAATCCGTCCCGTGTGAAAGGGGCCTTACTTTTACTTTTGATGATAATAGTAAACAGGATAAATAGAGAGGGTGAATCTCCCCAATGGGAGCACAGACAGCAACAAAAACCTGACAGGTGTTCTAATCTCCCAGTCCATCAAAAAAAAAGGAAAAAAAAAATCATTTGTGACTTTAGTTACACTTTAAGTTAAAAAAAGTTTTGACTTTAGAACCACTTTAAATTAAATCCACCATATGTAACCAGCATGTTTTATCTACAAAACAAATCCACAGGTACTAATGTACCAATTTATTAAAAAAAATGAAAATAAAAAAAAAGGTTACCTTATTGTTTTTTAACACAAATGGACAGAAACACCATACAGAATAATACCAACAGAGCTGTATAATCAGGGCTAAAGTTTATGATCAGTGATAGGTCAGTTCATTGGGTAATGAAGTTGTGTACTTCTCGCACAACATTGATAATTATTGTATGTGCACATCTGAGTACAGGAAATCGTATAATGGTTGCATTGAGAATTATATGTATAGCTGGCTTTACTCATGGCTCAGATTTAATGTTTGCACCTTTAAACCTGGCAGCTAAATTGCTGAGAGGCTCTCTGGTGGTCAGTAACCCCCTTTATAATTGTACAGATCTGGGAACTCAAGTGCTGAGGTCTCCCCATTGGGGTCCCCAGGATATAGGCAGTCAGTATCTAGAACCTTTGTAAGGTTTACTTTTTACAATATAATCATAGTATGTGCATATTTGAAGTACACCTAAACCAAGACCTTTTGTTTAATTTTGGATAGAATAAAGAATGGTTAGAATGTATATCAGGTTTGTATTGCTTTCTGTGTCCTTGTTGTGGAGATTCACCCTCTATATGTGTCCTGGTGACCTTTGTCACTGGAATAGAAAGTGTTGGAGAAGTTAACTGTTGTCCTCACAGTAGAATCTGAGGGAAGATTCTAAGAAAGTTTGTTCCTTTTTCTAATTATTATTTGGTCAAATCAACATTAGTTTTCGACCACAGTGATCAGAAAATTAAGGGTGGAATTTTTTTCTTGAATGGAAACATTTTTAATAGCGTATGTGGTATTCGTTTGGTAAAGCCCATTCATTCCAAAATCAAATGTTAAAAGCAAAGCCTTTCAAACAACAAACTAATGTTCTGAGAATTTTCATACAATTTTTTCTAAGATATTTTATTTGAAATTCCATCCATCTATGGCCAGCTTAAAATTGGATTTCTCCTCACTTTGGATAGATGTGCTCTCACTCCCTGTTGTGTCTTTAGGATAGGAAGTGAAGGAAACACATACAGCAAAAAAAAAAAAAAGTTTTTTTGACTTAAGATCCACATTAACATCCTTGTGCTAGCCTCGGTGAGCCCCCACTTTATGTAGTACTGTGGAGGATGTTGGGACTATAAAAAAAAAATCACTGGTAATAAAGTTGAGGATATACAGCTTCTAGATTGGTCATAGTGACAAAAAGGATCTACTGATCAGCTACACAAAACTTCCTTTTTGAAGTAGAACTTTCTATCCTTCGTCAAAAAATTCCTGTTTAGCCTCTTGGAAGTTTGCTATGAAATTTACCCTCCATTTGACCCTAGAATGCTATTCTGCCTGCTTATAATCCAGTTCCACTTCTAAGCTACCACCTATGCAGGGCAAACAAACAGCCAAAGGATTTGCACAATAAATCAGATTAAGAAGGCTCTAGCTGTAGTTTTCTTTGCAATTAGGAATCAAAGTGACAATCAGGGAGAATTCCAAAGAAGATGTCAATTTGCATGTCCCCTGAAGGGCCCACAGAAGGGTCAGTTACTGCCCCAGGGGTACTTAGATGCAGGGGTAATAGGTAATTCATGAATACAAAACTGCAACTAGAAATATACCTAATGAAGAGTATTATTAAGGTTTAATATCTCCAAATACCTAGGCTGGAGATTGCTACTTAGACATGGGTATATCAGGAGTTAATCCACTAAAATGTCACTTGCAGATCAGTGGTACACAAAGTAACTGAGTAGTTCTTTTTTGCCCCTCTGGCAGTAAAAGAATTCAAATAAATTGCTTCCCACAGTCCTAATCCTTTCTGTCTGTTTGACAGATCCCATTGAAGCTCTGGGAATTAATATTAAGACATTGGAACCAATCCCAGCTGTTTATTGACACTGTGTTCTAAGCGAGGACACCAACGGGTTTACTTTTCGCACTTTCTTTTCAGGAATACTCTGCAGCACCGCAGACATTTTTAGGCACCTCACTCTACAGCCTCCTTGCTTCTTTTGAAGGCACCAAAAAAAAATAAAACAAATCCTTTGGGGTTGGAGGACGAGCTTGGAACAGGTACTAGTTGTTATGGAAACGAGAGAAATCTGTGATTCCTCCAGTGTGCACATTTCTATCACACACCCAGGAACCACATCCTCATTTCACTAATTACAAACAACCATGATAGCATTGCTTCTCTCAATTAAACTGATTTGCATCTGTCCCTGCAGTCTGATGAGGACTCCTCTGCAGCTGTCATTTGGTTAGAATGTTTGGAATTCAGGGAAATATGCAATGCCTAAGCTATTGACATGGGCTCTATTTTTATTATACAAAATATATAATATGAATATATTATTTGTATTTTTCTTTACGGTGTTATATCTCATTCCCATAATCCCCTGCAAATAAAATGTCAGATCAGGTTAACAGAAAGAGCACCAGCAGAGGGCTTTTAAAATAGGGGAGAAGGCATAGAGCTGAAGTGAGTGCTACTTCCAATATCCTCCCATCTCTCATGGAAGGCCTACAGCTTACACTACACTGGTACATATAAACATTTGTAATACAATTCTTGTGCATTTGATGACTGGACAAGTGTCATTTAATTTCTTTTGCTGTTAACATTTGATTTTGTAATGAATGTAATTTCATCATACACTGTTAGAAATTTGTGCATTTGAGAAAAACTTTCCATCCTGCTTTAACTACTTCCCACCCAAAGCCGTCATATGACGTCTTGGACTTTGAGTGGTGATATCTGAATGATGCCTGCCGCTTAAGGTTGCCACCTTTTCTCCAAGTCAAACCCGAACACTTTAGCGGCACACAGCATTTTTTTTTTTGTTGTATAAACTAAACATATATTTTGCTATTAAATAACATTTCTAATTATATGAATTTAATAACAAGAGTCCCCCTTCAGAGTCCACAGAGTTCCCCTTTTACATCTGAACTCGCAGAGTTCCCATTTACTCCCTTAATGCAGATTCTGATGTAAGGGAGATTTCTGGGGACTCTAACATAAGGGATGCTCTGGGAACCCTGATTTAGAACCCTTTCACATTGGGGCGTTTTTCAGGCGCTTTAGCGTTAAAAAAAGCGTCTGTAAAGCGCTTGAAAGAAGCCGCAACTGCAATCCCAATGTAAAAGCCCGAGTGCTTTCACACTGAGATCACTTTCGCACTGGGGCGTTTTTCAGGCGCTTTAGCTTTAAAAAAAGTGCCTGAAAGAAGCCGCAACTGCAATCCCAATGTGAAAGCCCGAATGCTTTCACACTGAAGCATTGCGCTGGCAGGGCGTCAAAAAAAGTCCTGCAAGCAGCTTCTTTGCAGCGCTTTTGGAGCGGTGAATACACCTCTCCTAAAGCGCCCCTTCCCATTGAAGTCAATGGGAAGCACCAGCAAAACGTCTGAAAAGCGACTGAAAAGCACTTTTGCCAGCAGCGCTTTGTGGGCGCTTTTAACCCTTTATTTGGCCACTAGCAGGCATTAAAAGTGCCCCAATAGAGCTAGAAAAACGCTGGTAAAGCGCTGCTAGTTTAAGCAGCGATTTCCAAGCGTTTTTTCGGGCGCTGACATTATGAAAGGGCTCTTAAAGCACTTGGACTTTCACATTGGGATTGCAGATGAGGCTTCTTTCAAGCTCTTTACAGGCGCTTTTTTTAACGCTAAAGCGCCTGAAAAACGCCTGAAAAAATGCCCCAGTGTGAAAGGGGTCTTAAGGGGTAACACTGAGAACTCTGAGTGGCCTCTGGTGTAAAGGGGAACTCTGATGTAAGGGGTGCTCTGAGAACCCTGATTTACCTTAGTGTACTCATTTAGAGGCAGGAGAGAGAAGGGGGAGACTTCAGTCACAGACAGGGATGGATGTTGAGCTCACTCACCCCTTGCCAGTCAGCACCTCTCATCTAGATGTATCTGTGGCTGCTGGACTTCAAATTCACAGCCCACACTTTCCTTTTCTGTGGCACAGCACCGGGGAATGGAGTGTGGGCAGACACAGAGGGGTAGGGGCGGGAGGAAGAGGTCCAGATCAATCCCTCTCTCCTCTCCCATCTGTGTATTTGGGGGGGGCGGATTGTTAGTGCTGGCTTTGCGCAGCGTGAAATAGAGTGTAAGGCCGCGTACACACGGGCGGACTGTCTGTCCAACTAAGTCCGTCAGACAATCCGACAGACAGTCCGTCCTACTTTTGAATGAACGGACTTGACCACACACGACGAACAGACAGTCCGCTGAAAGCTTGCGCGATGACGTGTACGGCACGTACGACGGGACTAGAAATATGACGTCCAATACACTGCAATGCAACCTTCGGCCGTGTAAATCCTTTCTGAGCATGCGCCATACTTAGTCCGTCGAACTAGCCTACTCACGAGCGGACTGTCCGCTGAAACCAAGTTTGGACGGACAATATTACGGAAATTCCGAAAGACTTAGTCTGCCAGACTGTCCGCTGAAAAAGTCCGCTGAAGCCCACACACGAGCGGATTGTCCGCTGAAACACGTTTCAGCGGACCAAGTCCGTCAGACAGTCCGCCCGTGTGTACGCGGCCTAACAGACACTCTCAGCTTAGACAACCGCAGCAAGAAACCCTGCTCAGAAGCCATAGTCCAGTCTGAATAATGTGTCTGGGTTTCAGGCAGTCTGAAACCCGGAAGCATGATTCCAAACCTGAACTGTCCAGGGAGATTTCCCGTGGCTAGATGGTTCCCAGTCATCTCTATAACCCTCGGAGGTCTGGGTGCGACGTTATGACATCAGGTCCGGGCCGGCAAAAGTAAGCAATGCTGGGGACGTGCTGGAAAGGCAGAGAGTTTTTTTCTTTATCTCAGCCTTTTCAACCTGGAGGAGAGATGTGGGGTCTTATTGACCCCACATCTTTCCATAAAGGGGGCCTGTCACGCACGTTTCCTATTACAAAGGATTTTTATATTCCTTTTAATAGGAATAAAAGTGATCAAAAAATTTTTTTCAAGAGAAAGTGTAAAAAAAATAAAAGTAAAATGAAGAATAAAACTTTTTTTTTTTTTTAAAGCACCTCCATTCTCCCGTGCTCATGCACAGAAGCGAATCCATGCATAAGTCGCACCTACATATGTAAACGGCGTTCAAATCACACATGCGAGGTATAGCCACGTGCATTACAGCAAAAGCAACAATTCTAGCCCAAGACCTCCTCTGTAACTATAAACAGGTAACCTGTACAAATTTTTAAAATGTCACCTATGGAGATTTTTAATTACCAAAGTTTGGAGCCATTCCACGAGTGTGCACAATGGTAAAGCGTGACATGTTAGGTATCTATTTACTCGACGTAACATCATCTTTCACAATATACAAAAAAAGGGCTAACATTACTGTTTTGTTTTCTTTTTAATTCATGAAACTTTTGTTTCCAAAAAAATGCGTTTGAAAAATCGCTGCGCAAATACTGTGTGACATAAAAAGTTGCGACTGTCATTTTATTCCCTAGGGTCTCTGATGAAAAAAAAACATATATTTAATGTTTGGGGGTTCTGAGTAATTTTCTAGAAATAAAATTATGATTTTTACATGTTTTTTTTTTTTTTGCCTTCCTCTGGATCAACTGGGTATATGATTTTGTATATGGGAGTATATGATTTTTTTTCTTTTTTTAATTGGTTGAACTAGATGGACTTGTCTTTTTTCAACCTAACTATGTAACTCTGACCAATCTTATGGTATCCACTTTTCATTAATCTACTGCCTGCTCTGACTTATGCCTGTGTGATCACCCAGGGCCATCTCAATGAGAGGGCACACCTGGGCACTGCCCAGGGGCCATAGCTGCACAGGGGGGCCCCTGCACTTTCCCCAAAGAAGCTGCTCCTTGAGCCCGTGCTGGCCGGAAATTGGGGGCCCCATGAAGGCACTGAGAGTGATGGATACACAGGGGAGGCAGGCTGTCAGCGGTGCGCCATGCAGAACGATGCCCATTTCACAGCCAGCAGAGAAGGGTGGGGCTTGAGCGCCAGTGATGCTCTGACCCCGCCCCATGCAGCTTGAACGCTCGGGACTCAGAGGCAGCGGGGTAGATGGAGTGGGAGCTGCTGAGTCGGCAGCACGGAGAGCCCACCTGCAGAAGTAACATTGTGGTTGGTGTCATGGTGAGCCCAGCTGTCCAGCACTGTTTGCACCAAAGGGCTTGGAATGCCTGGAGGGATTCTCCCTTCTCCACCACTCCTTCTGCCTGCATGACTTGATTGGTATAGGGGAGTCCTTGTCACAGTGCTGGAGGTGGGCAAAAGTTCACATGCTCTGTATCTCCACTGGAAAAGGGGGTACTAGATGGATGGAATAATGGTGCTGGGGATTTCAAGGATGTATGGGGGAAAACAATGCTGAGGGGGGGATCTAGGGTGTATAGGAGGTTGTAATGCTTGGGGTATCTTGGGTGGCTATAGTGCTAGGGTATAGAGGGGTCAGAGTGCTTGGGAGTTATTTATTTGGGGTTGAGAATCCAGGGGTGTGGAGGTGGTAACAGGATAACAATTTTAGTGGGAAACATGTTGTGTGTATGTGTGTGTGTATGTGGGGGGGGGGGGGGGGTTGCTTGGGTGGAGTAAGAAGTGCTGGATGTATATAAGATGTAGAGGGGTTACAATGTTGGGGGTACCTGACTTTATATATGTAGTATTTTCCCATTGTTTCTTTGCTGTACAGAATGATTGTTCATGAAGTTAAAGCGGAGCTCCACCCAAAAGGGGAAGCTCAGCTTGTCTGCCTCATACCTACTTGATGTCTGTTTACCTGCACTGTCTCCATTGTAGGGGCCCCAGAGCATTACTTTGCCCAGGGGCCCATGATGCTATTAAGATGGCCCTGTGATCACCCTGCCTGGACACTTACTGTCCCGATGATTGTTCATTTATGGGCTAAGTTTCCAGTTGATTTGGATCTGTAATTAGAATATCTACTAGAGTACAAGCTATCTTCTGTGGAACGAACCTAGGGACTGCAACCTGTAAACCTCATATAGTGAACCCAATTGTGGCAATGTCTGGTGAAGACTGAATACTTCTTGTATCTAATGTCTCCAGATGACACACAGGATG
Source organism: Lithobates pipiens (assembly GCF_037356315.1). NCBI lineage: Eukaryota > Metazoa > Chordata > Amphibia > Anura > Ranidae > Lithobates > Lithobates pipiens. The sequence continues at coordinate 126,396,028 of NW_027507784.1, forward strand.
CACACCAGTCAACAGATTGATCAGGCCATGAATCACCTACCCTACACAAAAGGGGTATCATTGGGTTAGGGGTATAGCAATTCAAACACAGCACGTTTTAATGGCAAAAAGAGATGCATTGACATGTGCATTGAAATATATTTTGTGATGCATTTACCATACACTGCCAGTCAGAGAGCATCAGCCAGGACTGTGGATGTGCCTACAAGCATACGAATGTTCCACAATCTGACTGAAATTGACCAAATCAGACGACCAAATTTCTAATACCTGTAGGTACCTTAAGACAAGCTGTGTTAACACATATTAAAAGCATAAAATAAGATGCCTTTCAAACGTCAACAACTGTGTTCGAGGTCCCTCATAAATGTGCATGCCAAGAGCAAAGCACAACCTTCCAAGACCCATATCAGCACTGGTTTTGAAATTGTGGTAATATTTCTATTTGTATATAGCAATCATTTGGCTTCTAATTGTCCTTTCTACAGAAATTGTACATACTAATCATTCATCAGTACAAAGTTGACCAATCTCAAGGTTTAGCTGAAGGGTGTCCAGCTATATTTGTCCTTGTTCAATAAGCCATTTTGTGTTTAATCAGGTGTCTGCCATGGATGTGTACAGTTCTGTGGGCATGGCCACCAAGGTAAAGGAAATTAATGGGATTCTTCTTGGAAGACCATAATAAAACGGACCAAGTAGCACTCTCTGAGGAGCATGAAATGGATGGCAACCTGGGGCTGATGACTTCTTCCACTGACAGAAGAGAATGTTGAACTGGAAGTTGGGAGATTGTAACTGGTGTGAGAACAGAAAAATAAAAGTATCAAAATATAAAAACTCAACTGTACCGGTACACTAAACAAATATAACATTGTTGAAAATAAATTAAAAAGCCACAGTCACTGTGAAAGCATAACTCTTAAGTTTTTTTTTTTTGGATAGAATTGGGAAGAGTAAATATTTTGTAAATTTTTTCTTGCTGTCCATGACCCTATTAGGGATATTTTACCAAATTTCCTATCTCTGTAACAGGAAGACATGAGATGAGAGGAATAGTTGTCACTGGGACAAGATGATCCCGAGAGTAATAGTTACCTGAAATAAGTTCTTATGCCGCGTACACACGATCGCACATTCCGACAACAAAATCCGTGATATTTTTTTCGACGGATGTTGGCTCAAAGTTGTCTTGCATACACATGGTCACACAATGTTGTCGGAAATTCCGAATGTCAAGAACGTGGTGATGTACAATGAGCCGAGAAAATTGAAATTCAATAGTCAGTACGGCTCTTCTGCTTGATTCCAAGCATGCGTGGAACTTTGTGCATCGGAATTGTGTACACGCAATCAAAATTTCCGACAATGGATTTTGTTGTAGGAAAATTTGAGATCCAGATCTCAAATTTTGTGTGTTGGAAATTACGATGGAAAATCCGATCCGATGGAGCCTACACATGGTCAGAATTTCTGACGAAAAGCTCCCATCGAAAACATTTTCTGTCGGAAAATCCGACCGTGTGTCTGGAGTTGCACATTATGATGTAAAATGAATTATTCAGACATAACAACAAATCATACATGTACTTTATGTATGTTGTACATTCAGTGAGATTGACATATTGTTACTGGATACATTTTCTGTTTCTGGTTATGTTTATTGTCCTTAGGAATTCTGTTCTTGTAGATATACCAGTAAGTACTGGCTATAACAAAAGTCCCCTTTTCTCTGAATATTTAATTTCATTAGAGTTTTCCAGATTTTATGCCGAAAAACCCAATTATAATACAAAAAGCGTCTTTTTCAGTATAGTAGACTTGTAATAAGTGAGCATGTCATGATTTGTGGTTCTCCAAGAGAATGCCATGTGTGAGTATGAGACTGCATATGTCAGCTCTGTAGCACAGTGGCCCTGAAAATCATTTTAAAGCTATGGCAAATATTTATTATGGAAACAAAACTGAGAAATATGGTGTGTTGTGTCTGACATGGCCACAGACAGGCAATCTATTGCAGACTTTTTGTCTGTTAAAGAGTTTACTTTTTTTTGTGTAATGACCTCACAGGAACGGAGGTTATATGTCCATAACAGGGAAGCAGACAGCAGTCATAACATAGGAAAGGTTCTAAATCTTCCTCAGCTCTATAAAAAATGCCATCCAGATCTACCCATACTTCTTTTCTGGAGAACACACGGGAAGTGAGAATAACTCAAGGGAAACACAAAATAAAACTAAAAAAAATAAAAAATAAAATAAAAAGTTTAAGCTGGAGTTCGATATTAATACATCATCGTAGTTTAATAATTCGTTTTTGCTGACAATGACTGTAGCGTTGCCATTACTGTATCTGAAAAAAAAAAAATCTTGGTCTACCAAGAGTACAACCATGCCTTGATCTCACAGACAGCAGTACAAATCTGACAACTTTCTGAATGGAGTTGAGCCTTAACTGCTCTTTTGACAGTGGTAACAGGTGATTCTCTGTCCTCTGCACTGTAACTGACCCCTTGCTGATAACACATCCTTTGATCGGTGAATAATTTAGATGCTAATCCAATTAAAGAACCAGCCTTAAAAACTTAAATTTTACCTAATTGCTCCCTAATTCAGATCTTTAGATTTGATCACTGAAGATCACTGAACATCATGGAATTTGATAATCTCTTTAAAACCTATTTATAAAAACATAGCTAAAAGATACAAAAAATTACTACTTAGAGGGAACATGAAATAAACAGTAAACAGTCTTACATAGGCTTGGCCACTCTTTAAACAAAACGCTGTTCGGGTTTTGAATACGCTGTCAAAGGTATGTGTGAATTTTAAAAACCTGTTTACATCACAAAATAGATTACTTTAAGTAACCCTCCACTTCATTGGAAGATATGTGTATTTCCTTCTGTCGTCAATCACTGTATTTTGTAAAACCATTTAATAATCCAAATAATATAATAGGGTCCTGGTTAAATTTGTGGTGCAGGGTTTTATATGTAGTCAGGGTAGGACACTTCAATACTAACATGGCAATGTGGATCCCTCCCCAGCCATCTACTAAGACAATAATTGGAAAATAATTCAAAATAGCCCCAGGAAACCCCCCCCCCCCCCTTCCCACCCTTCCATAATAAAAACTCTACCCTCCCCAGTTGTAGAAAGTGACCAGTTTGCCTTTTATCCCAGTTTTCCTACACAATAGAATTCATGTAATTGGATAGAAAAAGAGCATCTGCATATCCCTGAAGAGATCTTTGTGGCCTCCCTCCTACCCCGGCAGGGAAGAAGGGAGGGACAGGCAGTGGACACAATCAGACCCCATATAATTAAAACTTATTTATTCAACAAACACATAGGTTAAAACATGTCAGCCTATTTTATATGATTTCATGCTTTGGGGGTTGTACATGCATGTCTGGCCTTTGAAAAATGTCCTTTATGCATTAAAAATGCTGTTTCGAAATTATATGAATTTACAGTGCTTTTCCTATAATTTGTTATCAGTTATAGCTGTACTAAGCATCACAGGAAGCATCTGGACACAATGGATTGTAAATACTGTTAGCATTGTGTTGATACTGCATAATTTCTATGTTAGATATAACAGATTCTACTCTGTCCTACATGGCACAAGTTTGAACTTCAAAAGTAATCCCCTGTACTTCCCTTCTTAGCACAGTTTGAATCCCTTTTTATTAACTATATAATATGGTATGTGTATACTGCTCCTCAAATAAAAACTTTGTATATTGTATTCTCATCCAAGCTATGGCACTGTAATATTTTTTCCTAAGTGTTAAGCACTCTTCTTGTATGAGTATACATGGTATCTTTTACTATCTTTAGTTTTCTTTTATCCTTTGGGAAATAACTATATTGTTCTGTTTACTTCTTATAGTATTTTGGTCCCAGACATACCTGTGGAAGCAAAAAAAAATGTCACCAGTACACCAAGGATCTCCAGAGTGGGTCCAAAGCTTTAATCAGCCATCACACTGTTATAGCAGATAGCAAAGTTTTGGAACCATGCAGGACCCCTTCATCAGTTCACATACCTGATGAAGGGGTCCTGCTTTGCTCCGACGCGTTGCTATCTGCTGTAATGATGTGATCACTGATTAAAGCTTTGGACCCCCTCTGGAGAGCCTTGGTGTGCTGCAGACATTTTTTTGCTTTGACTTTGACACGGTTCCAGCCGTTGATCACTACAGCACCCACTTTGATGCACAGCCATTTCTACAGGAACACGTGCGTTGGGATTAGCATGTTGGACATACCTGTGGTGGACAATAAACAATGTAGAATTCAGAAAGCTGTATATCTGCAAACTGATCATGTATGTACCATGTACACATGATAATTGCACTTTATTATCAATTATTTTTTAATTCTCACCAATTCCTTCAACAACAGATGTTGATCTTTAAGAGGAGTTGCGGTCTTTCCATAGCTGTGATGATTATATGCAGCCTACTTTGGTCCATGTATAATGCCTCTTAGGGCCCATACACAAAAACAAAACAGTATGATACGTAACTGTGTAGTAGGCCTGTTTGCAGAGGCAGCACAGACAAAGCAGAGTACTTAGTCTAGGGGTCTCAAACTGGTGACCCTCCAGCTGTTGCAAAACTAAAAGTCCCATGAGGCATTGCAAGGCTGATAGTTAGAAGCATGACTCCCACAATCAGAGGCATGATGGGAGTTGTAGTTTCACAACAGCTGGAGGGCCACCAGTTTTAGACCCCCAGTTTAGTCATTAATCACACATTATCCTCCATTATCAGCAGAAATGCAGTCAATGTATATTAAAATTAAAATGGAACTTCATCCAAAAGGGAAAGTCCCGCTGTTTCTCCTCATCCCCCCTCCTCTGTCAAAATTGGAATTTTTTTGGGCGGGAGGGACAGGTACCTGATTTTGACAGGTACCCGCTCCCACCACCACTCTGACTGCCTAGGCGATCAAAGAGGAAATTCGCCTCCCCCTTCCTCTCCCTGCAGCCTATTGGGAAACGTCACAGGTCCCAAAAGACTGCAGGACCATTCACATGTGAGACCGTTCAGCTGGCTTCTGTCGGACGTGCATGCTGGAAAACCAGCATCCAACCGACTACCGATCATTGCTCTTAGTCATTGGTAAAGTGCTGATCGGAGTGTTCTGGTAGGGGGATGGGCTTCCCCCTGTCAGAACACAACAGCTCAGTGGGGAGATTGCTGTACTAACCTTGCAACCAACCAGGGCTGACAGTTTCTTTTTTGTTCCACTTGCGGGGTTGAACAAACAAAAAAATGATAATGTGTACCTAGCTTTACACAGGGAGCTGAAGAACCACTTTAATCTGGCTATAGCCTTCTTTCATTTTCAGTACATTTTCTCAACATCCTAACAGTTGGCAGGGTCAAATCAGCGTTCGCTTTTGACTGAAGTGACGAGAAAATTCTAAAGAGCACGATAGAAAATTTTTCTTAGTTGAACAAATTTCTAAAGCTGGCCATGGATGAGTTTGCTTTTTAGGAGGTAGATTGGGGAATCCACCTGCTGTGTCATTTTATGCTGATAGTAGGAAGGCTTCTCCACTATCATAAAACACTGATCAGCACTGTCGGCTATAATAACGTGCAGCGCTGACCGAGAGGAAATTTCCCAACAGACTTCTGTACAACCACAGTGCCCATATATGGACTGAAATTCAGACAGCCCCTGCTGAACTAGCTGAACTTCAATTTCAATCCATCTATGGGCAGCTTAAAGTAATACTAAAGTCTCAGTTTTTTTTGTTTAAAAATACCAAACATGTTATACTTTGGTTTTGCACAGATCAGCCCCGATCCTCCTCTTCGGGGTCCCTCTCTGGCACACCTGCCCCCTGCCGAGTGTCCCTACTGGAAGCAGCTTGCTATGGGGGAGATGCTGCTCGGTGTGCCCATTCAGACACAGAGCTGCGCCCCAGCCCCACCCCCCCTCCTCATTGGTTCACTGACTTTGATAGCATTGGGAGCCAATAGCGCCCCACTGCTGCCTCAGTCAATAAGGAGGGAGAGTCCCAGACAGCTCTTGTGCAACATTGCTGGATCAAGTTGGGGCTTAGAATGCATTAAGATAAAAAAAAAAAAAACTTCTGTCTTTACAACTATTTTAATAGTGAATGTGGTTTTCAACACAGCAAGTTGTATGCCGCATTGTTAATAAGGGTCATGAGTGTTTTTTAATCTATTGTGTGTGTTGGCAGAGCATTCATAATGCAAATGATATAATGCATAATCTTGATATATGATGATTTTGCTAATTTTAAAATTCCATTCTTTATTCTCTTTCTGTTGCATTAGGAATTACTTGGGAGTAGATCCAGCTTTCATAGCCCCCTTTTTTTTAAACATCAACATTAAGGGCCCATTAACACTGTTGAATGTTAATGCACCCATTGCAATGTGCTAAAACTCATGTGTCAAACTTTTCCATAAAAATAGTGTCTGTTCTCATCATGGTGCTGGAGTGCATTATGTTTTTAAAAAAAATATGTCCATTTTTTCTATGTGTTTTAGTGCATTGGCAGGCCCATAGAAGTCATCAAAATGCACATAACATGCATGTTTATGTTCTGCCAACTTGTCTTAGTAAGCCTTGGCCAATGGCTACCCACTGCAAATTGTAAATTTATTTCCAAATCTACTCTAAGTTCTAAATTTAAAAACACTTCAACATACAAAGGAAATGCACATTGACGCATAAGAACGCAGCTAACACTACAAAAAATTGCACCTCTACTCATATGCATAGGTCTAAATGGGCCTGTAATGCCGATTTTTTTTTTTTTTTTACTTTTTATCTTTTCACCAACAAGCCTTTAAAAAAAAAGGTTACTTTTATTAAAAGTTGGCTCTCCATTATTTTGCACGTCAAAGGCTAATTAACAGTAGCATTTGCCCTATATACACATATACAGAATACAGTGCTAATGTGCTTCCCCTACATGTGTGACATTAAGATTCCTATCTGCAGGAGAAAGGTGTCAAGAGCTGCGCGAAGAATCGCTCAGGAATCGTTCCTGCTTACACAACAATAAATTAATTATGGCACCCAATTATATGCTGCTGATTACTCAATTATGCACGTTTTTGTTCCAACATGCTTCTCAGTGACAGGACATCAGGCATGCTGGCACCTCCTTCTGTACAACCAGCTCTCCCTAGACAGTGCGGGAGAGATTATCTGGAAGTGCTGTTCAGACCAAACACACACACTTATGATGTGCAAATGAGTTTCTTATTAATTTATATGTGTGTAGTACAACCGTTCATGGATCATTATTAATTACAACAGTGCCATGTCTGCCTTGTAACGCTAGCTATTAACCTTTGTATGGAACATGCAAAATCCAAAAGGATGTATAGTCAGACATTTGTATTCAGACATATGATCTCCCTGTGGATAGTTTTCATTGCAAGCTATGATAGATAGATAGATAGATAGATAGATAGATAGATAGATAGATAGATAGATAGATAGATAGATAGATAGATAGATAGATAGATAGATAGAAAGAGTTGCGGGTCTCGTACAGAACAGAAATCCTGTCATTCAACTGTCCCCTTCTCATCCCAAATCAATTCATAAAAATCCTTGTAATTTGTTCACTGAATTATGCCGCGTACACACGACCGATACTTTTCGGCAGAAAAGGTCCAACGGAATCATTTCATCAGATATTCCGGTCGTGTGTGGGCTTCATCTGACTTTTTTTTCAAAAATTCTGACAGATCTAGAAATAGAACATGTTTTAAATCTTTCCGACAGAATCAATTTCTTTCAGGAAAACTGTTCGTCTGTATGCTATTCCGATGGACCAAAAACGACACAAGGGCAACTATTGGCTACTAGCTATTCCTTTTCTAGTCCCGTCGTACGTCATCGCGTTCTAGAAGGTCAGACTTTGGTGTGATCGTGTGTAGGCAAGTCTATTTCAGAGGAACTCCGTCAGAAAGACTGTCAGTTTATTCTGATGGAAAGTTCGGTCATGTGTACGTGGCATAAAAGGTATTCTGAGAATGGAAAAGGGGGGATCTTATCGTTTACTCACCTCTCCTCTCCCCTTGTTCATTAACAGAATGTATGGCCAGCTTTAGGCTAGCTATGCACACATAGACTGTGAGCTGAACAATAGAAATGTAATAGATTCCTCATTTGTGATATACAGTGTGGATGGTGAAATCCCCCTTGCTGGCTAATGTATTCATCTGATGGGATGTCGGGTCATATCATCCCTACAAGCCAATCAGGAATCAAAAAAACCCAGCATTTCGAAGAAGCCGGGGAAGAAGATGTCAATGGATGACGAACAATCCAATGGTTGCATCACTGGAAAGGAGCTATGAATTCTTTGGAAGTTATACCCGCTTTAAAAGAGAAGTATGGGAATCAGGGTTATTGCACATTTATACTTACCTAGGTGGATGCAGCATTGGTCCTGTATCTGTCCTCTACTGACTCTAACACTGAGAACCGATTGATCTAACACCGCTGATCGCTCAGTTCTCAGAGCTCCTTGAGCAGAGAGCTGGTGACTATCAGTCACTGCTCTCTGCTCTGCCCCCCTCCCCCTCACACACTGAAGTGCTGGGCTGTGGAGGGGTGCGGGAGCAGCCGGCTCAGGCTCTGAGCTTAACCGGATGCTGGTCCAGGCATGTGGGTGGATCCTGACCATATGGTCACGATCCTTCCTGAGTCTGGACTGGCTCGGTGATGTCAGCCGACAGCAGGCTTCAGCCTGCTCTCTGCTAAAACTGGATCACAGGAGTGCAGAATGATCTGCACTCCTATGATCCACAGGAGAAGTACAGCCAAACAAGCGTTGGGTGTACTTCTCCTTTAAAGTGTAACTAAACCCACAACAGTAGAATCAGTCTATATATGCATTAAAGCATGCTTGTTATGCTGCGTACACACGAGCGGACTTTTCAACATCCAAAGTCCGACGGACTGATTTCGTCAGACTATTCGATCGTGTGTGGGCTGCAACGGACTTTTGATTCGCAAAAGTCTGACAGACTTTAGAAATGGAACATGCTTCAAATTTTTCAGACGGAACTCCGCCGGACCCGGTCCCTTCGAAAAATTTGCTCGTGTGTATGCTATTCCGACGGACTAAAACCGACGCTAGGGCAGCTATTGGCTACTGGCTATGAACTTCCTTATTCGAGTCCAGTCGTACGTCATCACGTTCGAATCCGTCGGAGTTTGGTGTGATTGTGTGTGGCCAAGTCCGCTCAGTTGAAAAGTCCGTCAGAACTCTGTCGGAACTCCGGCAGAACTCCGGCAGGACTCCTTCGGAAGTCTGTCGGACATAAATCCTCTCGTGTGTACGGGGCTTTATACTCACTGTGGAACATAAGGAGTTAATCCTCCACACTTTGAAAAAAAGGCTGTTTGATCCCATCTTCTCTGATCCTCCTTCTTTCACTGTCCTCAATCCACATGCTCAGTTTAGCGAGGATTTCTAGAGTTCTTTTTTTCTTCAGAGGGTGCATGTGATCAGCACAGGGCCAATCAACACTGTTCAAACTGAGGGTCAGGGGTCAGGGGTCCTGCAGCTGTCCTGCAGGACAGTAAAAGTATGAATGAATGAATAAAAACTCCTCCTACAAGCTTTAACCAGACACTGGTGGAAGTCACAAGACTACTTTATACCGCTGATGAAAAAGGGTATTTAGCACCTTATATTTACAAAAACAATTGCATTTACGTGTCCCATGGGAGACCAGATATAGTGAATGCAGGATCCTGGTTTAGTAACACTTTAAGTATGTTGTAATGAAATAATAAAACCAAACTGCTACAGTCAACTAAAAAATGTAAAAAAGCTAGGTTGTGCTGGTAAGAACACTAGAATGTTAACCCATCATCACATTTTAAAGCTCAACTAAGCTTTCCTATCCTTTACAGCCAAGGAAGCTGCCTTCTAATCTCTGATTTTCAGATGGTGCTGCACGTGTGATCAGCTATGACACCAGCCACTTGATGGCTTGACAGTTCGATTGAGAGCAAAAGCAACTGTGACAGGTATCATTCTAAGTATGCCTTGAATCTAACTTAAACAAACATTAGCAGGGGCATAACTCAAAACCACAGGTCTCATTGCATGTAGCTTACTACAGAAATATTATAAAAAAAAAAAAATGTGCATGCCAATGTTGCTGCTTAGGTGACATGAGTGCTTCCCATTGGCTATTCAGCCATGGTGTTCATTAAGGTCCTAAAAAATGGAGATGATTGGCAGGGATGTGATGATGTCATGAAGAGGGACAGCAAAAAGACCGGTTGGCAGCAAGCCTAGACTCCTTTTTCTTTTTAATAAGGGAATGGGTGGGAAGAAGGGATAGATGGTAGGGTTCTTAATGTTGTTCTGAAATTAGCTTCAAGTCAAAAATTCCTATATATACAGTTCCAAATATTCGTAAATGTATAGCTTACATAATAAATATAAGAATTTCAAACTTGGCAAGTAACACCACCTAAAAAAGCAAATATAATTACAACTGGAATATTTGATATATTGATATACATATTTAATATGCAGAACGATTGCATGAGAAAATATAGATAAATGTCTAATCATAATTATACAAGGAGAAAATGTATAATCCAAAAAAAGTATATGCAATGAATAAAAAAAAAAAATATATATATATATATATATATATATATATATATATATATATATATATATCATATATACAGGCTTTAAAAGAAGAAGTAGGACCAAAGCTTTTTTGGCCCTAATTTTCTTGTGGGTCAGTCACATGAGTGCAGAACTAAGTGCTGTATTCAGCCAACAACTGGCTAAAATCTGCTGACAGTTGACATCACTGAGCGGGTCCAGAATCTGGAGAGATCCCTATTTTAATGTTGTGATCCACCCAGATCCCTGCCCATCAGCTGGCTCAGCCTCTCAGTGCACCACTGAGAGGCTGAGCCATCCACTACCACCCTCTCCACAGCCCTGTGCTCCAGTGAGTACTGGAGGAGCGGAGCAGAGAGAAGGTGACTGACAACCACCAATTCTCTGCTCACTGAAGACCAAGAACTGATCAGTGGTTTTTGATCACTCAGTTCTTGGTCTTAGAGGCAGTGTAGGACAGATGCAGCATCAGATTGATGCTGCATTCACCTACAGTGCCTTGAAAAGTATTCATACCCCTTGAAATGTTCCACATTTTGTCATGTTACAACCAAAAACATAAATTTATTTTATTGGGATTTTATGTGTTAGACCAACACAAAGTGGCACAAAGTGTAAAGTGTAACGACAATGATAAATGGCTTTCAATTTTTTTCACAAATAAATATGTGAAAAGTGTGGCGTGCATTTGTATTCAGCCCCCCTAGTATAGTATATGAGTATAATAAGTATAGTCAATACTTAGTAGAACCACTTTTGGCTGCAATTACAGCTGCAAGTCTTTTTGGATATGTCTATACCAGATTTACACATCTAGAGAGTGAAATTTTTGCCTATTCTTCTTTGCAAAATAGTTCAAACTCTGGCAGACTGGACGGAGAGCATCTGTGAACAGAAATTTTCAAGTCTTGCCACAGATTCTTAATTGGATTTAGGTCTGGACTTTGACTGGGCCATTCTAACACATGAATATGCTTTGATCTAAACCATTCCATTGTAGCTTTTACTGTAAGTTCAGTGTGTCCCACATGGCACCACCTTTTTGTGCACACTGCACACCATTTGGAATATACTTTTCCACATCACCAGCAGATATGAAGCCCACTCACATCACCATCTGGATTTGTGTATTTTCTATTTGGGGATCATGTTTGTGCGCCCGGTCCTCTTTCTGCGGGTCCCTTCCACAGCTCCCAACACAGACAATCTGGCCAGTCTCTGACTCCTCGTCTCCCATGTTCCAGACCTATTATGATATTTGTGTGCATCTGCCCCTGAAGAGTGGTATTACCCACAAAACGCATCAGTTATTTGGATGCACTTACTCTCCTGCAAACGCTTTTACTCCTCACATGATTTTGAGTTCACCCCCCACCATGTATTTTAAATGTTTTCATTACATGCAGGATTTGTTCCATACCACACATTGGTTGGTTGGTTGCTATCAATGTATACTTCCATATATGGTCTGTAACATGTGATTGACAATTTTATTCATTGCTGCATGTATCATGTTATTTTGCCATGTTCCTTGTTGTTTTACCAACCAATAAAAAACTGTTTTTTGTGGCATCGACTCATCTTATAGCCATATGCCCTGACCTCATTCAAAGTCCCAAAATCCCCCCCCCCCACCTTTCATACATATTCAGGGATGGAGACATGTGACGTTTAGGGTCGGGGTCCTGCTGGAAGGTGATCCTCTGCTCCAGTCTTAAGTCTTTTGCTGACTCAAACAGGTTTTCTCCTAAGATTGCCCTGTATTTGGCTCCATCCATCTTCCCATCAACTATGACCAACTTCCCCGTCCCTGCTGAAGAAAAGCATCCCCACCACATGATTCTGTCATGTTTCATGGTAGGGAATGGTGTGTTTAGGGTGATGTGCAATGTTAGTTTTTGGCCACACATAGCATTTTGCTTTTGGGCCAAAAATTCAATTTTGGTCTCATTAGACCAGAGCACCTTCTTCCACATGTTTGCTGTGTCCTCCACATGGATTCTCGCAAACTGCAAATGGGACGTCTTATGACTTTCTTTGAACAATGACTTTCTTCTTTCTACTTTTCCATAAATATCATAGAAAGATTAAATTACACACAGGTGGACTCTATTTACTAATTAGGTGACTTTCTTAAGGCAATTGGTTTCACTAGATCTAAGTGAGGGGTATCAGAGTAAAGGGGGGCCGAATACAAATGCATGCCACACTTTTCAGATATTTATTTGTAGAAATTGAAGAATTCACAATTATGTGCCACTTGGTGTTGATCTATCACATAAAATCCCAATAAAATACATTTACGTTTTTGGTTGTAACATGAAAAAATGTGGAAAATTTCAAGGGGTCTGAATACTTTTACAAGGCACTGTAAGTAGGTATGTACTTTTTTTTTAACCACTTAACAACCGCCCATTGCCGATTAACGGCATCAGGGCGGTTGTTTAACTCTAAGAGGCCGTTAATTAACGGCCTCCCAGAATTCTGCTCTCGCGCGCCCCCTGGGGCGCGCACACGAGAGCATCCGTGACCGCTGGGTCCAGTGGACCCGGCGCATCACGAATCACGGTAAACGGCCGCTCATCGCGGCCGTTTACCACGTGATCGCTCCGTCAAATGACGGAGTGATCACTTGTAAACAAACCGGCGTCATGTTATGACGCCGGTTCCTCCCTCCCCCTCTCTGTACCGATCGGTACAGCGGAGGGGGAAGAGATCGGTGTCAGCAGCGATGTGGGCTGCATCTGCAGTGCCCACATCGCTGCTCACCGAAAATTAACCCCTCAAATCCCTGCAAATACTCTGCATTACTCTGCAATTCCCTGCAAATACTCTGCATTACTCTGCAATTCCCTGCAAATACTCTGCATTACTCTGCAATTCCCTGCAAATACTCTGCATTACTCTGCAATTCCCTGCAAATACTCTGCAATTCCCTGCAAATACTCTGCAATGCCCTGCAACACTCTGCATTGCCCTGCAACACTCTGCATTGCCCTGCAACACTCTGCATTGCCCTGCAACACTCCGCAATGCCCTGCAACACTCCGCAATGCCCTGCAACACTCCGCAATGCCCTGCAACACTCTGCAACGCTCTGCAATACCCTGCAACACTCTGCAACACCCGCCAATACCCTGCAACACTCTGCAATGCTCTGCAACCCCCGCCGATACCCTGCAACACTCTGCAATGCTCTGCAACCCCCGCCGATACCCTGCAACACTCTGCAATGCTCTGCAACCCCCGCCGATACCCTGCAACACTCTGCAATGCTCTGCAACACCCGCCAATACCCTGCAACACTCTGCAATGCTCTGCAACACCCGCCAATACCCTGCAATGCTCTGCAACGCAGTACTCTGCAACACCATGCTCTGAGATACCCAGCCATAGTCGGTGATACCCTGCAATACCCAGCCATAGACATCTCCCGCCGCCCTCCGCCCTCCGGTGCTTCTACCGAATCGCTAATACGATCAAAGCCAGAATCTTTTTTTTTTTCAGGCTTCCCAGCTTAGAGGTGAGATGTGGGTCTTATTGACCCCACATCTCACTGTAAAGAGGACCTGTCATGCCATATTCCTATTACAAGGGATGTTTACATTCCTTGTAATAGGAATAAAAGTGATCAAAAAAATTATTTTTGGGGAAAAAAATGTCAAACTAAAATAAATAAAGTAAAATGAACAATAAAAAAAAAATGTTTTTTTTAAAGCGCCCCTGTCCCCATGTGCTCGCATGCAGAAGCGAACGCATGCGTAAGTCCCGCCCACATATGAAAACGGTGTTCAAACCACACATGTGAGGTATCGCTGCGAACGTTAGAGCGAGAGAAATAATTCTAGCCCTAGACCTCCTCTGTAACTCAAAACATATAACCAGTAAAAAAAATGTAAATCGTCGCCTATGGGGATTTTTAGGTAGCGACGTTTGCCGCCATTCCACGAGCGTGTGCAATTTTGAAGAGTGACATATTAGGTATCTATTTACTCAGCGTAACTTCATCTTTCACATTATGCAAAAATTGGGCTAACTTTACTGTGTTTTTTTTTTTTTTAAGCACAAAACAGTTTTTTTTCCAAAAAAAAGCATTCGAAAAATTACTGCGCAAATACCGTGCGAGATAAAAAGTTGCAAAGACCACCATTGTATTCTCCAGGGTGTTTGCTAAAAAAACATATATAATGTTTTGGAGTTCTATGTAATTTTCTAGCAAATAAATTATGATTTTTACATGTAGGAGAGAAATGTCAGAATTGTCCTGGGTGCTCCAGAACACCTGATGGCGCTCCATGCATGTTGGGCCTCTGTATGTGGCCACGCTGTGTAAAAGTCTCACACATGTGGTATCACCATACTCGGGAGTAATAGAAGAATGTGTTTTGGGGTGTAATTTGTGGTATGCATATGCTGTGTGTGAGAAATAACCTGATAATATGACAATTTTGTGAAAAAAAAAAAAAAAGTAAAAAGAATCTTGATTTTGCAAAGAATTGTGGGAAAAAATGACAACTTCAAAAAACTCATCATGCCTCTTACTAAATACCTTGGAATGTCTTCTTTCCAAAAAGGGGTCATTTGGGGGGTATTTGTACTTTTCTGGCATGTTAGGGTCTCAAGAATTGAAATAGGCCATCAGTCCTTCAGGTGTGATCAATTTTCAGATATTGGCACCATAGCTTGTGGACTCTATAACTTTCACAAAGACCAAATAATATCCACCAATTTGTACTTATTTTTACCAAAGATATGTAGTAGTATAAATTTTGGCCAAAATGTATGAAGAAAAAATTACTAATCTGCTAAATTTTCTAACAGAAACAAAGAAAAATTCGTTTTTTTACAGAATTTTCGGTATTTTTTCTTTTATAGCACAAAAAAAAAAAAACCCAGCGGTGATTAAATACCACCAAAAGAAAGCTCTATTTGTGTGAAAAAAAGGACAAAAATTTCATATAGGTCCAGTGTTGCATGACTGAGTAATTGTCATTCAAAATGCGAGAGCACCGAAAGCTGAAAATTGGTCTGGTTATTAAGGGTGTTTAAGTGCCCAGTGGTCAAGTGGTTAAATACCAAATTTCTCTTTTAACATATTAAAGTCGTTTCTAGTTTTTTTTTAATTTTGGAAGGTTTCATTAAAATAATATGCGGTGTTTTCTAACCAAAGACGGACTACTTTTATAAGCTCTCTGGCATATCTGGTTATCGTATAGGTTCAATTTTTATAATACTCCTTACATTTCAGGACACTCAGTCTAGATTGTTGTAAATTGATACTGGAAGACTATACAATACAACTGTAATATTGATATATATATATATATATATATATATATATATATATATATATATATACAACTGATAGATCGACTATGGGAATCCATACGCTACACAACATGATACGTGCTATAACTGTTGTATAGGAATTTATGGCTGCAATAATACTCTGTCTGAATGTATTGTTGTTTGTTTGTTTTTTCAATAGACTCTTTATCTGAAAAAGAAAAATAATAAGTGATAATTCTGCCTAGTCCTTGTGCAGACACTTCCTTTTATTTTATTAAATATCGTCAAAGTTTATGAAACGAATTGTCATTCAGTTACGAACTGCTTCTACTTCAACATAATTCCCAGCCAACCTCAGCATCTAATTAGTACATCTATAGAAAATGTATTATATGAAACCTTACAAAGAGCATTATTGGGTTGTCTTTATATCAAAAGGCTTTTCTGCTGCTGATTTGACAATCAGCAATACATTGATCTGAGTAATAAATACTTTCAAAGATGTCACACTGGTTTCTATGTACTTTTACTAGATGCTTGAACATGTAGACAGTGATGTAAGGTACTATGGTGCAGCTATCAGTTATATTTTCAAATACCTATATTTCAGATGATTAGGTGCTAATTTAAGATCAAAGGTGCGAATAGGTTAAATAAATGATTTCAAATAATTTCCTTTGACATAACACGTCTCAAATTACTGCATACTGTTATAGAAATAATAAACAGTTCATTAAAAACCATACTGAGATGATGGTTAAATCGTTGTAATATTTTCTGTAAAACTCTCAGTTTATGAACATTTTATGTATTCTGCGTAATCTGTTGGCAAGATCCAGTCTTTTTATGACAAGACATTTTAAGAAGCATTTATACAAATCTTCAATAAAATTTAATGATTAGTTGCTTTTGTATCATTTTATGATCATTACTACCCCCCGAGGACACATTGCATGTCATTTACTAAATAAGTAACATTACACAATATATTTGCTTCTTTGCATACATTTGGGAGGTATTCTCCCTTCTTATTAAACGAAGGGAGAACATTGCCTAAAACGTCTGATAGAACCTAAAACATCATACATCTAACTCAAATCAATTGATGTCACTCTTCTGCAAGGAAAACTTTAAACTGAGACTTAAGGCTTTAGTATATGTATATGTATGTGAGCAGCTTAATATATATATAACCTTATCTACATGGTAATTATATAAAGTTGTTATTTCAATTTATAATTTAATGGAATATGTAGATATTTGTTTTTCATATACTGTATATACATGGTGTTCTTCATGTTTTCAGGTTTATATATTCTTTTAAATTCTATTTTGAATTTCTTTATTTAAAGTTAAACTACCGGCATATAGAGAGGAACCAATATTTCTCTTAATATTTCTCTATATACATTATGTTTAAGCATGTTAATAGTATTGCCTGCCTCCAGGCTGGTCCTGTCTGATTGAAACAGCTAAGCCCTGTAACAAACATTTTTTTTTTCATATAAAGATGGTAAGGAGATATAAACAGATAAAAAGAAGCATAAAACTCCACCTGTTGACTGAATAGAAGACTAAATAATAAAATAGTAATGATAATATAATTTTAGTTTTAATTGCTTAACCCTAACTACTCTTAAAATGCCCCCCCCCTTTCCTTACACCTATTCTTACTAACCTATGTAAGAAAGATACACTATATTACTTAATGTATTGGGACGCCTGCCTTTACACACACATGAACTTTAATGGTATCCCAGTTTTAGTCCGTAGTGTTAAAAATGGAGTCGGCCTACCCTTTGCAGCTATAACAGCTTCAACTCTTCTGGGAAGGCTGTCCACCAGGTTTAGGAGTGTGTCTATGGGAATGTTTGATCACTCTTCCAGAAGCACATTCGTGAGGTCAGGCACTGATGTTGGACGAGAAGGCCTGGCTCACAGTCTCCTCTCTAATTCATCCCAAAGGTGTTATATCAGGTTGAGGTCAGGACTATATGCAGGCCAGTCAAGTTTCTCCTCCCCAAACTCATCCATATCTTTATTGATCTTGCTTTGTGCACTGGTTCGCAGTCATGTTGGAACATTGGAACAGGAAGGAGCCATCCCCAAACTGTTCCCACAAAGTTGGGATCATGAAATTGTCTGAAATGTCTTGGTATGCTGATATCTTAAGAGTTCCCTTGACTGGAAGTAAGGAGCCAACTCCAACCCCTGAAAAACAACCCCACACCATAATCCCCTCTCCACCAAATGATCTTGGCCCAATGCACAAAGCAAGGTCCATGATGGCATGGTGGAGGGGGGATTATTGTATGGGGTTGTTTTTTAGGGGTTGGGCTTAGCCCCTTAGTTCCACTGAAGGGAACTCTTAAGACATCAGCGTACCAAGACTTTTTGAAAAATTTCATGCTCCCAACTATGTGGGAACAAATTGGGGATGGCCCCTTCCTGTTACAAAATGACTGCGCACCAATGCACCAATGGGGTCAAGGAACTTGACTGTGCTGCACAGAATCCTGGTTTAAACCCGATAGAAAACCTTTGGGATGAATTAGAGCGTAGACTGCGAGCCAGGCCTTATAGTCCGCACCAGTGCCTGACCTCACAAATGCGCTTCTGGAAGAAGGGTCGAACAAAACAGGTTTAACCCCCATTGAAAATTGGGATTTTAATGGCCAGCAACACACCACTTAGTAAAAACGATAACAATTTATTGAAAAAACTTAAAATCATGTAGATAGAACATGGAAAAATGTTATATCTACATGATTTTAACTTTTTTCAATACATTGTTATAATTTTTGTTAAGTGGTGTATTGCTTGCCATTAAAATCCCAAAATTCCATGGGGGTTAAACCTCTTTTGTTCTATAATTTCTGGATGTCGGCAGGCAAACACCAGACTCCATGATGGTATATCTTCCTTTTCTGGAAGAATGGTCAAACATTCCCCTAGACACAAGCCTAAACCAGCCTTCCCAGAAGAGTTGAAGCTCTTATAGCTGCAAAGAGTGGGCCAACTCAATATTACACAGGTTAGTAAGCATAGATGTTAGGAGGTGGGGAGGGGACCATTTTAAGAGTAGTTAGGGTTAAGTTGGAATGCCACTTTAACTAATAACAAGTAAGCTTGAAGCACTCTGCACAGCCAGTTTCAGTGATCAAGGTGACATTCTGAAAATGACAGAGTTTGATAAAAGAAGAAACAGACTCACTTAATAATTTGCTAGCATAGAAGTGAAGATGGAATATGTGTAGTAGCCTACATCAAGCAATCAGTAATTAAGTTTGATTGGTCCAGTCTGTGTCTGATTTGTGAAACAATCAGACTTTCACAAATTACTGCACAAGCTCACTTATGGGTCTGTTAACAAATAGCAAGATTGTTGCTATGTCACTGGTGAATATATTAGTAGATTGTGATATTGCTAAATTTATTAAGCATATGATTAGTTACTAAAATTAATCTTCACAGAATATGATTAGAAAGGAAACCTCAAGATATGAAATTTAAGGCATTAATTATAGCATGGTTTTAGAACTTTATGAACTTTGAACACTTGTTAAGTTTGATTGGTTGTACCTGTTGAGGGGTTTAGAAAGTTATTTGTATCCATAATTAAAAAAACAACAAGCCTATATTCCTGCAACTAAGTTAATCTGGAACTGACTTTTTTAAATTGAGCTTGTTCACCCGACTCATCATACTGATTCTAGAACAGGAGAGGGTTAAATGATGGGGCCCTTCACTTCGGACCAGCAAACATATCCATAAAAACAAAAAAAACGTTCCTCCTCCTTTCACCCTCCTTTCCTTCACCCCTAGCTGCTAACAATGAAGCATCCCTACCCTGACCCCCCTCTTCTTGTCACATTATCATCTCTTTGTAGAAAAAGATGAAGATTTAGTCAAATGCATGTTAATACTAGACTAGAATAATCTGATATTTGCGTATTCATTTGCTGAGCTTTGAAATAAAGACATGTCTAAATTATTTCTTGTATTGTGTAACTAACATCAATTAGTTGATACCTTTTATATCTATCAGAAAACCAAAATTATACAATCAGAATATCTAAATAAAGGATGGATGACTGCTGGTGCCTATTTTTGGTAAGTCACTCCTATAGATGGTAATAAATGATTATGTTCCTTATTAAAGTTCCTATCCATTTTCCAAACAGTATCTTCCGACAGCCAATAGAACTAAAGAAGTGCCTTGGAGAACATTAGAGAACAATTCCAGTTGAAAGTGACCAGCTACTACTGGATATCCCAAATTGAACATTTATTTTTCTATCCGGGGCTGTGATGTTTTCTTTCATCTTCTCTAAATTAATCTATGATGCAAGCAGTGGTGTATTTAGATTTTGTGCTGCCCTAGGCAAGACTAAAATCTAGCACCCCCTCATCTAAGTTTGTCCCACCCCAGCCGCTTTAAAATTGTGCACACCCGTGCAATGGTGACAAACAACATACATTTTACTACCCATAGGGGATGCTTTAAAAGTCGTTAAATGTTACCACTTTACTATAGATTTGCACAGAAGGTCTGGTTCGCGGTGATATATGTGTGGGATGATCGCTGTCTGCGTGCGTGTTGGACCAACATGTGTGTTCGCCTTTGTGTGCGAGCACAGGAAGATGGGGACACTTTAATTTTTTTTTTTATTCAAATTTTTTTTTTTACACTGTTTTACACCAATGCCGCGTACACACGATCAAACAATCCGGTGGAAAAGTCCGGCAAACTCAAGTCCGCCGGACAATCCGCCTGTGTGTAGCCTTCCGGCTGACTTTTTTTACCCAAAAGTACGGTGGACTTATTAAGTATTTTTGCACTCCAATCTTCCCGCCGGACTCGCATTTCGGCAGACAATCCGGCCGTGCGTGTGCCAGTCCGCCGTACTTTTGAAATGAACGGACTTTTCCCGCCCGGAGAAAAGTCTACTCATTTTGAGCGCATCTCCAGGTAGCCGGGGCCAGCGAAGGAGGCGTCGCTGGCCCCGTCACCTGGTATGGACTTAAAGGGGAACCCCAACGCCGAAAACGCTCGTCGCATCCGTGCCATTGTGAGCGGAGGATGCGATGAGGCAACATCTGAAGAGAATAAGAGAAGAAGAGAAGAACAGAAGACGGCGAAAGCGGCGACAGCGCGACAGAAGACCGGGCCACCGCCTGTAAAAGAGCTAGAAGAAGGCGCGGTGGCCCGGCAAGAAGAACCGAAGAGGGGGACAAGACCCCCGAAGTCGGAAGAAGGGGGCGGCGGCGAAGAAGAAAGCCGCACTCCTCCGCTAGCAAAAGAGATAGCGGAGGAGTCCGGCGCGAAGACCCCCGAAGACGGGAGACCCCTGGAGCTGTGCAATAAACTATTTTAACCCTTGTGTGTTGTGTTTTTTTTTACTTTTTTTTTTACAGGTGAATGGGTAGGGGTACATTGTACTCCATATTCATTCACATAGGGTGGGAGGCCGGTATCCGGGGGCCCCCTTATTAAAGGGGGCTCCTGGATTCCGATAAGCCCCCCGCCTGCAGACCCCGACAACCAACGGCCACGGTTTTCGGGAAGAGGCCCTTGTCCTCATCAACATGGGGACAAGGTGCTTTGGGGTGGGGGGGTCTGGTACGGCTCAGGGGGGGGGGGGCGCTCGCCCCCCCCTTTCCTGGCCGGCCGGGTAGCGTGCTCGGACAAGGGTCTGATGTGGACCTGGGGGGGACCCCCACGCCAATTTTTTCGGCGTTGGGGTTCCCCTTTAAGTCCATACCAGGTGACGGGGCCAGCGACGCCTCCTTCGCTGGCCCCGTCTACCCGGAGACGCGCTCAAAATGAGCGGACTTTCCTCCGCGTGTGTGGGCGAGTCCGTTCATTTCAAAAGTACGGCGGATAGTCCGGCATATTAGTCCGCTGAAAAAGTGCCGTGTGTGGGCAAGTAGTCCGTTCGGAAAGACCGGCGGACAGTCTGGCGAGAAGTCCGCCGGATAGTCGGCTACGTGTATAAGCGGCATAAGGCAAACAAACTTCCATTGTCTCTGTAGCACCCTGGAGTTTAGGCAGGGTTGCTCCTAAATTTACCTGCCAGGTATAGCTACCTTGGCTAATTGTTGAGGATCAATTGATTTCACTCTGTAGTTGCTGCACTTCTATCTTTTGCCGCTAGGTGTCTGGGTACCTGGTGGCATTAGATATGAGAAGGGCACTGCAAGCTCAGTTTATGTGTATATGGGGATTCCCAGTCAATGGGCAGAGGTTTTCTTAAATCCCTTTGCCTGCTGGGAGAACCTATATATTTATGTGAAGTCGGGTGATCAGTGTTCTGTGCCACCTAAACGACTGTCTGTGTGGACATGTGTCGTATTGCCCAGGCTGCTAGGTCAGAGATTAGGCCTATGCCGGGCACATCTGGCTGCTCGGCTGTCTGAGGGCCTATCCAGAAGCAAGACAGCAGCGCAGGGTTGGGATTGCGGTTTGCAGCCCAACCAGAAGTGACGGTTCTGCTGGCCAGAGAACCTGTCCTGGTCAGAGGTAGAGCGGAAGCTGTTGCCACTAAGGGACTATCGCCTAATTACCAGGGACCACAGTGAGTAACTGAAGCAAGTACGTGAGCAGTATTCTCGCTAACGGGGGATGGTGAAGAATCTGGAAACTTCAGTGGGTATCAAGCCAGGGACCCAGCCAGCTGAGGTGATGCTTGCAGAGCAGCCTTGTGTGTCAAGTCAGGGACCGAGCAGGCCAGTGGGGTGAAGCTTGAGAAGTATCTTGAGTGCCAAGATAGGGACCCAGCAGGGAAGTGGGGGTGAAGCTTGAGGAAGATACTACAGTCGAGATTGGAGGAGTTCAAGGGATTCTGTGGCAGAGAATCATCCAGTCTAGTAAGAGAGACTGAGAGCTCAGTGGGCTGAAGAACTACAAGAAGTGATTTTAGTGGAAGTGAAGGAACTGTTACACGTTGTGATAGGAACTGTTAAAGACTGTTGCCATAGGAGACAGCATTCCTACACATGCAGATGTGGCATCTTGCTGGATGCCTTTCCCTGCATGGCTGTCCTCCTGTTACAGTCTTGGAGTCTGCCAATTAATCTTACAACTACTTAAGGGTGTCCTGGCCCTAAACCCATCTCCCAAAGTTCTATTAAGAGAAATAAAATTCATTTTTGCATTCAAGAAGTGTCTGGCGCCCAATGACTTTAACTACTTTGCATCCACTATGCCTCACAACCCACCATATACAGAAGGATGGCAGCTATCTCTGGCCCTGGAGGTTCTCATTAGACTAAAGGAGGCCTGGAACCTTGATACATCTGTTTCCCCCCCTCCTTAACACTTAACTGGATCCTGTGTTACTCCAACGCTGTGCTGCAGGTCTTTTCTTCATTTCTTCCTGGTTTCACAGGCTTTGAAGATAGCAATAGGAGCCATTGACTCCTGTTGCTGTCAATCAATTCCAGTGAAGGGGGATGGGGGGGTTCTGAGCCATGCTATGGATTCACACAACCCGGCTTGGGAGTAAACCTGCATGAGTGCCCTCATAGCAAGTACCTTGCTATGGGGGGCAGACACAGAAGAGGAGTCCAGAGCCCCGAAGGGGGACCCCAGAAGAGGATGTTTAGGTCCGCTCTATACGCAGAACAGGTCATTATAAACCTGTTTATTATTTTAATAAAAAAATAAAAAACTACTTTACAACCACTTTATTGATCACATCTCTATTTCCATTATGCAATCTCATAATCTGATCTATCGGGATACAATCATAATCATAGGCATCTCAGTGAGGATTTAATGAAAAGTAATTGATAACATTCTGCCCTCGCTGATTAACAAACTTTGATTCTAAATTGATAAGTTATAACTATTTGATTGTTTGTTGTATGTGTAAACCTTGCAGGTAAAGAAAAACACTGTTTAAGCATAAAAGTTGCTTTGAAATGTTAAAGCTTATAGGAGATTTTAGTGATTGGATTTATATGATGCATTGGCTTTCTGTCCGCAATCACATGTAAGGTAACAAGGTGGGGAATTCAAAGTGGAAAAAGTAGAAAACTGAATCTCCCCTTTTCTCAGACTGAAAAGTCTTGTAGCCCGGAAATTAGATAAAAGCACATGGGATACTTATTGTCAAAACACATTTAATGCCAAAACTTATTATAAAAGTTTAGATAGAAATACATGGCGACAACCTGTTAATGGGCCTATTAACAATTATGCTTTGTGATCATTCACAGGGCAGTGCTTGGTGGTGCTATTAATTTTGGATGGCACCCAGCTGCAAAGATACAGACATACCTGTACCATCTCCCTCGTCAGATAAAATTATGCATGTCTATTTCTGTTGTGCCATAGCACCCCACACAAAAAGATGGGCTGCCTGAACATAATACACGTTAATGTGCACCATAATGCATCTAAACCCTTCTTCATTAACACACCACAACCAGGGGCGTATCTATAATGGGTGCAGTGTTTACAGAGCACACGAGCCCCAAGAGGGATGAGGCAAATTAATGTAAAACAATAAACTTCTCCAGGACATATGCTTTTCAGCCTACTTTAAAAAGAAATTCCATAAAATAGTCAGCAACTGCTTATCAACCAGCAACTGCTGCAACAATAAACATTTGGGTGAGAAGTATGTAATATAAAATACAGCAGAAATAGTACAATGGTCAGGAGTATGTCCTATATAGTTCGGCATACAGAGTGCAGTGGTCAGGAGTATGAATTGTACAATAAAGTGTGTATAGTGCCGAGGCTCAGCAGTGCTTATCACACAGGGCTCAGGCGTATGCATTCAAGAGGGTGCAGGGCTCAGGAGTATGCGTCCAACAGGGTGCAGGGCTCAGGAGTGCATGTCACACATGGTACAGTATTCAGGAGTGCAAGTTGCACAGGATGCAGGGCTTAGGGGCCTAGGCATGTGTATTGAACATGGTGCATCACTCAGGAGTGCGTATCGCAGAGGACTAGGGGTCAAGAGTACATATCACACATGTTTAGGGGGTAGGTTACACACAGGTCAGTGTACAATCAACAATAACCCCCAAAATCCTCCCTTATAAGTTCAGAGCTCCCCCCCCCCCCCCCAAATCCCTCTTGCCTGTTCAGAGGGGAGCCTTGTGAGCAGAAGCTGCAGGCAGGAAACTATACCAGTACCTGTAGAACAACAGGCCCAGCTCAGGATGATATGAAGTACCAGGAAGTAGCACAATTAGATATGTACCCGGATGCAATTTCACATGCTCATTAGATATGCAGACTCTGCTTCCTTCGTATTAGTGCTATGCAAAGGTTGGACCTTGCCAATCCTCATGCCTCACTGGCAGGTATGTCTGATTAAAAACAGTAGGCTCACCGCAGTCTCCTATGGCATGAACACAAAAAATGTTCCTGGTAACTGGAAAGCATGTGATCTAGAATGATTACACTTTAGGTCACATAACAGAGCTGCAATTTTTGCAATCATTTGATTCTGTACACGTGCTCGATTAAATCATGTGATGTCAGTTTTAATGTGTGTCTCTGTTATGTCACAGGCAGGTATAAATTACTGTTCCTTATGCCTCTATAATGCACTCACATGGCCCATGTTCTTGCAAACACCCATCTTTGTTTGCTTTTTTGTATAGCATTAGTTTTACCTAAGGTTAGGCCTACCATTAGTGTTCCCTCTAGGGTTAGGGTTACCATTCGAGTTCCCTTTAGGGTTGGGTTTAAAATTAGGGTTATGGAAGTTGATTATTGAATAGTCCTAATAAACAAGCTACACATATAGCTTGTGGGCAGATGCCTACTTGGGGGGTACATACTTCACCAGGTTCTATCTAATGTTGTAATTCTGCACTGTTTTTACTAAGTATATATGTTTGTTTACATTGTTTTGGCTATCAGGCTCTCCGGAAGTCAGGCAATACAAGGGGAGGCAACCTAGTTGGGTCCTTGGATGGTGGATTGTATGAAGGACTGCTTCCACATATAACTCTATTTCAACTTTTGGGGTACCTTGGTGGGTCTTTAGTCAGGGTACCGAAGGCAGATTTATAGACTCTTTTCTATGGACTATGCACTAATTTATGAGGTATGTTCTGCATAGCCTAAAGTTAGGATGAACTAGAGGATGCATGGAGGAAATCCATGAAAAACTGTTTTACATTGATTTGTAGTTGAAAAATTTCATAAGTAAACGCTCTGGAGTTCCAAAATGTGCCTGCTTTAAACTTCTTAGAGAAAGGTGAATGCATTGCATATCAAAAGAACAGGGCTTAGTATGCAGATGAAGAGGAGTTAGTGAAGAAACATTACAAGGGTCTAACCTGCAGTTGAGTAGATAAGGCTATGCTGCCATTGCTAAGGGTAACCAGAGTAATGTCGGGTGCTAAAGCAGCCAAGGGTTAGTCGTGTTGATTTGGCATGGGTAACAGAAGGCTCTTGTAGTGAGCGGGTTTGCGAGCTTAAACCCCCTCCCTAGCGATCAGCACAGGGTACCCTAGGTACCTAACATGAGAGATCACGGAAAAGGAGTAGTGAGTGAGAGGCCTCAGGAATAGAGAAGTTCAGGAGCACATGAAGAGATGATCCCCGTGTTAGGGCGAGGTATCGTAATGTCACTGGGAGTGAGGTGGCACGTTAGGCTGTAGTGGTGGATTGTGGTACAGGCTCAGCAGTACCCACTAAGAATTGCTGCATTCACGGGGAGAAGTGAGACTGCAGTCAAAGTAAAGTGTGAACCACCAATAAGTGAATATACAAAAAGGGTTACCTGTGCAAAGTGTAACATGCTCGCTTCTAAAAAATATCAAGAGATAGTCCAGCCGCCTCACACCTCACCCTGCCCAAATGATTAGCAGGTAAAAGCAGGCTCAGCTTGATTCATCCAGACCACAACTCCAACATGCTTCACCCGCCCTCTATGATTAAGCCCAGAGGGCAGGGCGAAACATGTTGTAGTCTGGATAAATCGAGCTGAGGCTGCTTTTACCTGTTAACCACTCGGGCCGAGTGAGTTGTGCAGTGGCTGAGCTATCTCTTCCTATTTTTGCAGTATGCTTTGGGTCTGGACGGACCTTTCCTCAGCCTGCACTCTCACTACTAGGGATGAGCTTCGTGTTCGAGTCGAACATACGTTCGACTCGAACATCAGCTGTTCGCCCGTTCCGCGAATTCCGAACATTATGGGCCGTTCGCGCCAAATTCGTGTGGCGCTCACGGCCCACAATGCACTGCGATGGCGCAGTGCATTGCTGGCTCATGATTGGCCAAGCATGCACTGTGACCCCACATGCTTGGCCAATCACAGCGACGGCAGCGAGGAGAGCCATGATTGGCCACAGGCAGGATGCCTGTGGCCAATCATAGCTCAGGCTGTGTAGTACACGCCCCACACTATATAAGGCCGCCAGCGCGGCGGCCTTGTGTAGTGTGTTGGCGTCTGAAGCAGTTAGTGGGTGTTCTGTGTACCTTCAACACAGTATACACCGATCGTTATCGGCCGATTTTTCGATCTTGCTCTTCTGTAGTGGTTGTTGTCTGCGTGCCCTGACTGCAGTATACACCGCTATATTCACCTATATAGCTAGCGATATAGCTAGCGATATATCTTTTTTTTTATAATAGAGCTTGCAGTCAGTGTTAGGAGCTTGTGCGTGCTGTCTGCGTGCTCTGTACCCAGTACACACCGCTATATCCACCTACATAGCTCTTCTCTATTTGAGCCATCTGCCATCTGCAGGAGTTATTGGAAGTTGTGTGTGCCTCCAGCATAGCACAGTATACATCTGTATTTACCCTTTATTGCTGGTGTTCTATAATAAAGGCATCTGCAGAAGTTAGTGGGTGTTGTGTGCCTCCAGCACAATATACACCTGTATCTACCCTTTATTGCTGTTCTGTAATAGAGCCATCTGCAGGGCTTAGTGGGTGTTGTGTGCCTCCAGTACAGTATACCCCTTTATCTACCCTTTATTGCTGGTGTTCTATAATAAAGGCATCTGCAGGAGTTAGTGGGTGTTGTGTGCCTCCAGCACAATATACACTACCCAATTGCTGTTTTACCCAACTCCCTTCAGGCCATTACCATGTCTGGAAGGCCAGCAAGGAGAGGCAGACAGGTGCAAGCCGATAAAAGAGGGCAAGCAGGCTCTGTGTCTAGAGACAACAGTGCTGGTCGTGGACGCGGTGCATCGTCATCATCAGCACGTGGCCATGGGACACGCTTGTCCTTCTTTTCGGCAGCTGGACATGTTGAGCCGCAACATGCCAACGACTTGGTAGAGTGGATGACCAAGCCCTCTTCATCCTCCTCATCCTCTCTCACCCAGTCTCAGGGTACTAGCAAAGCAGCTGCCAACGCATCGTCTTCCCTCGTCTCAATGTCATCATCAGTGACTCCTTCCCTAGACCCACCACGTCCTCCTGAGGAGTCTCCTGAACTCTTTGAGCACAGTGTTGGGTACATGCTCCAGGAGGATGCCCAGTGTTTTGTAGGCTCTGATGATGATACTCAGCTAGAGGAAGGCAGTAGCGTGAATGCAGAGAGAGGGGATGCTCAAGAAGGACAGCAATCTGGCAGTTCCACAAGCTGCAGCATACTGCCAGGTTTGCTACAGCGATGAAGAGGGAGGGGATGATAAGGGCACTGACTCCACGTGGGTGCCTGGTAGGAGAGAGGAGGAGGAGGAGGAGGAGGAGAAGGCACATGTCCAACGAGGCAGGATGCCCTCCGGGGGCCAGCTTAGGGGCAGCACACCGACTGAATCAAACCGCGCGTTATTCTAAAAGTTCTTTGGTGTGGGCCTTTTTTGAGACGAGTGCATCAGATCGCACCGCTGCTATTTGCAACATATATCTCAAGTGTATCTCACGTGGCCAAAACATCAGCCGCTTGGGCACCACATGCTTGACCAGACATATGTTGACCTGCCATGCAGCTCGTTGGCAAGCGTACCTCAAAGACCCACACCAAAGAACAAAGCGGACCTCTCCTTGCTCCTCATCAGCTGGCATCTCCAACCCCACTAGACCTTCAGTCCTCTCTGAAACCTGCTCTGAGAGGAATGAAGGTGTAGAATTAGGTGTGTCACAGCCAAGTGCTTCCGGGCACTCTGCTAGCAGTACACCACAGTCCGATTATAGCAGGCAAATGTCCCTGCCCCAGCTGCTGGACTGGCGAAAGAAGTTCACTCCCAGCCATCCACATGCCCAGCGGTTGAATGCTAGCTTGGCTAAATTGCTAGCACTTCAACTGCTGCCTTTTCAGTTGGTAGACTCGGCCCCCTTCCGTGAGTTTGTACAATGTGCGGTTCCTCAGTGGCAGGTCCCCAAACACCACTTTTTCTCATGGAAGGTGATTCCGGCTCTCTACCGGCATGTGGAAGGCAATGTCCTTGCCTCGCTGGACAGGGCGGTCAGCGGTAAGGTGCATATTACTGCTGACTCATGGTCCAGCAGGCATGGACAGGGACGTTACCTGTCTTTCACGGCCCATTGGGTCACTCTTCTGGCAGTTGGGAAGGATGCAGGACAAGGTGCAGTAGTGTTGGAGGTTGTTCCGCCACCACGCCTCCAAAATGCTACTATTGATTGTGACACACCTTTCTCCTCCACCCCCTCCTCTTCTTCTTCCTCCATGGCCTCTTCCAGTGCTCTGTCCTCAGAACCAGCGGTGCTCCGTAGGCGTTCCAGGGGCTACGCAAGTACGCAGGCAAAACGATGCCATGCCGTGCTTGCGCTGGTTTGTTTGGGGGACAGGAGCCACACTGGGGCGGATGTTTTGTCAGATCTGCAGGGGCAGGCCGAGAGGTGGTTGACGCCACGCCAGCTTAAGCCAGGAATGGTGGTTTGCAACAATGGCACCAACCTCCTCTCCGCCCTCTGACAGGGACAACTGACCCATGTGCCCTGTGTAGCTCATGTCCTTAACCTGATGGTGCAGCGGTTCTTGGGCAGGTACCCGGGCTAACAGGATGTCCTGAAGCAGGCCAGGAAAGTCTGTGTGCATTTCCGCCGATCATTTAATGCCTGTCTGGCTGAGCTCCAAAAGGAGTTGAACCTGCCCAAGAACCACCTTATATGTGACATGCCCACCAGGTGGAACTCAACGTTGGCCATGCTGCAGCGGCTGCACACGCAGCAGAGGGCCATCAATGAGTACCTGTGTGACTACGGCACCAGGACAGTGTCAGGGGAGCTCGGTTTTTTCTCACCATGCCAGTGGGGCATGATCAGGGATGCATGCACTGTCCTGTCACCATTTGAGGAGGCCACAAGGATGGTGAGCAGTGACAGTGCATGCATCAGTGACACTGTACCTCTTGTCCACCTCTTGGAGCATGGAGAATAATGGACAGGGCACTTGAGGCAGAACAGAGGCAGGAAGAGGAGGACTTCCTTGCCTCTCAAGGCCCCCTTTATCCAGTGTTCCTGCTGTGCCACCAATCACACAGGAAGAGGATGAGGTGGAGGAAGAGGAGGAGGAGGAGGAGGAGGAGGAGGAGGAGGAGGAGGAGGATGATTGTGTCAGCATGGAGGTGGAGGCTGGCACTCAGCATCAGCAGCAGCAGCAGTCTTGTAGGGAGGATTTACAGTCCCAAGAAACCCATGGACTTGTACGTGGCTGGGAGGAGGTAGCTGCAGATCATGTTGTCCTTAGTGACCCAGAGGACTCCGGACCGAATGCCTCAGCTAACCTACGCTGCATGGCCTCCCTGATCCTGCAAAGCATGCGGAAGGATCCTCGTATTCTTCGGATCAAGGAGAGGGACCATTACTGGCTGGCCACTCTCCTTGATCCACGGTACAAGGGTAAGGTTGCCGACCTTATCTTGCCATCGCAGAGGGAGCAGAGGATGAGACATCTCCGGGAGGCCTTGCAGAAAGGTTTGTGAAACGCGTTCCCACAGACTGGGAGGTTACAAACTCCTGGTCCTGGACAACATGTTGCTAAGGCATCGGTCAGAAGGAGCGGTGGAGAAGGTGGCCATCTGGCTGATGCTTTCAGACAATTTTTTAGTCCGCAGCCCCAAGGTATGATCGGTTCCAGCAACCATCGCCAGTGTCTGATTTACATGGTGCAGGAATACCTAGGGGCAAGGTCAGACTTGGACACCTTTCCCAGCGAAAATCCTCTGGCTTAGTGGGTCTTGAGGATGGATCACTGGCCAGAGCTTGCACAGTATGCAATTGAGCTACTGGCCTGTCCTGCATCCAGCATTCTTTCGGAACGCACCTTCAGTGCTGCTGGTGGCTTTGTTACCGATCACAGGGTGCGCCTGTCCACCGAATCAGTTGATCGACTGACCTTCATCAAGATGTATCAGTCTTGGATAACCCACAGCTACCAAGCACCTGAAGCTGATGTAACCGAATAATTTTTTTTTTAAATATCACATCCCTTCAAGACTGCCTATGCTGATGCTGAGTGACTGTCCTGTTATGTTGATTGTCTATCCTCTTCCTCCTCCGCTGATATGTTGGAAGAACATTTCTGGTTCTGGGTGATGCCATCAGCCCAATTTTTCTGCCCCTGTTTAACAGGGGCGTTTAATTACAATTTTTGATGCAATGCTTTGCAGCAGGGCTAATTCCTGCAATAAAACTAGAGTATATGGGAGAGGTTGCAGTGTCGTGGCACCAGCACCAGTGCCTAAGGCCCAATTTTTCTGCCCCTGCTTAACAGGGGCGTTTAATTACAATTTTTGATGCAATGCTTTGCAGCAGGGCTAATTCCTGCAATAAAACTAGAGTATATGGGATAGGTTGCAGTGTCGTGGCACCAGCACCAGTGCCTAAGGCCCAATTTTTGTGCCCCTGTTTAACAGGGGCGTTTAATTACAATTTTTGATGCAATGCTTTGCAGCAGGGCTAATTCCTGCAATAAAACTAGAGTATATGGGAGAGGTTGCAGTGTCGTGGCTCCAGCACCAGTGCCTAAGGCCCAATTTTTGTGCCCCTGTTTAACAGGGGCGTTTAATTACAATTTTTGATGCAATGCTTTGCAGCAGGGCTAATTCCTGCAATAAAACTAGAGTATATGGGAGAGGTTGCAGTGTCGTGGCTCCAGCACCAGTGCCTAAGGCCCAATTTTTCTGCCCCTGTTTAACAGGGACATGTAATTACAATTCTTGATATAATATTTCACAGGAGGGCCCGTTCCTGTGCCCACCCAGAGTAACTGTGAGGACTTATAGTGTTGTGGCACCAGCACCACAACCACCAAAGGTCAATTTTTCTACCACTGTTCAACAATGGCATGTAATTACAATTCTTGATATAATCGTTCACAGCAGGGCGCTCCAGTGCCCACCAAGAGTGACTTTGAGGGCTTACAATGTTGTGGCAAAACCAACACCCTGTTCCGCCATTTCTGCAGAGCATATAGGGCAGGCCCCTACTTTCAAACATCCAACTTACAAACATCTCCTACTTGCAAACAGAAGGAGACAACAGCAAGTGAGATGAAAAAAGATGGACGACAAAACAAATTATACAGGGGTGATAACCCTTCCCTATGTTTTCCAAAAAGCTTAAAAATAGTTTTTTTGACTGGAGCTACACTTTAAAAATGTACCAGTTGAAAATTACAAACAGATTCAACTTAACACAACAAACCTACACAGTCCCTGTCTTGTTTGCACCGCCTGTATACTGCTGTTCTGAGTATATAGGGCCTGGGGGCCACACGCATTTCCTTTTTTTAATATGGGTACGGGGTTCCCCTTAATATGCGTACAAGACCCAAAGGGGCTGGTAATGGGCAGGGAGGGCTACCCATGCCATTTTTCTCAATGATTTTCAACCATATTGCAGGAACCAGATATAACATTAAAACCGCAAGCAGTTTTAAATGATGTTATTTCCGTTTAATGTCATTTTGTGCAGGGACTGTTCTAAACACGGGAAACACGTGGCACTTCACAGGCATACTACAGACACCCCCCAGGCACGATATTTAAAGGAATATTTCACTTTTTTTTTCACTTTAATCGTCATTAAAATCAGTGCTCACGCCAAAACGGCCATTTTTAAAAACATTTTAGGCATTGACCCATGTCCCCTGGGGCAGGAGCCAGGTCCCCAAACCCTTTTTAGGACAGCATCTTGCATATTAGCCGTTAAAATTAGCACTTTTAATTTCGAACGTTCGAGTCCCATAGACTTCAATGGGGTTCTAAAGTTCGTATGAATTTGGGGTCCGTTCAAAAGTTCTGGTGCGAACCGAACCGGGGGGTGTTCGGCTCATCCCTACTCACTACCCATCCGCATCTAACTCATCAGACCTTGACAGTCTGAGTGGGAACCCTTAAGTATTTATCATGCTCGCTTCTAAGTTGGAGTGCTGCCTTAGCGATGATTTCATGTGACCGCGACCTCTGCTTGTGAGTACAGGCATCAGCAAGAGCTATAAGTGAGCCCCTGATTGGGCACGCTAAGCCACACCCACAAGCTGCTTTGCTTTGAAAGACTGACACAGCTTTGCAGTTACTCTGCTTATCACAAACAGTATGTGTCTGCACATGCTTGGATTATACAATGGTATTCGTGACTTTCCTATAACAATACAGAGATTCCACAGATAGATGGGGCTGCTTTCCAGTAATTGTGTGTTACCATTAGCAAATGAGGCTAACTCTATTTAATATGTTATGAATGGAAACAATATTCATTTAGCGGAGACTATAATCACCTTCAGCTACTGGAAAATAAGGGTATTTCCAGCTCCATGCCATTTTTAGAATGTGTCAAGTTCCAGTGATAGAATTTTGCATGCAACCATTTATGACAGCAATGGAGTAATACTGTCTACAGTAGAAGGTAGTTTTAGGTCCATGCTGTAGAAAATAGTTTTAAAAAATTATCCTTTGACTTTGGTTGTATGTATAGCCTGTGTGCCATGAATGATGGGGCCAACTGTGCCCTCACTGCACACATTGTGAACCATCCACTTGCAATGTGCAGGGAATTTGTTGTTCCAGTCACTGGCCATCAATGCTGGGGGAGTATTGTTGTAGCCAGCTACTGACCACCAATACTTCTGACCAATGCATTTATTGTCTCAGTGGTTGCTGGTTGATAAGTAGTCACTGGCTATTTTATGAAGTTCTTCCTTGAAGTAAGCTACAAAGCATATGTAATGAGAGAGTTTCATATTTTCATTTTCATGTAAAAATTATTGTGCCAAGTTTTGTACTGATTCTGTTGTTTCTATTTAACTATGACATTGTTTGTATGTTTGGGGTCTTTGTTCTGCTGCAGAATACATTTGGGGCCAATCAAAAGGCTCCCTGATAGTGAGGTATGATGGATAAGTATCTGCCTGTATTTTTCTGAATTGAGGACACCATTGATCCTGACCGAATCTCCAACTCCATTTGCACAAATGCATCCCCAAACTTGCAAGGAACCTCCACTATGCTTCACTGTTGCCTCTAGACACTCATTATTGTATTGCTCTCCAGCCCTTAGGAAAACAAACTGCCTCTTGCTCCAGCCAAATATTTCAGATTTTAACTCATCAGTCCAGAGCACATGCTGCCATTTTTCTGAATCCCAGTTCCTGTGTTTTCATGCATAGTAGAGTCACTTAGCTGTGTTTCCCCGTCGCAGGTATGGTTTTTTGGGCGCAATTCTTCCATGAACACCACTTCTGCCCAGACTTCTCCAGACAGTAGATGCATGTACCTGGTGGATCTCACTAGTCTCCGCCAATTCTGTGCTGATGGCACTGCTGGTCAGCTTCCAATGTTGAAGGGAAGTAAGCATGATGTGTTTTTCTTCAGCTGCATTAAAGTGGTTGGAAACCCTTAAAAAAAATTCCAAAAAAACCCCAAACCTGCAAGACAAAGGCATAATGAGCTAGTATGCATAGCATATTAGCTCATTATGAATTACTAACCTTAGATCGAAGCCCCCGCAGCGGTCCTCGTTCACCGCTCCAGCGGCCGACATCTCTCCCGGGGGTTACTGCCGGGTATCACGGCTCCAGCACTGTGATTGGCTGGAGCCGCCGGTAACGGCACAGTATAATTGAAGCAACAACACGTATGTGCCATTGCTTCAGTTTGCTTAAGTGCGCATATGCCAATGACGTCGGCACAAGAAAATACAGGGATATCCAGTGTAGCTACAGGCAAGCCTATTTATAGGCTTGACTGTAGTAAAAAGTGGTTGTAAAGGGTTTACAACCACTTTAAGTTTCCTTAGCCAACTACTGTGTCTACGGTCCTCAATGTTGCCCAATCAATGGTGCCCTTAATGCTGAGAAATACAGGCAGATACTTATCCATCATGTCATGCCATCAGGGAGGCATGTGATTGGCCCCAAATTTAGTCTGCAGCAGGGCTATCACTCCAAGCATACAGCCAATGTCATTAAAAACTATTTTCAAAGAAGAACAAGGAGTCCTGGAAGTGATGGTTGGTCCTCCACAGAACCCTGATCTCAACATCATCTAGTCTGTCTGGGATTACATAAAGAGAAGGATTTTAGGCAGCCTATATCCACAGAAGATTTGTGGTTAGTTCTCCAGGATCTTTGGAACAACCTACCTGCTGAGTTATTTCAAAAACAGCGTGCAGTGTGCCCAGAAGAATTGATGCTGGTTTGAATCTAAAGGGCGGTCACGCCAAATATTGATTTCATTTCGAATTTTCTTCTGTTTGCTCACTTTGCATTATGTAAATTTATAAAAATAAACAATTAAAATATGTACATTTTTCAAAGCCTTTCTACTTTACAGCATTTCTTTACACCTGTCTAAAACGTTTTCACAGATACAGTATATAATGTGTGTGTATAGACATGTGCATGACGAAAAATGTGTTTTGCTTTGTTTCGATTCATTAATCTAGTTATTTAGTTAAGTTAAATTCGGTTGATTTGTTCAACTCGTATTCGAGATTTGTATTTGGAATTTGTATTGGAAATTCGTCTTATTCCTTTTTTCGAATTTTCTTTGAATTTACAGATTTTTTACAATTTGATTTGAATATGGCAAAGTGAACAAGCAAAAGAAAAATCTTCATGAAATGATTAGAATGACTCTTTAAATCACCTTTGGCTTAACAAAAACATCATTATTTTGAAATGGTACTCTAATAACACACACAGACTGATTTCAGCAATATGTGTACAGTTAGAATTCAACTGGAGTTCGATGTAAAATTAGAATCTAATTTCAATTAGAAATTCAGAAATTCGGACGAATTTAGTTTAGCTATTCAGAGCATTTGGTAAAATTTGTTTATATTGTAATTCGTGTATTCGGATATATATCCGTATCTTCAAAAAATGTAAAATTAGTCCAAAAATAATTTGGAACGAAATGAACTGCACATGTCTAGTGTATTCTGTGTATTTGTTCTAACTTGACAAATGTCTGTAAATACAACCATTTGTCTGGGCATTCACAATTATTTTTTTTATCAATAATCAATAAAAATATAATAATCATAAAAAAAAGGGAGTTCACTATTTGTTTGACTTGTATATGACTTGGGTCATGTATTGCATTGCAAGTGAAGTAAAAAGTTTTGTGTGACCGATCACTAATCATTGTCTTTTTTTTCATACAAAAGGTACATTTTAACAACTAGTCACATGAGATAACTTGTTAGAAAAATTTGTCTTGTAACAATCAATGTTTGCCCCCTACATGGTCCTAATAAACCCCACATGGCCTGATTGGTGTAATAAATTGTAGTTGGGGGAATGCTCTGACTGGGCCAATATACGTAGTGCTTTCATGTAATATTTTTACATCTGCAACCATGCAAACATTTAAGCTGCATACTGCAAAGCTCAGTGAGCAGTCAAAACAAATTGGCTAATGTATTGTTCACTGGGCTGTGACCAAGAAATTGCAAAGGAGCTGATCCATGTGAAATTGTGCTAAATGAGACTCTGCGCTGTACATGTTTTTTACTTTGGTTCATAAATGATATTTTTGTCTCTCTAGAGGCAGTTCTATTCTGTCTCTTTCACTCTCTGTATAAAAAAGTGGAACAGAATTGAAAGGATAATGTCTTCATGTAGAATGTGTAGCACGTAGGAAAATGCATTGATCAACCTTACATTTGCTAGTACTAGTCCATTTATGAGTTTGTTCTCCAAAAAATCCTGACATTGTGCCTTAGGCCATTCACACACATACATTAAACACTCCTAGATTCAGGATATTGGAAGAGAACCCAGGCCAGGATAAACATTGCTAGTGAATTTCAGGTTGTGTGTGCAAGGTGTTCCTAAATGTAAACTGCAGCCATAACCAGAGTACAGTAAAACCTTGGATTGAGAATAACTTGGTCTGAGAGCGTTTTGCAAGACAAGAAAAATTTTCTAATACATTTTGACTTGATATACAAGCAAAGTCTTGATATACAAGTAGCGTCATGTGACAACTGAATATAAAAGAGGTAGTAGTACTACAAGGTAGTCTTCCTGGTCATGATTGCAGACTGAAAGCGGTGAAATCCGGCATTACGGAGGATGGTCTATGTCAGTGATGGCGAACCTTGGCACCCCAGATGTTTTGGAACTACATTTCCCATGATGCTCCACTATGCTGCAGTGTAGTGGAGCAGCATGGGAAATGTAGTTCCAAAACATCTGGGGTGCCAAGGTTCGCCATCACTGGTCTATGTGGTCAGCTTTACCACGGATGCTTGCATATGTAGATGTGCCTCTTTTAATCATCATCCATGTTAGTTGCTAAATGTTGGACCTTCATTAAATGTAAGCATATTGTTACACTTAGAGACGCTTCTCTTCTCTTTTATACTCTGTAGTTCCTGCTGGATTTTGCTTCTAATCCCCTTGTGGAGGCTGCCATTTGTGGAAGAACAGTTTATGGTTACACAATCTATCACATTACTATAATCTTTTTATATGGACTATAAACTGAAGGACTTATGAATAAATGGTTGTAGAGCGAATCATCTGAGATTCCATTATTTCTTATGGGGAAATTTGCTTTGATATAAGAGTGCTTTGGATTACAAGCATGTTTTTACAGAACAAATTATGCTCACAATCCAAGGTTTTACTATATAAGGAGGTTGTCCAAAACCAGTGTCATTTGTTGCTAAAGGCTCAAACGTTTATGAAACAGTATTTTTTATATCCAAATAGTGCTTTGAGATACAGGCAAAGCATTCCATTTCCTACATGGAAGATTTCATATTGTATTTCCTTTAAAGAGAACCTGTTA
The DNA here is from genome assembly GCF_037356315.1 of Lithobates pipiens. NCBI lineage: Eukaryota > Metazoa > Chordata > Amphibia > Anura > Ranidae > Lithobates > Lithobates pipiens. The sequence continues at coordinate 126,434,189 of NW_027507784.1, forward strand.
GGATACAAATATGGGATCTGCCAATACTGGCAGGTACAAACACCAGGGATGCCATGCTGCCCCTGGCTTTACTACTTGGATCACTAACCTAGAACCAGCAGGCAGTCAGTGAAGTCAGAACTCCTAACCTGCAAAGTTTTTCTTTAGGGTTTCTCATTGAAGCGGAACTTCACCTGAGAAGGGAAGTTCTGCTGGTCCCCCTCCTCCTCTGCCCCTCCTCTGCATGTATTGAACGTTTTTAATTTTTTTCTGAGAGTGGGTACTTATTTCTGACATGTACCTCCTCATACTTCCGCTCGCCTAGGCAAACAGACCAGAATTTCAGCTCCACCACCCCGCTCGCAAACTCCTGGGACACGTCACATGTCCCAGGAAATTGCAGGTTCCGCGCATGTGCTGTGGGAATCTGGCTGTGAAACAACCAGGAAGTCACAGCAAGCTTCCCACAAACAAGAACCAGCCCAGGTGATGACAGAGCTGGATCCCTTGTCTGTCAAGTGTGTATATTATAAGGTAGCAGCTACAATATTTTTTAAAAACTGACTGGAACTCCTCTCTAAAGTGAACCTTTCTTTACAGTGTGCATCAATACATTCCTGGCTTATCATAATATACAGAAACTATATAATTTGTCAAAAAAAGCTTTACTTTTTATCACTATAAATTAGTTTGTGAGCTACAGACAAGTGACTTTGCCTAGGATCAGATGATGTCATCAGTCTGCTGCAGGCATGTAGAGGCATTTCCTCAATCTCACTTTTTTTGCACCTTAAAAAAGTTTGCAATGGCATTGGCAGCTAGTATATTTCTGTACTGATATGTTCCTTTTAAAATTGGAAATAGTATATGGTGGAAATACACACTATTCAGCTGGGAGGCTCTAAACATTAAAGGGATAGTTCACCTTACCGCAAAACTGCCTATGCAGACAAGGGGCATCTGTAGATAAAAACAAACTGCAGCTCTGACTAAAGTTGACTTAAAGCCCTTCTATAGGTGTAGTCCATTTATGTTCCTTATGAAGCCTGACTGGAATACTCACAGGACATTGCTAAGTACTTGCAGGACGTTGCTAAGTACTGCCAGGAAGTTGCTAAGTGAGGCCTAGTTTTCACTGCTCACCTCCACCATCATAGGATTGAGCTCTCAAATGCTAAGCTCAAAGCTACTGCATCAGGGGAGAGAAAGAACATGTGAGGGGGTTTGAATGAGAGAAAGAGTTCACTCCTGGGAGTAGTCCAGTCAGGCTTCATAAGGTATGTAAATGGCCTACACATATAGCAAGGGTATTATTCGTCTTTGGTCAGAACTGCACAGCTTGTTTTAAACGACAAACATCCCTTACCTGCATAGGCAGATTTTTTTTGTAAAGGCAAATTATCCTTTTAAAGAGTATTTCCACTTTTGCATCCAAATTGAAATAACACCTGCTCTTTATTTGATACGTGTTCTCATTCACATAACATAATTGAAAAAAAAAAATGCTGCTTATTTTTTTACTTGCTTAAAAATTCTACCTAATCTTTCCCTACTATGTCATTTCACTGAGGGGGCTGAGGAGCTATGTTACCATAGTTAACCTTGTCTGTATGGGCTGGAAGATCTCATTATCAGTTATAAACTAGATATGAACACTGCCTCAGTTTGTCCTTTAAGTGAAATTTGAAATTACTCAGAATAGCTTTCAGTCCTATGTATAAAGCTGCCCAAAACAACAAATTAAAAAAAAAGTATGCTGTGTGAATGGGAACACATAACAAACATATATTGGTGGTTTTTAAAACTCCACTGCAAAAGTGGAAAAACATTTTCAGGCAACCCTGGTGGCCAAATACTTTTATGAGTGCAGTGCTTACCCACTAAGGACCCGCTGTTCCCTGGGTCTACTGCTCTAGTGCCCACGACTCTGTAAATGGCATCACATACTCTGACACACCTGGATGGGTGAAGAATATTTATGGCAGATGTTTATGCAGTATCCCGGTGGCAAAACAAATATAAACAATGTTACTGGATTATCTTTACATAGGCTACCCCCCCCCTTCAGTCCATCATGAATGCTGCTGCCAGACTCATCCACCTTACCAACCACTCGGTGTCTGCTACCCCTCTCTGTCAAAACCTCCATTGGCTGCCATTCACCCAACAAATTCAAAAATACTAACCACAACTTACAAAGCCATCCACAACTCTGCGCCCAACTACATCACTAACCTGGTCTCAAAATACCAACCAAATCGTTCTCTTCATTCCTCCCAACACCTCCTGCTCTCTAGCAAACTTGTCAGATTAGTGTAGCAAGTTCCATAGGATGGGAGAGGCTCGGAAAAATTCCTGGAGACAAGCATGGGAGGAGGTGACAGGGATGCTAGATAGTAGCTAAGTATGGGTTTTATCTAGATGTACCCTAGCCTGCATGTTTTTATCTGGATTTATCTGGATTGTATGACAATAGATGTTTGTAGCAAACATAGTCCTGCATCCTTTAACAATCACCCAAGCACTATCACATGATGGAGGGGATGGAGGGGAAGATGACACCACTCCATCTAGACATCAACACCAGCCAACAATGGGTATAATGATGGCTGGTACAATGGATGATGGGGTTGTGGGGAGCTGCTGGTGAGTATCAGTGGGCTGGAGGAGAGGTGAGTATCAGCGGGCTGGGGGAGAGGTGAGTATCAGTGGGCTGGGGGAAAGGTGAGTATCAGTGGGCTAGGGGAACTTTACACAGGCACTGTCCTTTGGTCTTGACTGGGCAAATTGACACAGGCTCTTTATGTAAATTCATAACTCATAGCACTAGTTCCAGGTTAGGGAATTGGGGGGGGGGGGGGTTTACTAAAACTGGAGCACTCAGAATCTTCTGGTGCACCTGTGCATGGTAGCCAATCAGCTTTTAACAGCAGCTTGTTCAGTGAAGCTTTGACAATAAAACCTGGAAGCTGTTTGGTTTCTATGCAGAACTGCACCTGTTTTGTACTTTCTAGTTTAAATAAACTGCCCTCTAATGTCCTCCTGATGTTAGATGCCAACCAGGCAATGAATATTTTCATACTCTCTCCATATCTATTAAATATAGTGTTGGTTATAGATACACTTAAGCATCACCTAAACAAATAGTGGTTTGGAAGGGGCATTTGGAAGAACCTGCCTGTTGATAATAAGCAACAATGACAGTATGCATTTTATATGTAATAAAACAGCAATTAAGAAAATATGCAGTCAACTAACAAACAATCTGGATATTATATGGCCAATAAATACCCCTAAAATTTCCCCTACCACCCCCAGCCAAAATCTTCCCCTTCTTTTTAAAGAAACCTCCTACTATTGCATTGGAACAGCAATTCAACTGCATTGAGTGGTGACTTGATAATAGTTGGCATGAAGGACAATGTTATGGTACTACTTTCTTCAAGAGGAGAGTTTATATACAAAATTCTGCATGTAAGGAGAGGAAGTTTGTGAAAATTTGGCAATGTCTGGGGATTATGCTTCAATTGACCCCTCCCCCCTTATCTACGTCTCTGGCCTCAAAGGCTTCCTAAATGTATCTGATCTTAATATAAGGCAGGCCATACACAGTCCACATCTTGGCCGGTTCCTACTGAACCGGCCGCGATGCGAACCCTGTATGGGCAGGCTGAATGTTCCAAGTTCAATGATCGATCAACTTGGGTACAACCAGCATGCTGGGTTTTACCTTTGATTGTCGCCAGTGGCTCCTATTGCCGCTAGCAATAATCACTGTCTTCTCCCGGCTGGGATGGCTTCCTCTGTCCTACCCACCTCCCCGCTGGGAGAAAACAGAAACCCGTGGTTGCAGGAAATAAATTTGCTCAGTCTATGGCCAGCCTAAGTCATAATAAAAAAGAGTGTATGTACAAGCCTAAGTCATAATAAAAAAGAGTTTATATACAAGCAACACTTAACATTTCACATACCTTTCTAATCAAACTGCAACAAGAATGTGAACTTCTGGGATAATAACATTTAGGAAAGAAGGTTATTGGAGTCAGGTTTCAATCATTGAATTAGGTGTTCCAGCCAACCGATAGATAGAAAAAACCTCTCATAATAATTTTTACCTACTTTTCAGAACAAAATTCTGACAAAGTGCAATATGGTCCTATCAAAAGTGATTGCAAAAGTCCCCATAAGAACAATTGTTTGAGCTCATAAAACCCTTAGGGTTAAAAATGATTAATAAATGCCTGGACCTTTACCAATCTACAGTCTGGCATATAGTATAACATGTAAAAAATTCAGTGCTGCTGGTAATTTCCCTAGGGTAGGTATTCTACAATGAACATAGCAAAGCATGCTGTACGTGTCTGACACAGGTTAAAATGAAAACTAAGGAACAGCTAAAGATCTGTAGGCATCCCATGCACTTGAAACCATCTATGTTCATGAGTCTATATAACAAGAAACACTGAACAAGTGGCATTCATAGGAGGCTACCAAAGAAATAATCTCATCTCTCCAAAATAACATAAAATCAAAACTCTGCTTCCCACTTCATGTTTCCCAATGACTACTTGGATGATCTACAGTACTACTGAAGCAATATGGTTGATTTACAAAAACTGAAAAGTGCAAATTCTGGTGCAGTTCTGTATATAAACCAATCATCTTTCTTTTTTTTTTTTTGTCAACGCTTAATTGAACAAACTGAAGTTAGAAGCTGATTGCTACCATACACAGCTGCACCATATTTATGCAATCTCCAGTTTTAGTAAATCAACCCCAATGATGTTCTGTGGACAAATGGGACAACGCTTTTGATAAATGTTCACAATACTATGTTATAGGAACAAAACATTACATACTGACATCACTTGACTCCAAAACTTAATTCCACTCGTGAAGGATAATAGAGAGAATATGGTGGATGTGGAGCTGAATTGCTGTCATCAAGCTTTGGAAGCTTTCAATCACTGAGGGTCCAATAGGTTCATGTACTATAATGAACTTCTACAGCAAAATATCTAGGAATCTATAGTCTAAAACTCAATCAAGTTAAGTTGTGAAACATGATTGTAATTCATAGGGCAACAGTAAATTAACAACAAAGAGGATCAAACAAAATACATCCTGTACTTATGAACAGTGTCAGAGATTATGTCACGTACCTGAGTGGAGACTGAAATGCAGTGGCGGCCCATGCATTAGAAACACATGGGCGCCCCCCCATCTGACCTCCTGATCTACATACAGGGATGCCGGACGCATGGATTCCAATGGCGGGGTGTTTTTTTTAAGCATATGATTAGCGCCAGAGGCTATAATATGCTTCAAAAAAGGGTGGGCTCCGGGCACAGAGCACTGTGCCAGAAGCCCACCCAGTTGTGTGAGGATAGTGAATTAATATTCATTATTGCCACACTGATCCTCCTCCCAGCCAATCAGGAAGCTGGTCTGGGACACATTACCTGATTGGCTGAAAGGACAGGCGATCCGGCTGGGGGGGTTGTTTGCTGCCCCCCCCAAAAAAACACCAGCTACCACTGCTGAATTGACATGGTTGGCCCCTCTTGTATCTCCAGCCCAGGCCTTGCTGGGAGTGAAACAGAGTTTGCCAAGGGACAGGAGGAACAGGAGTGCCTGTAGATGTAGGTCAGGGAACTTGCAGCAGAAAATGAGGTTCCAAGGCAGCAGGAGACTCGTCAAGCTCCATAGCCATGCATAGCAGTTTAGTTGAGGTTAAGGAAGCATTCCACTTGTGCTGCGGGGCCAGGGTGTGTGGCTGGCCAGAGCTCTCAGCAGACTTGCAGCAGGAACATTTAGCGTGGTGTGAAACTGTAGCAGCAGGCAGCTGGGCAGACACTCAAAGGGGGCAGTAAGTCAGGATCAGAGATGGGAAAGTGGTCATCGGATAGCCAGGGTCATCAACAGGCGGGCAACGAGGTACCAAATCAGGAGCAGAGCCAAAGTCAGGAACGAGCCGGGTCAGTAACTAATGACAAGACAGATACGGAATCCGATATCAGGTCAGGAGTAAGCCGCGTCAGCAACCAAGGAAACACATTGGATGTACACAGCACACAGGGAAAGCTGAAGACCATAGAGCACAGGCAGAAGCATTCTTAAATAGCTCTTCTGACATCAACATACATCGTGCACGTGGCCAGTTTGCGCATTTATGTGCACATGCGTATTTCTGTTAGCTGCTCACATCTTCTGACATGCACATTTCTATTAGCCAAATGTCTTCTTACTTGCACATTTCTATTAGCAAAATGCCTGGTTGATATTCTCTGCCCCAATGTGGATCACCTTCCCTCCCTGGGGAAAAAGTGTAGTCCAAACAGCAGGTTTTCTTAAAATCTGACTTATAGCCAGTTTTATCTTTAAAAGGTTGCATGAAAGGTAAACAAACAAAACAGAAGATAAATCCTTACCATTCATGCATGAGTCCCAGGCCAAGAGCAATCCTTTGCGCTAGTCCTGCTTAATTTTTTACCACCTATTGGTGGACACAAGTAGACCGCAAAATCTGGTCCGGAACCAACCCTGCCAAGATGGCTGGTAAATCCCTGACCGAATACCACCTTAGTTCCCTGTAAATAAACGCATGCGAGCTGAAACATAATGTCCATCAATCACCTCGCCTTTCATAATGTCACAATAGTCAAGTCAAAGGTCTGCGTTGAATCCCATTGAAATGTTGTAGCATGCTCTGAAGCAAACTGCTCAATAGAGACATCCCCAAAAATACATGAAGACTAGAATGGATCAATATGTCTTAACATCTGATCAAAAAATGCAGCTGGACGTTTATCATGGGAGCCTGTGGACATGCACATTTTGGCACCCTAAATAATGTCTCCACCTATTTTACACAAGATATGTTCTTATTTTCCTGGTATTGACCTGGCTTGGAATATTGTGTAAATAATCTTATATGAGATAACTATTCCTACTGATAATGAAAGAAATATGTGCCCATTAATTATATAAGGAAAAGAGGCCCATTTGCCTTTGCCATCTATACGCACGTGCCTGCTGTCTCTAACTGTAATTACAGCCCTGGGTTAAAGATTTTGCAGATAAAGTAAAGGTATCACCATTTATTAACTATACTACAATACTTTTTCCATCCAGTACCTAAAATCGGAAACCAGTTATTCAGTTGTTAATTGTTGCTTGTTTTTTTTTTTCTATGTGACTATTTGTATTTATTAATATGAGAACCTAAAAGTTCCCAGGCACAAACAATCACACAATTATCCATATCTGTGAGTACATGTACTGAGAATTTACTTTAGATTATACTTTGACGTACTGTATGCACCCACTGCAGTAAGAACATAAAAGTTTAAAAGGGGATTCAGTGACCATACTGAAGCAAACATTTGAGTGTATGTCACATAACTCTCAGCTGACAAAAAAAACAACAACTTATAATTTCCATGATTCTACGTGGAACAAGGAAAAGTGATTGTAATATAACATTATTCCTCCATTCTTACCCTATGGGATTGATAACACTTTATCACAGGTATCAGGGCCATCTTTAATATTGATTGGACCCTGGGCAAAATTTTTCTTGCCCCCCCCCCCCCCCTGCAATTTTACTTTCCACTTGCTCTGAGACATAAAATAAAACTTAAAATCAGTTTATTATATCAGATCAGGCAGCAATCGCGATTGGTTACCAGCGGTTACAGCATATCATTACTGCTTACTGACTGGTTGCTAAAGGTTACAGCACACATTATGGCTCACTGATTGGTTGCTAGAGGTTGCAGAAAATGTTTTCTGCTTGTTAATTGGTTGCTAGAGATTCCTGTACAGAAATACTACTCACTGCAGGGGGGGATGATCTACATATGAATGCTGCCTTTATTTACATAGCAATACCGCCTGTCACAGCTATTTACTTATGAATGCCAAAACTATTTACATATGAATGACGGTTATTTGCATGTAAACACAGGGTCTGCAGGTGAGTCGTTTGTACACAACAATAGGGCAGAGCTGGGCAGCATTATTACCAGCACTTCACACTGAGTTATCGGGACAAAGCACGGGACTAAAACTTCAAAGGACAAGGGAATTTTTATACCAGGATAGTTGGCAAGTATGAGGCAGCTGCTTTGAGTCCCACAACAATGACAGGGCCCATGGCAGCTGCCCCTTTTGCCCTGCCTTAAAGACGGCCCTGACAGGTATGCAGGACTATTAATTAGTACCAGTTTTAGAAAGATTATTTCACCCTGTAGGAATTGGGCTAAATTTAATCTTGAGCCTTGTGTTTTTCTGCGTTCCCTCCACTTATGAATATGATGTCAACACCGTCCTCTAACCTTTCTTTTCTACCTGCTAACCTGTGTTTGCCTCTAGATATACCCAAAGACATGTGTAGACAGTCTCCCAATCCATTTGTTTTCATCCATACTAGGCAATTATCTAAAGTCTATTGAGCACCTGAAGACACCACCAGTTGAGACTCATCTAGATGAATTATGATTAGATGTGGCATAAAATCCTGCCTGATCCCTTTTGTTTTCTTCTTGAAAAGCCAGCACTCAAGAGGTCTGCAGACCTACTCTCTCCATAGGCCTAACCATGATTTGTCACCAAATGTAACAGTGTTGAAGGAAAGGTCTAGCTGGTAAAAATACGAGAAGGTAGTTGGACATTCAGGCACATGGTATTCAATCACTCACATATTTAGTAAGCATTGCTGAATGAGCAAGAGTAGTAGAGATTGTGATTGCAACTGGTCCCTTTCCTGAAGGTCCCATAGAGCCTAACATTCCAGCCACATCCAAATTCCACCTTCATCATATTTATCTTAAGCAAGTGGTTGTGCCGGTGTCTTGTCAAATAGGGTCCTCCATCAGATGCTGTCCCCTGCGTACTGCGCATGCGCAGTACACAGGAACACAGATTCCGAAAATTGCCGAGGATGAACGGCGCCTGCGCCGTGAGTCCAGGTTCTATCCCCACTATCCAAGTGGACATAGAGTTAGAATAAAAAAGAGCCGAGCGCAGCGAGGCCGAGCCCGAAGCGTGGCGAGCGAAGCTCGCCCGCGAGGGGCCCTCTAAAATTCACAACCCTATGTCCGCTTGGATGGTGGGGCTACCACCTCCACTCACGGCGCAGGCGTCGTTCAGCTTCGGAGATTTTCCGAAGCTTCGTCTGCTCCGTACTGCGCATGCGCAGTACGGAGCGGACACATATTGATGGCCGGACTCTATTAGGCAGAACACCTGCCGTGGTGATTTTTAAGATACGCTGTGTAACATAGTGGGGATTATAGGAGGTAGATTTGGAAGAGGAGTTTTAAAGAATAATGATTGTAGGTACAGGAGGAAATAGGATAGACATGTTAGATGCATGAGGAAGTTGAGGGTTTAGGCGGTCTGGAGAAGAGTACATGGGACTGAAGTTCCAGGGCCCTTGCTTTTGTTTTGCAAAGGAGCCCACAGATTTTAAGCTTTGTCATAGCATTACATTGTGTAGTGTCTGCATTCCCAGCTTCTTGACCCTGCACTGTCTCCCTTTCCTGAGCTTCCCAGTTTGTGTTAGCTTTCTTGGCAATACCTTCTCACCCGTGCCCCTTGGGATTTGATACTTTTAGTAGTTTCCAGCTCTTGTGACCACACTGTTTTATAAGTATTGTGGCACCAATACTTTATAAAGCTGAGCCATAATTTTACAAGCTTTGTGTAAATGCTTTTCACATCTATCATATTTACACAGGGTACAGAGTACAGAAAAATTCATAATACATAAGTAACCATTCTAAACCAAGGTTGCCCCAGAAGTTGCTCAGGGTTCTTTGATCTGTGGTTGACCGACCTCCCATTTGATGGCACCTGCATAGTTTCAGGGCTAACGTCACTTGACAGAGCCAGCTGCTTGACACCAAAGATCATTTGAACTGTAAGGGTGGCATTCTAATGACCACTGTAAGAGTGACATTTCTCTCATGGGTCACCAATATAAAGGGGCATTTTTTTCCAGCGCCCCCCCAATTGGTTTTAGCAGGAGCCCTCTGAAATTATTTTAAGGGTTCTTCTGAGGTAAATGGTTGGGAAAGGCTAGTTTAAAGGGTTACATAATCTTTGTGACACATTTAAATTAATTTCCCCAATTGTAATCAAGCAAAATGATGACAAAATACAGTTTATAAAGTGTATTCGTCTTTTTGCCCTATACAGTATCAAAATATCAGTCTGGCCAGAAAAGTTTATGAAGTTAGAGTTACCCTTTAAAAATGTATCTATCCTGATACGATGTTTCTACTAAACTTCAAAATTGTGCTGTCCTGCTAAAATCTAGACATGACAGAGATGTGTTCTATTGAAAGCAGTGACATTGGCAAATATACTAATATATTTTACAGTATAGGGAACATATTCCTAATCAAAAGCTCAGGAGTCAGCACAGAGGAAATCATGGAAGGCTTCAAACCCACATCTGTATTTTATTAATAATTTTTATTTTGCTGATCTATATCTAGTCATCTACGCTGGAAAAAGATTTAGATTTTCTTCTCAAGTACCTGTCAGTTACCACCACAATAAAAGCCTTTCTGCAATTATAACAGGGTCTCTGGCATGTGGTAGTTTTAAGTATAAGTGGTGCTTACTAAATTCCTTTTATTTGTCTTGTTTCAGACAGATGTTCTTATGCTGGTACTGCCCTATCTAAGTCTGGTGATCCTTGTCTGATTTTAATTTCCTGGTACTGCCTTACCTGAGTCTGATGATACTTGTCTGATTGTATTATCCCAGTACTGCCTTGCTTGAGTCTGGTGATCCTTGTCTGATTTTATTATCCCAGTACTGCCTTACCTGAGTCTGGTGATCCTTGTCTGATTTTATTATCCCAGTACTGCCTTACCTGAGTCTGATGATCCTTGTCTGATTTTAGTATCCCGGTATTGCCTTATCTGAGTCTGGTGATCCTTGTCTGATTTTATTATCACTGTACTGCCTTACCTGAGTCTGGTGATCCTTGTCTGATTTTATTATCCCAGTACTGCCTTATCTGAGTCTGGTTATCCATGTCCACATGTTCAGGTTAACTCGTGTCACTCTTTTTGTTTTCTAGAATTTTTCTGAAACGGTGGATCTCATCTGTGGTTTCAAACTGTGGACAGCTCTTGTGTTTTTACTCATTGATCATTTTTGTTACCATTTCCTATCTGCTCCTACACCCCCTCCCTTCCCCATTCAGACATACTCCCCATATATTTTTTGTTGTCCCACGACTTTTTTTCATGAAGAAGAGTGAATACGTTCTTCGACCACTAACACCATCAGAAGATTATGGTGGACTTGGTGGCGTGGCAATGTGTTCAAGTTTGGTCATCTGCCTGTCTATGACCAGCCTTCCAGAGAGATTCAGACAAAATAAGTAGGCTTATACATGATTGGTTGCTACAGACAGTGTCAGTAACATGTGCGTTAATGTGTTATGTATATATTTAATTATCAGCTTTTACAGAATGCATATTTATATAGGTCACATTTTGACACTGTAAAGACCAAAGTAAATTTGCAAAGAAATGCCTGACCTTTTCATTGAAATTAGTTCTTGGTCATAAAAAAAGCTTTAGGCTCTTATGGGGAGATCAGCAGCTGCCCTCGACCCCCCTACTTGATTTGATCTGCAGATGTAAATAATAATTTATGGGAGCAACAAATATGGTGCAGTGCAGGCAGCCCCAGTCCTGGGCTATAGCAGCTAAAGGGATGGGAATTAATAGAAAGCAGCACCAGGGGCCAGGAGCTATTAGCAGGCGCTATTCTTCACAGCTCCCATCAGGATTAATCATTGAGAGTTAATTTGAAGCTCAGACAAGTTGCTGTTAATTTAGTGCGGGGAGGACGGGATGGGGAGAGCCCAAACCCCCCGAGTCCCATTAATCAGCAGCCTCAGACGGCCCTGCCTTGATTACAATTTGCAAAAAAATTCATTAGCGCCTGGGCCAGTGACAATTTTTCTCTTTGCCTGTGATGTGACTCATTAGGCAGCCAAATGAAAGCTGTGATGATGGCTGCAATCAAACCCCTCCACTTGTTTATCTTCTCCCTGCCTCTCCAGTGCAGGATCAAGGCCCTCTCCAGCACCCACTCCCGGCCCCCTCTTCTGGCTGGCTCTCCCCTAACACCTTGCTGCTCTTCAGCGCTTCCTTTGCCCCTTTCTCCTTTTTCTAAAGAGAGTGATAACCTAATGTAGCCCCCTGTGACAATCTATTGTCAAACAAAACCCACATTTTTCACACTTACTGTCTCTGTGAATATCTTTCTGTCTCTTTCTGGAAGTTGGCATCATCCTACCCTGTACAGAATGGCTACTGTTGCTGCGTGATCTATTTTTCACTCATGGCCAATAAATAAGAGTGCTGTAATATGCAGACACAAGAAATGTAGAGAAGATATGATACCTTTTATTGACCAAGTCAATTAAAATAGTGAACTATTCAGACAGCTCGGGTCCTTTTGTCAGCAACAGTCCCCCTAGAACATTGTGTCAGTGTGTTTCAACATTTATACATATTTACCTGACCCTTTTCCTTGGTTCCCTCAAGGGTTAGTCCACCCAGAAGTTTTTTTTCCGGTACAAGTCAGAATTTCAAATTGTTTACTGGCTTCCTTTATCTTTTAGAAACTCCAGAGATGAGATCTCCCCTGCCACAGCCTTAGCTTATACCTACCACATTTTTGTGGAGCCTCGCTTCTCTTGCTGCATTCTCCTTATGAGATTGAGTAGTTGAGTGAATCTGTGAGAACAGATATTTTGCCATCGCCAGTCCCCAAGGGATAACAATTTCCTACATCTACCTTAACTAAGGTAGTGGTCTAGGTTGATTGAACGACAAGTCTCTTCCCAATTGTTTTTACTTTGCGCCGAAGCACATTCAAACTTTATGTCTTTTATGTTTTCTGAGACCAACCTCTCAATTAATGGTGTTTTTCAATGCCTTAAAATTTCCGACCAGTACAACCATTTCTTATTTCACTATCACTGCACGTTCAGTTGCTTTTTTTACTATTTACCCTCTCATTCTTTTCCGGTGTTTACAAACCATTTTAGAGAATTGTTGTACCATGAAGGCCTTTATCTTTTATCTATGTATCCGTATGCCTGCGCACAATGGACACTCATATTTATATATAAATATATATATATATATATATATATATATTTAAATCCCCTTTCTTTCCCATTCTGATGCTTAGTTTGAACTTCAGCAACATGTCTTCACCACGTCTAGATGCCTAAATGCATTGAGCTGCTGCCATGTGATTGGCGGATTAGCAATTTGTGTTACCAAGCAATCGAACAGGTGTACCTTATACAGTGGCCGGTGAGTGTAAATATATTCCATTCAATATATGTTTATGAAACCTTTTCTTGGCTTTGTAGAAATGCAGTAGTTACAGATGGTAATTAAAAAGTGTTGCTTTTACTGTTTTAAAGTGCAACACAAAGTTTGACATCATAGAAGATCTGCTTGACCTTTGTGATAAGTCGAACTATTTTATAATGTTGTCAAACATATTATGTTTCATCTGTTAGAAGTCTGATCTCTGTACCTATTCAGAGTATTGCTGTTGCTCTTGCAGACAGGAAATTGGATGGCGGAAAGTTATTCCTTATTAATAAAGAGGTGACTTGGAATGTGCAAGACTCCAGTGATTAAGACCAATCAATGTTTTGACTCTTCAATCTATTTCTAAACTAAGTGGTAATACCTGTTTGTACTTTTGTGACGCTGTGTATAGTTGATTTGTATTTTGCATATAAACTAGCGTGCTGATGTATCTACCTAAATCTACGCGCATATACTGTTTGCGGCTATACAATATCGCTTAGGTAAATGTAATAAACTTTGTTTTTCCCCTTTTTTGCATTTCCCAGCACAAGATCAATTTGTTGTTTTGTTTTTTTCAATACAAATATTTAATAA